>NC_089505.1:14962632-15270488 GCF_036850995.1 Saccopteryx leptura | reverse complement strand
ATAGCAAAGAAACCTCAAATCTCTAAAAATCCTCTCATTTCTTCTCGGGGCCAACAAAGTTAGGCATACTATTATTGTATTGAAGGGAGGCTAAGATGGAATTTTTTCCTGCACGTCTCCAAGGTGTCTCAAAACCACTTTACCTAAATATATGGAAACGTGAGAAGTAAAAATTTCTCTCATGAGGATGTTCTGAGTTAAGTGTAACTTCATGACCAGAACCTGAGTCTTACTCTACCCAAAGATCGGCATCTGGTGGCCAGTGTGTGCTGGCCAAGAGCATTATCATTATCAGATCTTTCTAAAAAATATGATTATAGAAATTTATTGACTTGTTAATCTTGGAGAATTTCATGCTAGATTGCCTTGAATATTGCAAATGTTTGTAGACAAGCAAATATATAATAGTTATTAAATATAGGCCAAATAAGCATATGGGTTTTATATTTATTTATTTGTTTGTTTGTTTTAAAGAGCAGAGAAAGGAAGGGACAGAGTACAAGAAGCACCCATTTGTTGTTCCACTTAGTTATGCATTCATTGGTTGCTTCTTGTATGTGCCCTGAGCAGATCAAACCCACCACCACCTTGGTGTTTCCGGATGATGCTCTAATCAACTGAGCTAACAGACTGGGACCATATATGGATTTTTTAAAATCTAGAAAATGTAAACAGTACTCAATTTTGTTCAAGTTAAATTTACCCTAGGAAATAGCACTCTAAAATACCAAAGAACCCCTCTCGTTCTCTCTCTGATGTTTTTATCTTTCTTTATCTGTCCAATAGACTATTGCAAGATTCCATTATGTACTTTACTAATAACTAAAGCATTGGCGGTCAGAGAAGCAAGCAGAAAGGGGAGGGACATTTGCAGAACCCATTCTTGAGTGTAAGATGGTCCTCTTAGTTGGACTCACTGTGACTGTCCCCTGGCTTCATTTCTTGTCTGATCTGGTGGTTCCTTTGAGACCCTTCCAAGCGGGAGAATTTGGAGATGATACTGGTCAGGATGATTGCAGGTGGGTTCATTCCTTCAATGGCAGATGAAGCCAAGAGTTAAGAGTGTATTTACACAGCCGGGTGCAGGCAGGAAACCTATTGTTTCTGTGCTTTCTTAAGTCTAATAGTTTTGCTGTTAACAAGCTTAGGAGCAACACAAAATACCAACCAATTAACACTGTGCTGACATCCCATTTGGCTTAATTTTTATTTTAAAGGGTATTTTAAGACTCTGGAAAGTTGAGGAGACTGTAAATCCAATAAAAACTGGTATTTTGGATCTTTATTTTAGCTCATTGAGAACAATCTACACTGTTCTTTTTTACGAAATTAAAATTTCTTTTTTTTTTTTTTCAGTTAATAGTAGACCCACACGCAGTTGTCAGAAACAATACAGAGAGAGTGCTTCCCCCCTTCACCCAGCATCCCTCACGGTAGCATGTTGCGAAGTTACGGTTTGCATATCACAGTCAGGATGCTGACATTGATACAGTCTAGGTACAGAACATTCTCATCCCGTAAGGATCCCTTTTGTTACCAGTTCTTTGCCATTCCCACTCCCACCTCCCGCGCCCTTCTTTAACCCTTGGCTACCACTAATCTCTTCTCCATTTCTAGAATTTTGCCATTTCAAGAATGCTATATAAGCCCTGGCTGGGTAGCTCAGCTGGTTAGAGCATCGTCCCGACATGCTAAGGTTGCAAGTTGGATCCCTGGTCAGGGTGCATATAGGATTCAACCAATGAATGCATAAATAAGTGGGACAACAAATCCATGTTCTCCTTTCTCTTTCTCCCTCTCCTCCTTCCTCTCTCTCAAAAATCAATTAAAACATTTTAAGATCAATCAACTTTTTATATCAATCAACCACCTGCCCAGGTGGTGGAACAGTGGATAGAGCATTGAACTGGGATGCAGAGGACCCAGGTTTGAGACCCCGAGGTCACCAGCTTGAGCACGGGCTCATCTGGTGTGAGCAATCAGTCATACATTGTATAACCTTCTGGGATTGGCCGTTTTCCTTCAGCATAATTCTCTCGAGACACATCCAGACCGTTGCATGGATCGGTAGTTGGTTCTTTTTATTGTTGGGTAGTATGTCAGGGTACAGACGTACTATAGTTTGTGGAGCCATTCAACATGTTGAGGTAGATCTGGGATGATTCCCCTCTGGGGCTATTACAAATAAAGTTGCTATAAAGCCTGCCCAGGTGGTGGAACAGTGGGTAGAGCGTTGAACTGGGATGCAGAGGACCCAGGTTTGAGACCCCGAGGTCACCAGCTTGAGAACGGGCTCATCTGGTGTGAGCAAAAGTTCACCAGCTTAGACCCAAGGTTGCTGGCTTGAGCAAGGGGTTACTTGGTCTGCTGAAGGTCCACGGTCAAGGCACATATGAGAAAGCAATCAGTGAACAACTAAGGTGTCGCAACGAGAAACTATGATTGATGCTTCTCATCTCTCTCCATTCCTGTCTGTCTGTCCCTATCTATCCCTCTCTCTGACTCTTGCTCTGTCTCTGTAAAAAATAAAATAAAAAAAGCTGCTATAAACACTTGTGTACAGGTTTTTGTGTTAACAGAAGTCTGTAAAGGTCCAAGAACATAAATGCTCAGTCATATGGCAGTTGCATGTTTAGTTTTTTAAGAAGCTGCCAGACTCACCCAGAGTGGCTCTACAGCTTTGCATTCTTACCAGCAATATATGAGTCTGCCAGTTTTTCTACATCCTTATCAGCATTTGGTGTTGTTACTATTTCTTATTTAAGCTATTCTGGTAGTTGTGTGGTGACGTCTTGTTGCAGTTTTAGTTCGCTTCTGCCAAACTGCACTCCTTTTTATGTGTTTGCCATCTGTATGTCCTCTTTGGTAAAATGTCTCTTCAAGTCTTTTGCCCATTATCTCGTTGGATTGTTTTTCACTGTTGAGTTTTGGTCATTCCTTATATATATGTAGATACTAGTCCTTTATTAGATGTGTGGTTCACAAATATTTTCTCTCATCTGTAGCTTATGTTTTCATTCACTTAACTGGCTCGTACACAGAGTAAAAGTTTTTAATTTTGATGAAGCCCAATTTATCAGTTTTTCCTCTTATGGGTCATGCTTTTCATATCAAGTTTGAACTTTTTGCCTAGGCCTAGGCCCCCAAGATGTTCTTCAACATTTTTTGTTGTTTTGTTTTTGTTTTGAGATTTTATTTATTGATTTTTAGAGAGAGGAGAGAGAAAGGAAGAAAATGGGAGGAGGATCAACTTGTAGTAGTTGCTTCTCGTATGTGCCTTGACCAGACAAGTCCAGGGTTTCGAACTAGAGACCTCAGCATTCCAGGTCAATGCTTTGCCCACTGTGACACCACAAGTCAGGCTCTCCTACATTTTTTATCTAAAAGTTTTACAGATTTGCCCTGGCCAGGTAGCTCATTAGAGGTTTGTCGCTCTAGGCCAAGGTTGTGGGTTAGAGTCCTAGTCAGGCACAGATAAGAATCAACCAATGAGTGCATAAATAGGTGGGACAGCAAATCCATGTTTTTCTCTCCCTCTCTTTCTCAAATCAATAAAATAATATAAAAAGTTTTAGAGTTTACAATTAAGTGCATGTTCCATTTTAAGCTAATGTTTTTATAAGATGTGAGATTTAGCTCAAGGTTAATTTTTTATTTTTTTATATATATTTATTTATTACTTTTACCTTTGTGGGTGTCCAATTGTTCCAGTGCCATTTGTTGAAAATGCTATCTTGGCCCTGCATGGTGGTTCAGTAGATAGAGAGTCAGCCCCACGTATGGACATCCCAGGTTCGATTCCCAGTCAGCACTCATGGGAGAAACAACCATCAGCTTATTTCCCTCCCTCTCCACTTTCTCTCTCTTTTCCCCTCCCATAGCCAGTGGCTCAATGGTTCCAGCATCAGCCCCAGGCACTGAGGATAGCTCGGTTGCTGAGTGCATCAGCCTCAGGTGCTAAAAATAGCTGGGTACTGGAGCATTATCCCAAGATGGGGTTGCCCGGTGGATTCTGGTCAGGGCACATGTGGGTGGTGGGTGTCTGCCTTACTATCTCCTGTCCTCTCAACTAAAAGAAGAAGGAGAAGGAGAAGAAGAAGAAGAAGAAAATGCTATCTTCCCTCCATTGAACTGCTTTGGCACCTTTGTGGAAAAATCAGTTATGTATATTTAAATGGGTTTATTGAAATTGTTATACAATTATTTGCATTTATGCTCTGGCAGGATAGTTGGTTGTTTATAGCATATATCCAGAAGCACAGAGGTTGCCAGTTCAATCCCAGGTCAGGGGCACATAGAGGAACAGGCTGATATTCCTCTCTCTCTCTCTCTCTCTCTCTCTCTCTTCCTCTCTCTCTCAAATCTATTTTAAAAAATTCTTTAAGCTTTGCCCTCGCCGGATAGCTCGGTTGGTTAAAGCACCCTTCTGATATGCAAAGGTTGTAGGTTCAATTCTTGGTCAGGACACATGCAGGAACAGATCAATATTTTTGTCTCTCTCTCTTCCTCTTTCTCTAAAACCAATGAATAAAAAATAATAATGAATAAATACTGGAATTATTTATTAAAATAAAAAGTAGAATTATTTTACAGTTATGTTGACTTTAACAAGTTAATTTAAAGCAATAAAAAAGAGACATTAGATCAATTTACTTTCCTTTCTTCAACTTATTGCTAGCTAATATGTTTATCAGTTCACACTGATTATTTTCATGACTGAAGGCATGTGAGTTTTGGCTGACCAAATATTTTCTATAGTAATTAAATTCTATACTTAAGAGAAAACATTCAATGTTTCCAAACCTAATAGTTTTCTGCCAATGAATATCATACAGTCTATAATTAAATACAGATAATTTTTACATTTATCCGTAACTATATACTGAAATAACCAACTTTTGGGGGGGGCATGATTTTAAAAAATAGTCTCACAATAAGATATTCCCGTTGTAAAACAAAATTCATTGTGCCATTACGCCTTGCATTGGACCCCTTTCAGGAGGATTGATTTCCTCAGAAGGACCAGATTGAATATACATAATGATGATGATTCCAGAACATAGAATTCCCCCTCCCCTAATAGCATTTTAAAACTGTGCTAAGAGGAAATTGCTTTTCTTCCATATCCTTGCTTCGTTGCCTGTTAATTCCCATCAGGAAGCCAGGCAGCCTCAGGAAAGTTAGTTCAAGCTCAAGGCCCTAGGACGGTGGTTCTCAACCTCGGCTCCACGTTTAGCATCACCTAGGGAGCTTTTTATAACCCCAGTACCCGAGTTTCCTTCCCCCGTGAGCCAGAATTTGGGAGTTGGGACACAGGTATTAGATTTTGTTAAGACTTTCGGATTATTGCAGTGTGCAGCCAAGTTTGAGAACTAGTGTTCAAGGTTGAGGTCTCCTGCCTTGTTTACTTTCTTTTGAAACTTATTAATGTTCTTATGACTTATCATTCCAGACTGTGAATACAATGTACTGGGTTGTCATAACATATTATAAAAACTTGTATCTTTCAGGTTAAAGCCTGGATATCTTCCTTGGATAATTAAAGCATACCTAACATTCTTTTTATTCTTTTGGCAAGAGTTATACATGTAACAAATTCAATGCAGAAAACTTTGGGGGGAAAACAAGCAAGTATAAGAAGGGGAAAAAATTATTTTAAATTCTATCATTCAGAAAAAGTTATATATTTTTTTGTTTTGTTTTCATTTTTCTGAAGCTGGAAACAGGGAGAGACAGTCAGACAGACTCCCGCATGCGCCCGACCGGGATCCACCGGGCACGCCCACCAGGGGCGATGCTCTGCCCACCAGGGGGCGATGCTCTGCCCATCCTGGGCGTCGCCATGTTGCGACCAGAGCCACTCTAGCGCCTGGGGCAGAGGCCACAGAGCCATCCCCAGCGCCCGGGCCATCTTTGCTCCAATGGAGCCTTGGCTGCGGGAGGGGAAGAGAGAGACAGAGAGGAAAGCGCGGCGGAGGGGTAGAGAAGCAAATGGGCGCTTCTCCTGTGTGCCCTGGCCGGGAATCGAACCCGGGTCCTCCGCACGCTAGGCCGATGCTCTACCGCTGAGCCAACCGGCCAGGGCCAGAAAAAGTTATTATAATATTTTAATCCTGTATGTGGGCATATACACATATATACAAATATATTTTTTCAGCTTTTATTTTTACAAAGTTGAGATGATATTGTAACTACGGTTTTGTAAGTTATTTTAGATAGCTGGTAAATTAATATAAAAATTAATATTAATAACAGAAAGTGTGGAATTAATATTGGTTGTAATTGTCATACTTTTTAAAATTAATTTCACACACCTTGATCTGGGTCATGAATAGAAGCAGTTAAAACATTTTTTTTTTTTAGCCCTGGCTGGATAGCTCAGTTGATTAGAGTGTCCTGATGTACCAAGGTTATGGGTTTGATCCCTGGTCAGGGCACGTACAAGAATCAACCAGGAAAGCCCTGGCTGGTTGGCTCATTGGTAGAGTGTCAGCCTGGCGTGTGGAAGTCCCAGGTTCCATTCCTGGCCAAGGCACACAGGAGAAGCACCCATCTGCTTCTCCACCCCTCCCCCTCTCCTTTCTCTCTGTCTCTCTCTTCCCCTCCCACAGCCAAGGCTCCATTGGAGCAAAGTTGGCCCAGGCGCTGAGAACGGCTCCATAGCCTCCACCTGGGGTGCTAGAATGGCTCCTGGAGCAACAGAGTGGCGCCCCAGATGGGTAGAGCATCGCTCCCTGGTGGGCGTACTGGATGGATCCTGGTCCGGCACATGTGAGAGTCTGATTACCTCCCCACTTCTAGCTTCAGAAAAATGCAAAAAGAGAGAGAGAGAGAGAGAGAGAGAGAGAGAAGAATCAACCAGTAAATGCATAAATAAGTGGAACAACAAATTGATGCTTCCCTCTCTCTTAAAACAAAAGATGTACTTTTTTTAAAAGTCATTTTACATTGCTATATAACAACATTTGAAGCACATGATTATAGTTTACAGATTATGTCTCCCCTGAAATTGAAAAATTACAGCTGTTAACTCTTCTATCATTTTTAGATTTGCAGTTATGGCCAAAATGCATAATTCCCAGCCTAACTAGTTACTATTATTATGCAAAGACAATAAAATTATCATTTTTTAAGTCTTTCAAATACTCTGGCTAGAATAAGGATAAGAACCAGGAAAAATGCATTAGAATATAGACTAATTAAATACAGAAAGAAACTACCTTCCTTTCTAATTTAGACTCTGATGCCAGCTGACTTTTTATTCTCCTGATTTTAATATATGTATATCATGCACATATGCCAAGTCTTCTCATTACGGGGGGGGGGGACCCCAAGACCTATTCACTATTGAATATTTAAGAAAGTCAATTTAGAAAAAACAAAATCACCTATAACTGTTGTTAAATCCAACAACATGCATGCATCTAAATATAACTATGCAGAGCAAAAGAAACCAGATGAAGAAAAGAATAGTGTAGATCATTCCATTTCTATGAATTTTTCTAAAATTCTTGAAAATGCAAACTAAAGTGAAGGAAAGCAGGCCTCTTGTTTGGGAAGGAAGGGTGGGACCAGGAGGAATTGGGTAGAGATAACAAAGGCGCACCAAGAGATTTTGGGGTAAATCATTAGCCCAGTCTCTTACTGTGGTAATGGTCTCAAGGATGTATGCATTTGTCAAAACTCATCAGATATACACTTGAAATATAGGTAGTTCCGTCTACGCTTCAATAAAGCTGTCAAAAAATACATTCCAGCTTTGGCCAGGTAGCTCAGATGGTCAGAGAGTCATCTGAAATGCCAAGGTTGCGGGTTCCATACTCAGGGCACATACAGTAAGCAACCAATAAATGCACAAATAAGTGGAACAACAAATGAATGCTTCTCTCTCTCTCCCTTTGTCTCTCTAAAACCAACCAATTAATAATTTTAAAAATTAAAAAAAGTACATTATAAAGGGCTGTTGGTAACCTCCAATCATGGAATTTTGTTCTGTCAAGCTATGCTGGAAATACTAGATATTACAATCACTTACTGGAGATTATTTTTACCGACCCGTTGTTTTGTTTTTGTTTTTTTACTCAGGAAAATACCCCATAATTTCATGCTCTGAAATAATCAGTGTCTCAGATTCTCCCATAGAAAGTAAAATTCAAACATTTTACTTGTAATTTCTTCCATAGAATTCTCAAAAGCACAATAACATTCAAAACAACATAGCCAAATGATTATTTCACTTTTCAGAGTTTTCATTAATTTAGTAGCAGCTGCAGATTTTGGAATCTTTTTCATGTAATTAATTACATTCCCAATGAAGTTGCAATGAAATAACATGTTGGAAGGAGGGAAGGAAGGCGAGGTGGCTCTGGTTTCACTATTGATTTTCTATCTTTTATTGTGATTTATCACAGCTATGCCATGTAGAGATACTGCATTTGTGGGAGTGACAAGAAGTCATTTTTAAAAAAAAATGTAGCTGAACCCTGGCCGGATAGTTCAGTTGGTTAGAGCATTGTCCCAAAGGTTGCCAGTTCGATCCCTGGTCAGGGCACATACAGGAACAGATTGATGTGCTTGTCTCTTTCTCTCCCTCCCTCCCCTCCCCTCTCTCTAAAAATCAATAAAATAAACATTTTTTTTTTTAAAAAGCAGCTGATAAAATGAAATCATTCCTTGGTATTACAGAATCACACCAGGACATCAGCTGAGATTTAGACGGAGGCTTTATAAAATGGGAAAAAATAGTCAACCTCCTTTGTGTATAATTTTAGCAATTCTTAGGTCAAGCACTGGTCTTTTTATTGGGTTCCTAATCACATGCAAAAAAAACCAATTAGAGCACATTTTGATATCAGACAGAGTATGTAGCAGATCTGAGATTAAAAATTCACAGAGGACTTCAAGTTAATAAAGGAACATTAAAACCTTTCAATAGTTTGTAATGTATATCTCCATAATATCTTTTTTTTTTTTGAGTAAGTAATGTTGACTTATGAAACCAAAGTCTCCAGCTTTGAAAAGTCCCAAGCATTTTGGCCAGCACTTAACTCAATAAAAGGTTGTTGACTTAATATGTTACAATATACACTTTTTAAATGTTGGATACTTATGGGACTCTCTTTGAATTTGTGGAAAGGTTTGAAAATCTGAGGGTCAATGTAACTTGATTGCCCTGGAGTGCAGAAACCTCCCAGGTACCTTCAGGTACCCTTCAAAAATGTATCCTGAGAAATGCTCACTCCCTGTTGGGCAAATCATTTGCCATATCATAGTTTTCATCCTGAGTGGGTGTAGAGCAACCCAACTCTCAAAAAATGAGGAGCCAAAGCAATTCTGGCTTATTGGTGAATGCCTTTCAATTACATTTATTTATTTGTTTATATTTAGACAACCTTGGGAAAAGTGGCAGCAATTATGTCAAATTAGTTCTCTGTAAATATTTGTGTCTGTAAAGGCTTCCACAGTGACTGGAAAAATACAAATGAAATATGTATCATGTACACTTGAAGCCTATTGGATCCTATTAACCAATGTCTCCCCAATACATTTAATAATAATAAAAAAAGAAAATGTATGTTGTAAGGCCAAGGCCCACTGCCATTGTGGCCATGCACATGCAGGTTCCCCTTAGATTCGGGCAGACAGTAAAGAAACAGTGGAGCCAAAAACTGGTGGGCCATTCCTTTATTCAAGTTTCGTACTGGCCGACGAGCAAACACACAGGGAAAACACTTCCCTTTAACCCAGAGCTCACAAAGCTACTGACACATTCTTTGGTTCCACAACCAGGAGAATCTTCTCCGGTTTTTCCTAGAATCAAAAGCCACACCAGTCTCAAAGCCCCTCACCTCTGGTTCTCCCTCGGTCAACATGGCTTCTTACTCTGAAAAAATGACTTCTCTCGCCCTGGCCGGTTGGCTCAGTGGTAGAGCGTCAGCCTGGCGTGCAGGGGACCTGGGTTCAATTCTCGGCCAGGGCACATAGGAGAAGCGCCCATTTGCTTCTCCACCCCCCCTCCTTCCTCTCTGTCTCTCTCTTCCCCTCCCGCAGCCAAGGCTCCATTGGAGCAAAGATGGCCTGGGCGCTGGGGATGGCTCCTTGGCCTCTGCCCCACGCGCTAGAGTGGCTCTGGTCGCGGCAGAGCGACGCCCCGGAGGGGCAGAGCGTCGCCCCTGGTGGGTGTGCCGGGTGGATCCTGGTCGGGCGTATGCGGGAGTCTGTGTGACTGTCTCTCCCTGTTTCCAGCTTCAGAAAAATACAAAAAAAAAAAAAAAAAATGACTTCTCTCTATCTCCTGCCATCTTGGCTTCTTTCCTTCCTTCTCCTTCTCTCCTTTTAAGACTTTTCTGGCATGAAAACCCCTCCTCCAGCAAACATTAGCATAACAATGGCCCTTCCCAAGCAGGAAGGTAATTAGCAGTTTCACAGATCACATACCTGGCACTGCCCAGCACCATTTTTAACAATAAAAGTGAGCAAACTAAATAAAACTAAATTCTACAAACTCATTTGCCCAACATATGTATGATATATACAAATAAAAGGATTAACACCTGGCCCCTTTGTTACTTTATTGTAATCTTAGATTTGACTCAGTTGCTTTAAAAAATGTTAAGATTAGAGTACAATTCTGTAATACATCATCTGTATCTTGTATTGGGTGTTCACCACCCCAAGTCGTACCCTTTTAAATCTGGATAAATGAAATTGTACACCAATGGTTGGCTTTATACTTAACCTCAAAGCAATAAATTCCTCAAAGTTAGAAGAATAGCACTTGCTTATATATACAATATATATCAACAAGTAGTTGGCTTTTGAACTTAATTTATATAGTGACTTTTTCTGTCATTTCTATATGAATGTTGGATTACTTGTTACACATGAATTGAGTAAAATTGCTAACTCTTCTAGTTTTTTCCCCCTTTAAGAGTAAGAGTAGGATTCTTAGATGACTTAGATATCTTGAGGTACGCAATTGGTTCAAAAAACAAAAAATGTAGGCTTTTAATTTAGTGTAAACAAAGAAATGGTAAGTGGTCATTTCAAGAGGGAAGAGATGACAGTTCTAAGTGAAACTGCTTGAAGGCTTTGTCGCAGGAGAAGGAGTCTGTGGGGTAGAGTTAAGTGTTGGTTTTAAATCCTCTTTTAATAATTGTAATTATTATTTGCTCTTTCAAGGGGCTGCATTAACTCAGTTGTAAAATGTTCCACATTTATAAATTAAAACATATTTTAACATGTTTTGATGTATGCACAAGATGTCCGACTATGACTCTGAATTTTATTGGTAAATCTCGTGTGACCTGTCTTTCTGGAGAGGTTAGCATAAAACGTTCAAGTTCAGCCTGTTATACAGGCAACACGTATTTGTTTTTGAGAGATCTCAAACTGTTTTTATGAGAACGTGAACTCTCACAGGGAAACGACTCTACCACCAAGTGCCCCATGGGAGAAGACATGAGGGACACCTGTGTCCTGCTGTCGGGAGGAGAGAGGGCTGCTGGGGAGAAGCTGGGGGACTGACAGCCTTGGGATGGGAAGTGGAAGAGAGAGAACAGCTGCCTCCCTCGCCATCACTGACACCAATGCGAGCAGTTCTGAGGAGTCTCCGAAGCCTTAGGGAAGAAAACCCTGGTGATTTGATATAGAGCCTTGAGTGGGAAGCACAGTAACTGTGCTTGGCATGCAAAAGGCACTAAATAAATATGCTGAAAAAGGAAGGAAGGAAGGAAGGAAGGAAGGAAGGAAGGAAGGAAGGAAGGAAGGAAGGAAGGAAGGAAGGAAGGAAGGAAGGAAGGAAGGAAAGGAGGGAGGGAGGGAGGGAGGGAGGAAGGAAGGAAGGAAGGAAGGAAGGAGGGAGGGAAGGGGAGAGGGAAAGAGAGAGAAAGAAAGAGAAAGAAAGAGAAAGGAAGAAAGATAAAGAGAGAGAGAGGAAGAAAGAAAAAAGAAAGAAAGAAAGAAAGAAAGAAAGAGAGAGAGAGAAAGAAAGAGAAAGAAAGAAAGAAAGAAGAACTTTGTAATGTTCTAAAGCCTAACAGAATATACAAAAAGGTTGAGACAATTCATTGCTGGGGATAGTAAAAACATAACCACTCTTCTTAAGAAAAATAACTCAACAGAGATGAACTCCCGCCTACAAGTAAGATGAAAAAGATTATTTGGTCAGTTTAGAAACCAAAAGTAGCCATTATTCTTAACTTTTTATGGAGCTGTTTCAGGCAAAAAAAAAAGGGGGGGGGCAGTGCGAAAAGGTGCACTTTAAAAAATAAGATTTCGCTTTAAAAAAATAAGAACACAAGCATTTTCACAGCCTGGAAAAATAAACATGAAGCAAGCAGTCATTAATCTAAGTACATGCTGGCGATATCTTCCTCAGCATGTGAGCTGTATACTGTTGGCTTGAAATCTTTGACCTTGCAATGTATAAAGGCTAGAAGATATGAAAAGCTTTAAGAATTTCCCAGGAACTGAATAAATGTAATCTCACAGAATGAGAAACTTTGATAGTATTTGTACCACTTACTGATACATTTTCAGATGTGCTGACTTAATCATTCTCGAATAGGCTTTAACAGTTTTTAGCTCCTAGCATCCTAGCTGAGGTCTAAACACGACTTTTACTGAGAATAGAGAACTCATTCCAAGCTTCCTACAGAAAGAAAGTAGAATGCTATGTAGCGGTTCAGTGTGGGATGTCTCCTTACAATTCCACCTGCCAGCTGTGAAACCCTGAGCATCTGACTTAATTTCGCCTGAGCCGACTTTCTCCCATTCCATTGATAAAATGAGAATAAGAGGACCTATGTCATAGGGTGGCTGTTGTAAGGATTAAATGTGATTATATACATAGTGCTTTGAATAGTGCCTGATGCAGAATAAATGTTTCCAAAATAGTCGAAATTTAAGTTGAAATGGGTAAAGTGCTTAGAAATGCTGAAAAGCAACCAATTGGCAAATGTACTGCTTTTAAAAATGTTTATTGACTAATTGATTTTAGAGAGAGAGAGGAAAGGAGGGGGGAGAGAAGGAGAAACACCAATGTGTTGTTTCACTTATTTATGTATTCATTGGCTGACACTTGTATGTGCCCTAACCTGGGATCCAATCCACAACTTCAGCATATGGAGAAGACCCTCTACGCAAATAAGCTACCCGGCCAGGGCAAATATACTGCCTCTTAAGTGGTAAATTCCCAGAGCAAGTGGTCCGTATGTACTCCTTCAAATAAAAATGACAAATTCAGAACAATTTTATTCTGACTAACACAATTAATTAGGTACAAAATATTCCAGTGCTGAACTACTGCTTACAACGATACTCTACTAAACTGTATTGAATCTGAGTATGGGATGTTTATCCAGTGCCTAATGTCAATATTCCTACTATTTGTGAAAACTGCAGCACTTATTTGTCAGTTAAAACTGGGATGATTCTTCTCACAACCCCACCATCATCATGCTTGAGTCAAATAATCCCGCTAAAAATTTGTGTAATTCAAATATTTATTGATTGCCCGCTATATTTAAGAGTATGAAGGAAAAGAAAACAGGCCACTCGGGTTGACATGATTTAGAGCTTTTTATCTGTGGAGAAATACTGATGCACACGAACAGCTTTATTCCGTCATGTTCCAGCATGGCGCAGGGAGCAGTGGCCTGGACCTCCAGCGTCAGGCCCTCATCTCCAGTAACCCAGCTCATTGCCCCAAATTCCCCAGGGAAGGAGGGCGGCCAGTGCTGCTGATGACATCGCCTGACATCACTGTTCCGGAGGATGGAGACGGTGTGGCCGCCTGGCCCACCTCATCCAAGGCCTGACTGCATTAACCTCTCGGTTCCCCGCTCCAGCCACGTGAGGTGTCCTAATATGGTCCGACTGCGAAGGAGCCAAGGAGCGCCTGCCTTTCTCCGGCTAATGGGGAGGGGGCAGGACCAACGCCATCTGAAGTCACACGCCACCTGAAGGAAAGCAGATGGGGATTGGGGTTCGCCTCGGAGCGAGCTGAGAGTCAGCTGCAGCAGAAGCTCCTGCCTTGGGGTAGCTATCATTTCATCAATCCCGGCTAATCCAGTCTCCCCGAGGCTTTCTGCACTCCCCTTGTTCTCGCTGTGCCCTCACCATCGGCAATCCGCGTGGTCCCCCTGCTCTGGTCCCCAAATCTTAACGGGAGGCGCCCTGGGGGCTGCTCGCCGGGAACCGGGCTCGCGACTCGCTGCGCCCCGGGTCCCAGCAGCCCGGGGGAGACGCTGCTGCAAGGCGTGTCTGGGGCGTGCTCATGTGATGAAGCGAGGGAAAAACAAGGGGGAGGAGGAGCAGGCAAAGAGGTGGCTTTTTTTTTTTTTTTTTTCTTTAAGGAGTTTGCCGCGAGCTCGTCCCCCTCATTCGCAGTCCGGGCGCGTGCGGAGCAGGAGCGGGAGGGAAGGCGCTCTCAGGACCTCGCGGGCGCACGGCTCCTCGCTCTGACCCGCGTCCCTGCGACCCGGAGAAGGCGGAACCCGGCGGCTGGGCGCGGGAGGACGGCGGAGAAGCCATGGGTGCCGGCAGCTCCACCGAGCAGCGGAGCCCGGAGCAGCCGGAGGCGGGGAGCGGGACGCCGGCCGAGCCCGAGCCCGAGCCCGAGCCCAGCGGCGGCAGCCCCGGGGCGGAGGCGGTGCCGGGAGCTCCCGGGAACCCCGCCATCGCGGCCGCGGACCCCGCCACCAAGGTACGGGAACGCCGGGCCACCTGCCGCGGGGAGGCGGGGGTGGGGAGGTCCCTCCGATTTCTGCCTGGGAGAACTTCCCGGCTGGTCCAGCCCATTTGCAAACTCGGGCGCACAAACCCCTCTTTTCAGGTTTTTGTGTTTTGAGGTGTGTTTTTTGGGTTTTTTTTTTGCACCGGGGCGGGACCCGATCAGCAGCGAGCGCGGCGGGGGTCTCGCATCTTTGTCGCGAGTCTTCAGGGGAGGCGACTGCGCCATCCGCAATCATAAAATCCTGCCCCTGCGCGCCGCTAACCGAGCTTTTCTTCCCAGTCTTCCGGTGGTAGCGACCCACCCGAGACGCCGGGTCTGCGTGGGGAGTCCGTGGAGAATTGACCCCTGGGTCGAAAGTCTTGAGCTCTCGGCCCCTTTTTGCCCTAAATGCGGAAAGTCAGGACCCAAGGTGCAGCCTGGCGAAGGGGCCACCCCCGGGTTCCCGCCGCGGACGGCCCTTGTTCCTGGCTGTGCCTGGAGCGACCTGGGTTTGGTACCCAGTCGTCCTGCGGCAGCGGCTGGAGCAGACACCGCCTTCCTGATGCGGAGAAAGCCCGGGGTGTAGCCCAGTCGGAGCCAAAGAAACCCCTGGTAGACGCTGCGTTTCCAAAAGGAACGACAGGTTTCGCAAAGAAGGCAGCGTCTTCCTTCTCGCTCAGTGCAGTGTCCGTGGGCTCAGTTGGATAAACAAATCCTGGAGGAGTAGTTAGAAGTTCTCAAAGGATGCGGTCAGGCAGAAGCGAGCGTACTCTGTAGTCTCGTCTGTGGAGGCAGTGCCTGCTAGCAAATTTGAATTTTATAGTATTAGGTCTTCAAGGCTGAAATATATATTCTTGGCCGCTACAGCAGCCAAGTTTATACTTGTTCCCATCATTGGATTTTAGATCTGTTTTCCAGTATGTGCGTTCATTAGCAAAGCTTCACCTAATCTGTTTTTTTGAGATCCTTTTAAGAAGATGTGGGCAACCATACCTCATGTTAAAAAAAATTCACGTGTCAAATTTGAGGATACAGATTACATGAGGACCTTTAAGAGTTAGTCTCTTCAGGAGGTATAGATGTTTAGTGCATGTTTGATGCATAGGTTTAATGTTTAATGTTTTTATAAGGGGGAAAAAGGCTGGAATCTAGGTAAATTTTACAGAACTATGGCTTCATTGTCTTGACCTCTTTAGCTGTCCTGGTCTAGTTTGGGCTGAGACTGCTCTTAATAACTAGATTATCTTCAGTCTTTAACTTACAACTACGTGTAAAACCCATGGTCCCTACAGCTGTGGATACTAACAAGCACTAAATGCCTGGTATATCTAGGTTTTTCTAAGAGGTGCCTAAGCTTTGGGCCTAAGGAATGCATGGTCGTTTCGTGGTCTGAGCCACATTTAAGTACTTACTGTACATCATTTTTTAATGCCAACTACTGTTAAATGGTTGCACAACCAGTATTTAGAGTCCAGTAATGAAAGTAATTTTAATGTGTACTTATTGAAAGCTTACAGTCAGGTTCATTTTTTTCTTTGGCTTTTACTACTCAGGTTTTTTTTATTAACAGGTCACACTGAAATATGGGACTGCTCCCTTCCCAATAAGCTCAAATTTGTTCATTTAAAACTATTTCTTCCGTTTTTAAATTCTCTTCCATTTATATTCTTCTTCTATAATTTTTTGCTTCTCCTTCTTTCCTGGCCACCACCATCTTGGAACAACCAAACCATGTTCTTTAAAAAAAAAAAAAATTACTTAAATGACATCCAGAATATCACTGAACCTTTTGGCATTCTGCCCAGTTATCAATTTGGAGGCAATCAATACACTTACATGTATCCTCGGAAAATGTGTAGTTTTTCATTTCAATTAGCACATCTTATTTCTCAGGTTTTGAGGACCTAAGTCTTTTCAAAAGATCTCTCTAATTAAGAATGACTCAGCACACGCTTTAGCCTCCCCTCTTCACCTTGTTGAGCTCCAGTTCCTGACCTCTGAGTAATTCCATCTGCCATTCCAGGCTCTCCAATCACTGTGGACCCTTCTTCCCAGCAGTTTCCCCATTTGTGGGTTTAGTTTAGTGAACTGACTAAGTGTTTTTCTAGCTATTCTGCATGTTCCACAAGAGTATTGTTTATAACAGGTGCACCCCACGTGTGGCATGTTGCCTGCATGTCGTAGGCTCTCAAAAAAGGATACTGCTGGCTCTCTGGTTTGACTGGAGACTTTCCAACTGGGGAATACCCTGGGCCACCTAATTTTTCTACAATTCACCTTTGACCTTCTCATCCTGATCTATCTCATATATCTGACAATAATTCAGTCAAGTCAGTCTTTTTGGTTGTTAATAGATCTAGTGAATATTTTTGGCAAAAATGGAGATTTAGGAACTTTGGTTTCTATTTCTCTAGAAAGAGGGGCTAAGCAATTTCAAATTGCCTTTCATTGCAAATGGACAAATATCAATATATTAGCCACAAATATGCAAGTGGCTCAAATGAGATCACTTGAATGCACTGATTAGTTAGGAGATTTCTTGTTTGGGTCTGTGGATATTGGGAGAAGTTTAGACTAATGCATCATTCCCTTCCCACCAGTAGAATGCTGATCGTAAACCAAAGACTGCTGGGAGATTTCCCCCAAAATCTAAATGATATCTGCATCATATGCATGTCGCTTGTTCAGCAATCAGTTTACTTTCCCTTTTTCTGCTCATTTCAATTACCAGTTACAAACTGAGGAAGTGCTCACACATCAAAAGATGTTCAACTGAGTTATTTCTCCTATCAGGTGAATATTTAGATGGACTGAGATAGAAGTCTTGTTTTTTTTCCTGTGGTACTTTCAATAAACTAGGAGGAGTCTTATCTTCCAGTCAGTTTTTTACTGTTTTAATATGTAAATTCTGAGGAAAAAATGGCTTGATCCATTTTTTTCCAGATTTGATTTTTAGACCTGGCTACTTTGGCCACTGCTGGCTCAGGAATCTTAGACTGTCAAAACAGAAGTGGGAAATAAAACCTCTTATTAATCCTCAATCGTTTGTCTTAAAAATTGGTCTCCCAAAGAGTGTTTTAAATCGGGTGGCAATACAGGGTGGGGTACACTGGATAGAAATGACAAATGTACTTCCACGACTCTGGCAAATCTTGATTGTGGAACCCAGCTCCAGGCTGAGTGTGGACAATCATAGCCCTTACGTTAGCCAGTTTCTGTATTTTCTGCTCAGTCAGTGGCTTCCGAGCTGGAAGTGGAGCAGTGGTCGGGGCAGCAGTGTGAGGCCAACGTCCTTGGCTGGTGGGAAGATGGCGGCTCCTGTCAGTCCTTCAAGCTGTGGTTCCCTTTGATTACTAGAGCTGAATCGCCAGAACATAAACATGTGCTCAAGTAAAGAATCCATGGCCTGATTAGTAGATATAACGGATGTTTTTGCCTTTCCTGTGTTAAAAAAGACAATTGAGTTGATGAGATGCATCTCATAATTCCTCTCCCAGCCTGAGGTAGAATGCTTTCTCTCACTTGCCCTCTGCTTGCAAAATGGGAATGGAGACCGAAGATGGTTTGAATGTGATTATGTCATCATTTTTACCCTAAAGGGGCCAGAACTTAAGATGATTAGGCAAGAATTATGTTTGTTAATCCAGTGATATTTCTTCTCTGTGTGGCTACCTGGATTCTCATGGATTTCCCCCAGATTACGATTGGAACACAACCCCAAAATTGGAAATGTGTATGTGAGGACGATCACTTAGGACAGCCATAGCCTGTGAGGACTGCAGAGCCTTCCCTTGAATCTACAGTGTGTCCGTAAAGTCATGGTGCACTTTTGACCGGTCACAGGAGAGCAACAAAAGACAATAGAAATGTGAAATCTGCACCAAATAAAAATAAAACCCTCCTAGTTTCTGGAGAATGATGTGGCAGCATGTGTGCATGCGCAGATGATGACATAACACCGTGTATACAGCAGAGCAGCCCACGGCCATGCCAGTCGAGATGTGGACGGTACAGAGGAAAGTTCAGTGTGTTCTGTGGCTTGCTAAATTCAAATCCGTGACCAAAGTGCAATGTGAATATCAGCGCATTTATAACAAAGCGCCACCACATAGGAATAACGTTACTCGGTGGGATAAGCAGTTGAAGGAAACCGGCAGTTTGGTGGAGAAACCCCATTCTGGTAGGCCATCAGTCAGTGATGAGTCTGTAGAGGCTATACGGGATAGCTACCTAAGGAGCCCTAAAAAATCTGTGTGTGAGCCCACATCGAACTGCACTGAATAGGTATGAAACTGGGAGAGCTTTCCTTTTATTTGGTGCAGATTTCACATTTCTATCGTCTTTTGTTGCTTTCCTGTGACCGGTCAAAAGTGCACCATGACTTTACAGACACACTGTATTATAGCCTTTTAGGCAGGTAGATGTATGAGATCAGTGGAAATTTCCACTTGAAAATCTAGGAGGCACGGACCTCAAATGTGCACCCTTTTGAATTCATTTTGGGTAGACTAAGCTCCATGCCTGGATAGCTTTAAACTGATGTTATAAGGATCATTCTAATTTGGTATCTTACAGGATAATTAATAAAATGTCTTATTTTGAAAGGTACTATGGAATTTTTTCTTCTTCAGCTTCAATACATGTTCAGTGTTGTAGAACACCGAAGAAAGGGAAATCAAATTAAATGGTGCTTGTCCTTGGCCCCTATAAGTATAAACACTGTAGTCATTCATGAAATGAGAAATTAGAATTTATAGCACTCCAAAGTTTGAGAGAAATATAGTTAGTACTATTAACTCATGAAAAAACCCAAAAACCTAAGTATCGTTGAACCCAATTCTTAGTTTTCTTATAACCTAAAAAGAATTACAATTCAGAATAAGTTTAATTGTAAAATAATGCAATGAAAAACCATGAAAAGAAAAGCTGGGTTTGGAAGGGAGAAGCACTGTGCGTAAGTGTATTTTCAATAAATTCTTGCAAAAGCTATAATTATAACTATTTGATTCAATCTATTTAGAATTTGAGCCATTCTTCTGCAGATTAGCACTGTATTAGAGAATGTAAGGGTAAGATTTTATACATGCAATCATCCTTTTATGTCCTACTCATTAGTATATCTAATAGAAGGACTGGGGTGAAGATATTAATAATCTAGTAATTTTAATCATATATGTCTTCATGTTTCTTATAAATAACTGAGTTTACTTATTTAAAGCTGACAGTAGTTCTGACATCATTTTTGAATCTTAAAAGCTTTGTAAGATGATCAAAAGCATTTGCTTCTAATAAAATGATTTTTATTTAAAGACATGACATAACAAGATTCATTTAATGTTTATTTTTCTAAAAATGTTAATGATTGAGAACCTCAATTTGTGAAGTGTGGAAAAAAGTGAGAGTCACCTGTTCTTTTCAACCCCTCAAGTACTCAAAGTTGACATTAATTTGAAATCAACGTTGGTGATCTCTTATTCTTTCAAACACTTTGTGCAACAAGGATATAAATAAAAATACGGTAGTCTCATCTTTAACAAATAAGATCGTATTTTATATATTCTACTACTTTAGGTTTTGGATATCTTTTCATACCAGGACATAAAGATCTACCCCTATTCTTTTTTTCTTTTTTTTTTTTTTTTTTTTTGTATTTTTCTGAAGCTAGAAACGGGGAGAGACAGTCAGACAGACTCCCGCATGCGCCCGACCGGGATCCACGCGGCACGCCCACCAGGGGGCGATGCTCTGCCCCTCCTGGGCGTCGCTCTGCTGCAACCAGAGCCACTCTAGCGCCTGGGGCAGAGGCCAAGGAGCCATCCCCAGCGCCCGGGCCATCTTTGCTCCAATGGAGCCTCGGCTGCGGGAGGGGAAGAGAGAGACAGAGAGGAAGGAGAGGGGGAGGGGTGGAGAAGCAGATGGGCACTTCTCCTGTGTGCCCTGGCCGGGAATCGAACCCAGGACTTCTGCACGCCAGGCCGACGCTCTACCACTGAGCCAACCGGCCAGAGCCATACCCCTATTCTTATGAATAGCTGCATACATCGATTTCTTCTCTGTGGGTTGAAGTACCATAATGATTTAAACCAGGGATCCCCAAACTTTTTACACAGGGGGCCAGTTCACTGTCCCTCAGACTGTTGGAGGGCCGGGCTATAAAAAAATTATGAACAAATCCCTGTGCACACTGCACATATCTTATTTTAAATTAAAAAAATAAAACGGGGACAAATACAATATTTAAAATAAAGAACAAGTAAATTTAAATCAACAAACTGACCAGTATTTCAATGGGAACTATGGGCCTGCTTTTGGCTAATGAGATGGTCAATGTCCGGTTCCATATTTGTCACTGCTAGCCCTAACAAGTGATATGACGTGCTTCCGGAGCCGTAACGCGTGCGTCCTGTGTCACCAAAAGTAGTACTGTACGTGAGCGACTCAGCGCTTTGCGGCGCCGCCACATACAGTACTCCAGGAGCACAGGATGCGGATGCTCCTCTCACTGACCACCAATGAAAGAGGTGCCCCTTCTGGAAGTGCGGAGGGGGCTGGATAAATGGCCTCAGGGGGTCGCATGCGGCCCGTGGGCCGTAGTTTGGGGACCCCTGATTTAAACCATCCTATGTTTAAATGTTCCTAGTCTTTTGCTATATTAAGTCAACACAAGCATATCCTAGTTTGTGTATGTGTAAATATCTCTATATGTGTATAAATATATCTTTAGGGTAGATTTCTGAGGTAGAATCCTGGATCAAAGGATTTCTATCCATTTTATATCTGATAACCCTTGCAAAATCTCTTTCCAGAGAGATTCTTCCACTTTGCATCCCTCCTCTGTGTAGGTCAGCTCTAGCTTTCCAATGCCTTGCCTCACTGGGTAGCAGGTTTTCCGACATTGGCCAGGCTGCACCTCAGCTGGCACCTGAATTTCCTTGGTGTGTTTAAAATTTTTTTTAATTTAAGAGAGAGAGAAATGTTAATTTGTCATTCCACTTATTTATATATTCGTTGGTTCATTCCTGTTTATGCATTCATTGGTTGATTTGTTTTTTGTTTTTTTTTTTAATTTATTTAGAGAGAGAGGAAGGGAAAAAGAGACAAGAACATTGATCTGTTCCTGTATGTGCCCTCACCAGGGATCGAACCAGCAACCTCTGTTCTTTGGAGTGATACTCTATAATCAACCGAGCTATCTGGTCAAGTACATTGGTTGATTCTTGTATGTACCCTGACCAGGGATCGAACCTGCAACCTTAGCGTTTCTGTACAATGAATGCTCTAGAACCAACTAAGATATCTGGCCAGAGCCCTTGCTGCATTTTTAATTATGAGGTTGAGTGCCTTGTGATGTATATTATTGGCTACCCAGTCATGAACTGGACTGGCTTTTCAGGTCATTAAAAGCTATGGTTTGTTTTACAGTTAATTAATTTTTAAACACTACCTCCCCTCGCCTCCAAAAAATTACTTAAAATAGGGGGAAAGCAACTTTAAGAGCAAAAAGGTGGCTGATGGACCGCTCTTCTTTACTCCCTTTTCTTCCCAAATTAGTAAGCTGTCTTGAATTTTATTTGCTTAGACAATGACCTACTTCTTCGGCTATCAATTTAAAATTTTCCCCTCTGGGAACAATCTAAAATCCAGTTGCCAGAAATTTCTTCATACTTCTGATCCATGAAATGTTGGAAACAGGAATTGGGGGCCACAGAAATCCACTTCCCTTGGGCTCTGTCCGTTCTCATTCTCTTAACAAATGAGAGCCTGGCTCGGTTAATTGGAATAAATGTGTTTTCCCAGAAAAATGTAGGTGTTCGAAGCTCTGGAAACTTCGGGATCTTTCCCGGACGCTGTTAGGCTTTTCATATTACAAGTATTTCTTCAAGTTCAAAGGTTTTTGTCTTCCCTACAGTTTCTCCATGTTAAAAAAACAAAACAGGAGAAACCCTGTATTTTCATTCTATCTACCCTTAAGCAGTTAGAATAAAATGTCAGTTTTAAGTTTGATTAGTAAATGAGACAAGCCACAATTTTAAAAAGGAGAGGTTACTACAACTCATTGGCTGGTCTTCTGTTAGACACAGATGTTGCAAATTGCAGGAATATTGAAAGATTATATTTTCCCAGGTTCCCAAACCTGGTTATACAATTGATCACTTGGGGAGCTTTTGAAAGACTCCCCTGGGCTTATCCTAGATCAGGGGTCGGGAACCTATGGCTCGTGAGCCAGATGTGGCTCTTTTGATGGCTGCATCTGGCTCGCAGAAAAATCTTTAATAAAAAATAATAACGTTAAAAATATAAAACATTCTCATGTATTACAATCCATTCATTTCCCACCGCTCATGTTCATGGTTGCGGGTGGCTAGAGCCAATCACAGCTGTCCTCCGGGACAACACCAAATTTTTATTGGATAACGCATAAGGTACACGGGTAGTTGTATCGCTCTCACGGAATTACATTTTAAAATATGTGGCGGCCCTGGCCGGTTGGCTCAGCGGTAGAGCGTCGGCCTGGCGCGCAGAAGTCCCGGGTTCGATTCCCGGCCAGGGCACATAGGAGAAGTGCCCATTTGCTTCTCCACCCCCGCCCCCTCCTTCCTCTCTGTCTCTCTCTTCCCCTCCCGCAGTCAAGGCTCCATTGGAGCAAAGATGGCCCGGGCACTGGGGATGGCTCCTTGGCCTCTGCCCCAGGCGCTAGAGTGGCTCTGGTCGCAGCAGAGCGACGCCCCGGAGGGGTAGAACATCGCCCCCTGGTGGGCGTGCCAGGTGGATCCCGGTCGGGCACATGCGGGAGTCTGTCTTACTGTCTCTCCCCCTTTCCAGCTTCAGAAAAATACAAAAAAATAAAAAATTAAAATAAGTATATATATATGGCGTTCATGGTTCTCTCAGCCAAAAAGTTTCCCGACCTCTATCCTAGATGCATTGAGTCCGAAAGCCTGGCAATTGTAGGTCTGAGATTCTGCAGCCAGAATACTCTCAGTATTCTGATTTGCCTGTTTTGGCCGCCATTGCCTTGAGAAGAGATGTAGGGTGTAGGCGCTGATGGAGGGCCAAGGCCAGGCAGTCCAGGCCGAGGTGACGGCAGCACAGGCTGTTCGAGGTTGGAGCTAGTGTGGGTGGGAAGGCGGGTTTATTTAGACGATGTTGTAAGAGTTGTTAGGTATTAAACCTCTTTACATCTTGAGGAGACATAAAGGAAAATATTTCTTCTACATAATTTCCTTCCTTGATTCTCCTGTATTGAAAACAAGTGTGCTGTTGCCCAGTGCAGGTAGCTCAGTTGGTTAGAGCATCGTTCCGATACGCCAAGGTTGTAGGTTCGATACTTGGTCAGAGCACATACAAGAATCAACCAATGCATGCATAAGTAAATGGAACAACAAATTGATGTTTCTCTCTGTCTTGCTCTCTCTCTCCCTTCCTTTCTCTCTAAAGTCAAGAAATAACTTTTTAAAAAAGTGTGCTGTTAGGAGAGGCTTTTCTAAAAAGAATGTGCTGTTTGGGGGTGAATAGGTGTTGAATCAAAATGTTGTTACCTTTCCAGGAAGGAGCTACTTGTCAATGTCTACCATTTTTGTTTCCACCCGATGGCCTCTTAAACCTTTTCCCTCGTTGACTGGTTATACACTTCCATCGTGCTAAGTCAGTCAACAGTGGCTGAGGGCTTCCTCTGTGGCATTTGACTGCTACAAAAATCTGTGATGAAATCTTAAAACCTAAGCAAGTTCTTGCAGATGAGGGTAGGGCCTGGCTCTCCCTGTTGCTATCACTCTTCAATCTTGATTCCGTAAACATTTCTTCGCTAGTTTCTATGCTCCAGGAGTTGTGCTAGGGACTGCGGAGACCAAGAACTTCAGAACTCAGCCCTAAAAACTCAGTATTCTCCCTTTCATATATTTAGCAATCCACTAGAAATTTGGTGATTTTAATGTTGAGAGGGAGAGATCGAAATTAAATTTCCATGTGGTTACCTATTGTTCCAGTACCATTGATTAAGTAGTTTCTCTAATTAAATCTCAAATTTCCATATATGCATAAATCTGTTTATTGATTTTGTTTTACTTTAGAATTTTTTTCTGCTGTGTTTTTGTACACCAAGTTAAAAGCATTAAGGAAGTGGCTAAAAGACTTTTATGTATTCTACATCTGAGGTGTTACCCTGGTCTCTCTTGGTAAGTTAATATATACGTAAGTGTATAAAAGTGGGAAAGGAACAGGTGTTATCTTACAAACTTAATTTTTCTTTTCTTTCTTTTTTTTCTTTTTTAGCAAGAGAGAGAGATGGGCAGATAAGAAGGGAGGGTGAGAGGTGAGAAACATCAACTTGTAGTTGAGGCACTTTAGTTGTTCATTGACTGCTTCTCTTGCGTGTCTCCAGCTGAGCCAGTGACCCTTTGCTCAAGCCAGTGAGCTTGGACTCAAGCCAGTGTTTTCCTTTTAAATTTTTTTGTACACTAAGCTTTTGTACACTAAGTTAAAAGCATTAAGGGAGTGGCTAAAAATCTAATCAATTATAATATCAAGTCCTTGGGCTTCCAGACAGCGACCTTTGGGCTCAAGCCAGAGACCATGGGATCATGTCGATGATACCATGCTCAAGCCAGTGACCTCAGGGTTTTGAATCTGGGACCTCAGCATCCCAGGTCCATGTTCTATCCACTGCCACTACCACCTGTCAGGCCTAATTTGTTTTCTTGTTATGTAATAGCATTATGCACTAAAGATAGTCAATTATCTCCTAACCACTTTTATGAAAGGCACTGCTCTAGATACTTTGAGAGATAAAGAAATAAGACCACATAACATTACCCTCGTGAACCTCATAATCTAAGCGAGTTGTTAAGGTTCCGCTAAAGCAGGGGTCCCCAAACTTTTTACACAGGGGGCCAGTTCACTGTCCCTCAGACCGTTAGAGGGCCGGACTATAAAAAAAAACAACTATGAACAAATCCCTATGCACACTGCACATATCTTATTTTAAAGTAAAAAAAAAAACCAAAATGGAAACAAATACAATATTTAAAATAAAGAACAAGTAAATTTAAATCAACAAAATTGACCAGTATTTCAATGGGAACTATGCTCCTCTCACTGACCACCAATGAAAGAGGTGCCCCTTCCAGAAGTGTGGCGGGGGCCGGATAAATGGTCTCGGGGGGCCGCGTGTGGCCCGCGGGCCATAGTTTGGGGACCCCTGCGCTAAAGGAAATAGTAACTAAGACTGAAATACACTCTGGCCAGATAGCTTAGTGGATAAAGCATTGTCCCAGCGTACCAAGGTACCGGTTCCATCCTGGGTCAGGGCGCCTACGAGAAGCAGTCAATGAGTGCACAGCTAAATGGAACAACTAAGTGGGACAGCAAGTTGATGTTTCTCTCTCTTCTCCTTTCCCCTCTGTTTTTCTTCCCCTTTCTCTCTCCCTCAAATCAATGGAAAATTAAAAAAAAAAAATTGAAATAAGTTGGAGGGACAATAGAAAAATTGCCGTTAATTGATATGTCTGTACTCAGTGAATTGTCCAGATAACTGCTGTAGAAAGAACATTCCATAAAGTGTTGCAGGCAGATAAAAGGCCATTAGTTGGGAGGCCAGAGAGTACATGACATATTATGGAGCTGAATGATTGTAAGGAAATAATGGAAAAAGGGTGATAAATAATGTTGCAGCCCGTCATTGTAAAAGCTGCGCAGGCAACAGAGAACCAGTGAAGTTTCCTGATAGAAAATGATGCAAAATGCAGAAATGCCACCTGAATGGCTGATGGACTCCTGGGAGACCATCTCACATGTGACCTAGAGGACAACTGCAGGGGGATGTGACACTGGAATGGGTGACATGGGGACGATTGTGTTGGCAAACATTTCCACAATATGGTAGGTGTGTGTATCAGATATTCACAGTGGGCAGTGAGATTGGGGGCAATGAGAAATAATGGAGATTTCCAGCCTTGGAATAAGGAGTACCTCAGTTTCTCCAACAGTCAGACAAGAATGTCCCTCTGCTAAGATCAGCGGTCAGCTTAGATGGTCTATTACTGTGTAATGAGTCACGCCAACAATGATTTCTCTTCAGAGGGGAGAATATTGCTTGATGGTAACATCTTAGAACTTTAATTTGCAGCAGACTTTATGGGTAATGACAGAGGGCATCCATGACATCAATTATGTTTCTCTAATTGTGGTCTATGTCAGCAGAGACCCTGGGCATCGGGGGCGGTCCAGGCTTGTAGGGTGGTCAGGGTGTGAGAGCGCAGTGGAGGGTCAAGTGTCACAGAATAAGAGATGATGATACTGAAGGAACTGTTGGTGGTGTCTGCGGAGAAGGTGGAACCAGACGTGAACAGTACTAAAGACAATAAAACAGACACCCCGGGACTGAACAGCTGTTGGATCACTGCTTCCTCAGGTCACAGTGACCATGTGACCCCAGCCCGTCTGCATCCACCTAAAAATGAAAGGGCCTGATGGTTGACTTGCATTCCTTCCATTTGTAGGCGGAGGAACTAGGTAGCTTGGGGAATGTTTATCTTTATTTGTCTTTATTTATCTTTCTTCTTTGTAATTCTTTCCGTCTCCAGTGTCTGCCCTTTGGTCTGCTGTTCAGAGGACGATTTATGGTTTGTTATTTTTCTTCCAGTCAGAGCACATGATTTCTTATTGACTCGAAGCATTACAGCTCTGGGTCTTGTCTGCTGAACTATCACTTTTTCTATATTGTCGTTCCCTGATACTGACCGTCCTTACTGAAGGCATGCTTCACTCATCCTTGATAATCTTCTTGATTCTCTAAAGTATATATGTATTGTTGTGATGCATTGAATAACATTGTTAACGGATTTGATGGATTTTAACACTCTTAGTCTGAGCGATAACTTTTCACTAAATTAACAATTTAGTGAAATTGTTCATTGTACATTGCCTGTTAAGAAACATTTGTTGGAAATGAACCTTCACTTGGGTGTATATGTAAAAATAGTCTTACCTACACCAATAACAAACAGAATGCTATGCAAAGTTCAGTCGTAGATGTGGTCAGTCTGCTTTAACTTTATAATTGGTATACACTGCTGTATACATGGGAGGGGGGAAACTATAATCTACAGGAAATTGCTAAGAATGAGCTAGTCTCTCAACCACTACCTTGGCTTATCGGGCCGACGCTCTCACCAACTGAGCTACCTGGCTCTCTATGAGGAATTTTTCTTAATTATTTCAGAAATGACATGTTTAACCTGTGTATAGACATGAGTTCCTGACTCCTATAGCGTTAATGTAAATATTTAAATGGAAAGTTTTGTTCTTGGTCTGCTCTGTTTTATATGAATTAAGTTATTGAAAAGCAGTGAAAAATGTCACCACTAAGGTTTACTAAAACCAGCCCTGATTCTTTTCTGCAATCCCGATGAAAGCTTGTGTAATAAAATTTCAACAAAAAAATAGTTGACAGTAAGTAGTAGGGAGTTGGTTTTACTATCTGACTTTTTCCCTTTGTGTAAAGCCTTCAGGAGTTTCGGTTCAATCTGATGGCACTTTTAGATCTGTTTTTGTTTTGTTTAGCGTATAGAAAATTTGTTTTACTTTGATCACAACGAAGATTGGTTATTCTTTTGATACGCATTAAAGATACACGACTGTCTTTTGAATGCTCAAAAGGTTTTTGTCCTGTAATGGAGATTCTGTGGCAACCAAAAAGGACCTGCAATAATATAATCTAGAATTGAAACAGTGACAAGAGATTTTAAGTCACTTCTGGAACTGTGCCTGATAAACAATCCTCCAGGACAGGGAGGCATGCAAAGAATGCCGAAGGATTCAGGGAAGTAGGTCATGGTTGAAAGTCCTGCATTTGTCAGAGAAAGTTTCTCAAGCAGTGGCTGTGATCCGGGTCCCTGCTTATTACCCAGGGTGCTTTAGTCTCAGGCACATTCGGTGCCGGGAATCTCTCAGCCTCTAGAACGGGGTTGAAGTAACCGAGTCACTGCACCTGCCTGTACTCCCCACACCCAAAATAAAAAGGGCTTACAGATTAATGGCTAGAAAATCATGGGTGCCATTGATAAATGTCTTTCTTTAATTGCATGCTCCTGGAATAAAAATTATTTAAAGAGTAAATAGGCAAACATTGTATATTTAGGAAAGAAAAGAAAATTTGAGAGTTCCTTTTAAATGAACTGAGGGTTTTTTTCTTTTGCTGACACGTGTTAAGCACTGCAGGTTACCCACAGTTCTCTATAACTGCCTTTGACCTTAGTGTGCACAGTCTATTGTGGATTTAAAACAATTTTTTTTTTAAATTTTTTCCATTGATTTGAGAGAGAAAAAGAGAAAGAAGGATCAACTCATTGTTTCACTCCATTGTGTACTCAAGAGATCACTTCTCATATATGCCCTGACCGGGGGGGTCAAACCCATGACCTCTGGTGTGCTGGGTCAGTGCTTTATCTACTGAGCCACCCGTCCAAGGCTTTATTGTGGATTTAACAAACTTGTGGAAACCACATTTTGCCGTGAGTTGTAGCTAAGTGCTGAACAAGAGGCACAAATATAGCAGGTCCCAAAGGCAAGAGAGAGAGAGCACATACCAGTGTACTAGGGACGGTGGCATGGAACAGGATATTTGTGTCCCCCCAATTCATATGTTGTAACTAATCCTCAGTGTGATGGTATCAGGAGAGGAGGCCTTTGGGAGGTGATTAGGTCATGAGCATGGTGGACCCTCATCATGGGATCAGTGCCCTCAGAGGGAAAGGCACAAAGAGCTTTTTGAAGAAAGATTTTATTTATTGATTTTAGAAAGAGAGAGAGAAGGGTGGTGGTGGGGGATGAGAAGCATCAACTCATATAGTTGATTCTCATATGTGCCTTGGCCCAGCTAGCCCAGGGTTTTGAACTGGTGACCTCAGCACTCCAGGTGCTTGATCCACTGTGACACCACACGTCAGGCACAAAGAGCTTTTTAAAACTATTATTATATAATCATGAGAAGGCCTTCAGCAAACCAGGAAGAGAGCTCTCACCAGGAACCAAATCAGTCCTGGAAATCTTGCACTTTCAGCCTCTCTAACTGTGAGGAATAAATGTGTGAGTCACAGTAGTTTGTCGTAGTGGCCTGAGCTAAGGCAGAGGGAATGGAAATTTTGAAGACTGAGATACTTGAGAAGAAGCAAGAAATTAATATTTTAAATAATAATAAAGTGAGCCTCATTATATTGGGAGTGAAAAATAGTCTAAGAAAAGTGTATTGTTGTTTTTTAAATTGCATTCATTGGGGTGACTTTGGTTAACAAATTTATACGTTTCAGTTGCACAATAATTCTACAACACATCTTCTTTCTAGGGAAAGTTTTAACTGCAGGGCTTTTCAGAACCCTTAAAATGTTGGTATTAATTATACCTCTCCAAAAAGGGATATATTGTATACAGTTTACCCAAATACAATTAGGAGATGCCAGGCCAGAGAGGAGAACACAGAATTGTGCTAGCTCACATATACACTATGGAATACTACTCAGCCATAAGAAATGATGACATCGGATCATTTACAGCAAAATGGTGGGATCTTGATAACATTATACGAAGTGAAATAAGTAAATCAGAAAAAAACAGGAACTGCATTATTCCATACGTAGGTGGGACATAAAAGTGAGACTAAGAGACATTGATAAGAGTGTGGTGGTTGGGGGGGGGGGAGGGAGAAGGAAAGGGGAGGGAGAGGGGCACAAAGAAAACTAGATAGAAGGTGACAGAGGACAATCTGACTTTGGGTGATGGGTATGCAACATAATTGAACGACAAGATAACCTGGACATGTTATCTTTGAATATATGTATCCTGATTTATTGATGTCGCCCCATTAAAAAAATAAAATTAATAAAAAAAAAAAAGAATTGTGCTAGCTCAGAGAGGTACCTTGTGGCTGTGATGTGGAGAGTTCTGATAACAGTGTGACTTCTGCATTTGTTGTGATTAGCAATGACAAACTAATAATTAATTGGAATCTATATCTGGATGTCAGTGGGGACTTCAAACTTAACTTTTTTTTTCCAATCTGAGACTGAGAATAATTCTGAGATATTAAATAAGTTTGTTTTGGTGGTGGAGGGGAAGAACAAGGAGGTTGGATTTTCATTTCATTCATATAAAAATAATTGTATTTTTTTATATACCTAATTTTTCTATTAGCCATTTGTAGAAAAATTCTTACTCTTTGGTTAAAATGGAAAAAGAAAGGAATATGTCCCAGCTTCAAAATGTACATTATTTGAGAAATGCCTCGCATCACCCTGAAATGAAATATTTTATATTTTTATATCCTTCAGTCACATCTAAACTTGACTGTGCATTTGGGGTGGGGTGAGAGAGAGAAGTAGATAATTGAGGTAATAATAGCATCATTAACGTTTTGAGGACAGAGTGCACTTTAGATTAATTTCATTGTTAAATCATTCAGATAATTGCATCAGGTTAGTTTGTATTGTCAGTCTGCAGTAAGTCTAATAACTGTTTATAGACTCGATTTCTATGGTACTTAATTAAGTACTCTCAGGGCTAAACATCCCAGTGTAAGCCACATTATGCCTTCAAACTTTCCCTCAACCATATTTTCTGGGGCCAAAGACAATTGACTACTGTGGAGTTAAATGTTGCAAATTATTGTGTTCCTTAAACTCTTTCCAGCTCCTGCCCTGAATACTGGAGGTATTGTAACTTTATGTGAACTTGAACGAAGACTGGGGAAGGTCAAAACAGAGCTTTCCTGAATGGAGTTGCAAATTCTCCCTCCGGCAAATAAGAGTAAATGGAAATGTCATCCGTTTGTTGCTTTTTATGGTCATGAAGAAGGAAAAAATCCCCAAAGCCAATGATTCCTTTGCTGTGAGCTGACCAGCTGGCTTATTTCGGCTTCCGATAAGCCGTTGAGAGAGAGATTGATGTACTTTTTGCCTTGAGCCCTGATCAAAGCAAGTAACTGTATTCGGGGATTGGAAGTCAACTAAATTTTTAAGGAAGTTGCTCCTTTGTAAGAAACCCTAAAGATCAATGTAGGGCTTTTCTTTTAAGATTGCTTTAGGGCCTGACCTGTGGTGGCGCAGTGGATAAAGCGTCGGCCTGGAAATGCTGAGGTCGCCGCTTCGAAACCCTGGGCTTGCCTGGTCAAGGCACATATGGGAGTTGATGCTTCCAGCTCCTCCCCCCGTCTCTCTCTCCTCTCTCTCTCTGTCTCTCTTTCTCTCTCCTCTCTAAAATGAATAAATAAAAATAAAAAATAAAAAAAAAGAATGTCTGTTTCTGAAAAACTTACTATGTTTTAAAAAAAAAAAGAAGAAAAAAAAAGATTGCTTTAGGCCATATAAGCAGAAACAACTCAATCTAGGCATAAAGTACTGATTCCGCCTTCATAATAAATATTTACTATAACTGCTTATTTTTAAAATTAGCATATGCATACATGAAGTATATGCATATGCTAATAGGCCCACTTATTGACTCCTCTCTTCACTGTCACTTCTTGTGCTTCTTCTCACACAAGCACTGACTTGATAGAATGGGTGTGTCTGTGTTGTGTAGTGCACCTGGGTCGCAGGGCTCCGAACACCGTTGTTGCGCTGTGTTGTTTCTGTTGATTACAAGGTGGAAATCTGTAGAGCATGAACTAATAACTGCATAAGCCTTAAGGCTCGGGTGCATGTAGAAATATAAAAAAATAGAGTTCCTTCTCTCACTAACTGTCAAGTCACTAAATGGTCTCCTGGATTTGAGAATTTATTAGGGACCAGGCCCTTTTGGGGGAACTTGTACATACTTTTTCCTGTCTTACCAATAACTTGTCACTTCTGTGAGATGAGGAGCATCATCCCCATTTTAAAAATGAGCCAACAAAGTGAAAATTTTAACTAAGATGTCAGTGCACTCTGCCTTTCTAGGTATTTCAGGATGTATTACTATATCCGTTGTCAAATAAATGGCAAATGGTTCGTCCTTATTGACCAGTCAGTTATTTTCGACGCTGCTGCCCTCACTCTCTCCACCCTGTCATGGTCTGGAGGCAGCTGACGCCAGGTTGTAAGTTGGAGGCAGAGACTTAAATGACATCCGATACTACTCCTTTTTCTCCTTCATTCGGGCGCATCTGAATGCCGGGCCCCTACCATGACCGTGGTCTCCCTTCCCAGTTTTCTCTGCTCTCCTGCCCCGGTCCATCACCCATCCTACTGCACCTGGTTGAACTCCATTCCATTATAAACACTTTTCCTCTCTTAAGAGGATCTCCCTGCTGATTCACCTGCTGAAATCAGCGTGTTGTAGTTAGGGGGTTTTGTCCTCCCTCAGGGTTTTAACACTCATCATATTCACCAATTTTCAGACTCACATGTGCATCTATTGGACAGGTTTATCTCCTGGACAGCATCTCTCTGTCCGCTTTGCCCACCTGCTCCTCCATAAAAGAGAACTCTGCATCCTCACCATCTCACAGAAAGTGTCCCTCTCCCATTCCTGCTCTTCCTTTTCCTTCCACTCTCAGGCTATCAGGAAGTGCTGTTACTTGAAATATTGGGGGGGGGGGGGCGGCACTTTGTAAAGTATATGATTGTCTAACTCAGGGGTTGGGAACCTTTTTGGCTGAAAGAGCCATGAAAGCCACATATTTTAAAATGTAATTCCATGAGAGCCATACAACAACCCGTGTACGTTAAGCATTATCCAATAAAAATTTGGTGTTGGTCCCGGAGGACAGCTGTGATTGGCTCCAGCCACCCGCAACCGTGAACATGAGCGGTAGGAAATGAATGGATTGTAATACATGAGAATGTTTTATATTTTTAACATTATTATTTTTTTATTTAAGATTTGTCTGCAAGCCAGATGCAGCCATCAAAAGAGCCACATCTGGCTCGCGAGCCATAGGTTCCCGACCCCTAGTCTAATCATTGTGCTGGATAACTTGAAACTAATACAAAATAATATTGAGTGTGAGCTGTACTTGAAAAACAAAGTTTTAAAACAAATTCTGTTCTAGTTCTGCTTGCTCAGATCTTTCCCTCATTCCTAAATTTTAATTAGCCTATGCAACATACCGGGACGTTAGTCTTCAGACTAGTTTTCCTGGTTCTAGCCATTCTTCTCTGCATGTGATGGCTGTATAGATGCAGACAGTTAGGAAGTGGAGGGACCCTGGGACCCTGGGATCGGAGAGGCCCTCGGCTTGCAGGTATAACTACCCCTCCAGACTCCTCCTTTCTGGCTGCAGTCATGCACCTGTGCGTCCCTTACCCTTCGTTCTTCAAGGTGCATCTTGAGGCCTGGAGAGAAGACAAAAGCAGTGTGTGTTAGGTGTCTTCTTTCGATCTTCTATCTATTTTGCTCCATTCAGTGAATGTGGTAAGAAAGTGAAGTGCTTTTCATTTCAAATGCTTTCCCGTGTGGCACAGTGGCCCAGCCTCAGAGAAATGTCTCCCCGACTAAAGTCACTTTCCGCCACCCTGGTAGGCGGAGGTGCGCGCTACGGCATCTTGAGCGTATTTGTGTAAAACTTAATAGTAGTTTGGGCTCTAAACTTATTCCATTATTGGGTTGATTTTTTTTTTTTTTTTTTACAGAGAGTCAGAGAGAGGGATAGATAGGGACAGACAGACAGGAATGGAGAGAGATGAGAAGCATTAATCATCAGTTTTTTGTTGCGACACCTTAGTTGTTCATTGATTGCTTTCTCATATGTGCCTTGACTGTGGGGCTACAGCAGACCGAGTAACCCCTTGCTCGAGCCAGCGACTTTGGGTCCAAACTGGTGAGCTTTGCTCAAACCAGATGAGCCCGTGCTCAAGATGGCGACCTCGGGGTCTCGAACCTGGGTCCTCCGCATCCCAGTCCGACACTCTATCCACTGCACCACTGCCTGGTCAGGCTATTGAGTTGATTTTTATTTGGGGAGTTCTGTCTGAAGCAGAAATAGGGCCAAACATTTTATCTATTGGCATTTTCATTTTCAATAAGCAGGTACCCGGTATGAATGAATTAAAGTTTAGAAATTTTTATTTGTTTCCCTTCTCTTTCCTCCTTTAAAAAAAGCAGAAAGTCCCGGAAGCCTTTTACAGTTTCCATGGGCAGGCTCAGTGCAAGGAGGGGTCTTCCCAAGGCATCCCCGATGGGCACTCTGTCCCAGTGGGTGCTGTGTCCCAGGCCAGGTGGAGCCCCGCCCAGCGTTCTTTTCTGAAAGCCAGAGACAGACACCCCACAACTTCCAGTCTAAGGTTTTAATGAGTTTTCTGGGTCTTAGTTTCCTCATACTTCAGAGTGTAAGCCCATTTTCGTTGTATATGAAAGAGTTTATGAGCAGAAGTTGTCGGCCTCTAGAGTTCTTCCTTTCATGGGACTCTGCCAGGGTGCTTTCTCCTCTAAATGTCACTCGTGCCTGACCTGTGGTGGCGCAGTGGATAAAGCGTCAACCTGGAAACGCTGAGGTTGTTGGTTCAAAACCCTGGGCTTGCCTGGTCAAGGCACATATGGGAGTTGATGCTTCTTGCTCCTCCCCCTTCTCTCTCTCTCTCTCTCTCTCTCTCTCTCTCTCTCTCCCCTCTCTATAATGAATAAATAAAAAATCTTAAAAAAAATAAAAATAAAAAAAATAAATGTCACTTGTTCCTTTTGACGCACCTGTGATTCTCTGAAAGTCTGGGTAGCTCACTGGTGGGTGGATCACCACTTACTTCCTGAACTAGCAGCTTTGGGCTTTCTCCAACTCAGACCTCTTGCAGCTGTATCCCTGCTGAATTGGCCTTTGAAGTTTCGTTTAACAAATACTAAATTCCTTCTGTTGATACTTCTTCATAAGGCATAAGCTGTGCTGAGGTATCTTGTCCACAGTCTAAGCTTCCACGACATCTGCCTGCTGTTGGATCCTGAAATTGTCCATCTCTCCTTCTGGGCGCCTCTATTTCTTTTTTTTTTTATTATAATTTTATTTTTTTAATGGGGTGACATCAATAAATCAGGATACATATATTCAAAGATAACATGTCCAGGTTATTTGTCGTTCAATTATGTTGCATACCCATCACCCAGAGTCAGATTGTCCTGTCACCTTCTATCTAGTTTTCTTTGTGCCCCTCCCCCTCCCCTCGTAACCACCACACTCTTATCAATGTCTCTTAGTCTCACTTTTATGTCCCACCTACGTATGGAATAATGCAGTTCCTGTTTTTTTCTGATTTACTTATTTCACTTCGTATAATGTTATCAAGATCCCACCATTTTGCTGTAAATGATCCGATGTCATAATTTCTTATGGCTGAGTAGTATTCCATAGTGTATATGTGCCACATCTTCTTTATCCAGTCATCTATTGATGGGCCTTTTAGTTGTTTCCATGTCCTGGCCACTGTGAACAATGCTGCAATGAACATGGGGCTGCATGTGTCTTTGCGTATCAATGTTTCTGAGTTTTTGGGGTATATACCCAGTAGAGGGATTGCTGGGTCATAAGGTAGTTCTATTTTCAGTTTTTTGAGGAACCACCATACTTTCTTCCATAATGGTTGTACTACTTTACATTCCCACCAACAGTGGATGAGGGTTCCTTTTTCTTTACAGCCTCTCCAACATTTGCTATTTATTACCTGTCTTGTTAATAATAGCTAATCTAACAGGTGTGAGGGGGCACCTCTATTTCATTGTCTTCTGCCCTTTCAAAATGAAGGTACCCACCTCAAATCTATATCTTCTGTTCTCTTCCTTGTGTGCAGCGTGGGGCAGGCAGCAAGGAGACTGTTCTGTGAGGAAGGCGAGTAGAGAAGGGATTGAATGAGAGAGGGGAAGGGGTTGGCGACCTCGGCTTGGAAGATGGCCCAGTCGTCTGGTGTGCCAAGATGACAGCTGGAGCAGGGTGTAGTCCGGAGAAGAGGCTTGGGTGGACTGCTGACACTTGAGGACGGGAAACAAAAACCTACTAGCTCTCAAATGTTGTGTTAAAGCAATTTGCTAGTTTTGCTTGCTAACATTATAAAAGAAGATATATATTTAATGTGAAGTCCTAGATGGTTCTTTTGCCCGTAAATTCTACATGAGATAGTATGACATACAAATACAAGCGGAAGATACATTTCTGTGAAATTTAACATGTATGTAATATTCCTGTTTAAAAAAGTGAAATTAGCTTCAGAAATCCTATTTATTTGGATGATGCCGACTGAATTTCAATCTGTAGGAAAATAGAATTTGTCTGGAAGTGTATGTTTTAGGGTCAAAGTTAAATGTATATATGGAAATTAAAGCAGTCCTTTTTTTGCAGCAGTTTTATTGATAGATAATGCACACAATATGCAGTTCACCCACTTAAAATGTATATAGTGATCTAAACATTCTTCACTGAATAATGTTATTGAACAACTGGAGGGAGGTGATGTTTGCTAAATGATCTGAGCTAGATTCTTATGGCTGTTTAAAACTTTTCCTTCAAAAGAATTCAACTGGCCCCCCCTAAAAATTTTTTTGAAAATCAAAGTCTAGGAAGGGAACTCCTATTGCTGTTTGAACTTGAAATAGTCACCAAGGGATTTCATGACCCATTAGATCAGCTAAACTAACTTTAATCTAGTGGACTTAAAATCTAGCAGAGGAAAAAGAACTTGAAAAAATATAGCAGAAGAAACTGAACTCGAATATTAACTTTCTGGGAGAAGGGACCCTTTGGATTAAAATTAAAGAATAAGTCTGACCTGTGGTGGCGCAGTGGGTAAAGCTGAGTTCGCCGGTTCAAAACCCTGGGCTTGCCTGGTCAAGGCACATATGGGAGTTGATGCTTCCTGCTCCTCCCCCCCCCCCTTCTCTCTCTGTCTTTCTCCTCTCTCTCTCTCTCTCTCTCTCCCTCTCTCTCTCTCTCTCCTTTCTAAAATGAATAAATAAATAAATAAATAAATTCAAGAATAAAAATGCTTGCTAGAAATCTAATAGTACATACATAGGTATAGGAAGTCATTCTTTCTCCTTACCGCCTCTTCATCCCTCATCAGTCTCTCGCATCAAAATGAACCCCATTATCTTCACCATCGTCCGTCCCGGCCTAGAATGGACCACTGAACTGATGTGTGAGGAAAAAAGTTGGTGATTCCTAGGAGTCAACTGGGTTCACTGAGAAGAAACCCAACAGTAATCTTTATTTTCTTTTTTGTTCTTTTTGTTGTTCTTCCTTCCTTTCTTGGTCTTTTCTGTTGTTGTTTTGGTTCCTGGATTGAGGGTGATTTCAGTTTCACCAAAGGGACTTGACAAAAAGCACTCCCCAGTGCCCCCGCCCTCATTCCCGGGTAACCACTCATCTACTTTCTAGCTCCTAAGATTTGCCTATTCTGGACATTTCATAGAGATGAAACTATATGACTTTTTGTGTCTGGCTTTTTTCACTTGGTATAATGTTTGCAAGGCTGATCCTTGTTGTAGCATGTATCAGTACTTCATCGTTTACATTTTTATAAAAGATTTTCATTGATTTTTTTTTTTTGAGAGAGAGAAAGGGGGGAAGAGAGATGAGAAAGATGAGAAGCATCAACTCTTAGTTACTTCACTTTAGCTGTTCATTGACTGCTTCTCATACATGCCTTGACTTGGGGCTCAAGCCAAGCCAGTGACCCCTTGCTCAAGCCAGCAACCTTGGGCTGCAAACCAGCGGCCTTGGGACCATGTTTATGATCTCACGCTCAAGCCAGCAACCTTGAGGCTTCGAACCAGGGACCTCAGTGTCCTGGACCGACGCTCTGTGCACTATGCCATCACTGGTCAGGCAGCACTTCATTTCTTTTATCGCCAAATAATGTTGCAGTGTATGGATACACCCCATTTTTTATTTCTTGTGCTTTAGTTGATGGACATTGGGTTGTTCCCACATTTTGACTATTATGAATAATTCTGCTACAAACATCAGTGTCCACATTTTTGCGTGGGTGCATGTTTTCATTTCTCATGGGTCTCTGTGTGGGAGCAGAATGGCTGGGTTGTGGCTGACTCTGTATTAACCCTTTGCGGACCCAGCAGGCTGTTTCTCAGAGCAGCTGGACCACTTCGCTTTCTCACCAGCCACGTGCAGGGGACCGGTTCTCTGCAGCCTTCCCGGCTCTTCTTATCTGCCTTGTGAATGATTGTGGCTGTGAAGTGGTGGCACTTTGTGGGTTTCTTAATGTTCTTTTTTCTTTGTTTAATCTCTTCACTTTTTCACCCAGCCTCCCCCACCCCCGTGCCTCCCCTCTGACAGCTGGCAGCCTGTTCTCTGTATCTGAGTCTGTTTCTATTATTTTGTTTGTTAGTTTATTTTGTTCATAAGCACATGTGAGTGAGATCATATGGTACTTGTCTTTCTCTAACTGGTTTATTTCACTTAGCGTAGTATTCTGCGGGTCCATCCAAGCTGTTGCAAAAGGTAAGATTGCCTTCTTTTTCATGGCTGAGTGGTATTCCACTGTGTAGCTGTACCACAACGTTTTTACTTGCTCATCTACTGATGGGTACTTGGGCTGATTCCAAATCTTGGCTATCGTAAACAATGCTGCAATGAACATAAGGGTGAATATAATCTTTTGAATTAGTGTTTCATGTTTCTTTGGATATTTTTTCCAAAGCGGAATTGCTGGGTCATAAGGCAGTTCCATTTTTAACTTTTTGAGGAACCTCCATACTGTTTCCCACAGTGGCTGCACCAGTCTGCATTCCCACCAGCAGTGCAGGAGGGTTCCTTTTCCTTATGGACTCGCCAGCACTTGTTGTTGGTTGATTTATTGCTGATAGCCATTCTGACAGGTGTGTTCTCCTTGAGGTTTTGATTTTCATTTCCCTGATGGCTAATGGTGTTGATCCTGTTAGTTTTTCGTGAACTAAAATTTTGATGTTCTTATATACCAAGTAAAGCTAAAAATTAAAGATGCCTTCTGAAATGCATGGGTGTGTGACAGACACCACGATGAGTTCAAGTGGTCATTATGCATTGTGCACGCTTGGCTATTCAAGCACATGCTTTTCTGTCTTCTGAAAAATGGTTCTTACAGTCCTGACTTAATAGATAAGAAGTACTGTTTCTAGATGGGGGAGATGCTCACAGAATAAAATGTTTCATGGTGGGGAGTGATGGTGGTGAGAATTTGTTGGTTAAATGTTTCTCACCAGAGGCAGTTTCTTCTGGAAGATTCACTAGTCGTCAACATTTTGCCAGATTTGCTTTCCTTCTCTTATTTGTAAGTTTTTGTTGTTGAAACTTTCAGACATCAAAATACTGTACTTCTACATTGTTTAGCACCACCTCCTAAGGATAAATTCCTACATAGTTCTTCTGCTTAACCACAGTATCATTATCATACTTGAGAAATTTAATATTAACTTGATGACACTGTTTAATGTAGACCTCACATTCAAACTTCTCCTGTTATTCTGTAAATGCATTTTATACCTGCTTTAAAAAAAAAAAATTGGGTCCAGGATCTTAATCAAGGTTCCCAAATTGCATTCAATTATGTTTCTTTTTGAAGTTTCTTAAACCAGAATACTTCTCTTGCCTTCTTGTTTTTCACAGGATTTATTTTTATGAAGAGCTTAGGCCAGTTTCTTGCACAGTGCATTTGTCAGATTGGTTTTTCTATGATTAGATTCAGGCTGCACATTCTTGGTTAGAATACACCCGCCCGATATTGAGTACTGTTACTCACACCAGGGGCCTGAGATAATGCGGACCTCGGTAATGTGATTGTGGGCTCCCACCAGCTCTCCTCATTAGAAAGGTCTGCTTTTCCCCGTGGGGTGATATGATCGTTGGATGCCCACTATTCTGTGGCCAATGTTTCAGTCCTCGCCCGAATCACATTCGGGGCTGCAAAATGTCTCTCATCCATCATTCTCTCCACTTTTCTACACCTGGCATTCTTCTGTATAGACGAGCTTTTCTTTTTTACCTTCTTCTCTCTCCCCCTCCTAGCTTTTTTCCTCAATAATAAGGTTATGGAGCATATTTCCAATTTTTATTTCAAACCTATGTCATGGAATAAACCTTTATGCCAATTCAAAGACTCTCCTTGGTAGAGACATTTAATAAAATAAGAGACTAGCTAGATAATTAGAATAAGATGGGTTAAAAGAGTGGGATCAGGATGTTTACCTGAAGATCACCTGGTGTGAATGGTGATGGGGGGGGGGGCAGGAAAGCAGGAATAGTAGATCTTAATTTTATTACAATATATCAGAAATATTTTGTCAGATATGTTGATTTTCCCCCCCTGAAGGACGTTATGAATTATATGATAAAATAAAACAATAAAAATTCTGTCCCAGACCAGGTAGAGGTCTTTAAGCATTGTGAATATGGAAATTAGAAACTGTAGAAAGATTACAAAGTAGCAGGAAAAAATAGAAGTTTCACCTTAACACAACTAGTTTTTAAAAATTATATTCTTTTTATGTATTCTTGGAAAAAAGTGTTTGTGACTCGGCGTCTGTCAGTTCACAATTTTATAGATCATCTCTAGCATCAAAAGCATTAGAAAAAAACTCAGGTTGATAGAAAATGGAGGTAAGAATTCTAAGCCAATTTTCACAAACCTGTTTGACCCACATGTGGTGAGGCCACGATGCTGATTGTGTTACCTAATCTCCGTGTGAGCCCTTAGGAACCCTTAAAGAATGCGTGTACGTTTTGCATCCGGAAAAGGGAAAAACACCTATTGAAGAGTAGATCTCTGAAAAAACTATTTTACCCTCCAAGTAGGTGATAAACAAAAGAGCTTGACTCAGACCTTCCCTGAGAAACTTCATTCTAAGAGACATTCCATTTCCAAAATTCACATTTAGTTGTAGAAGACATTTCGGTGAATGAATCCTTAAGGTTTTTAAGTCAGGATATTCTACATATTTTATATTGACTTAGTAATTTGAACGTTAAAAACAAATCTAAAACAAAAAACCAATTTTATTCTGTGCTTATCACCGGAAGGAACGAGATTTTCTAGAGTTCTTCTCCTGCCATCTGTCTCGCGAGGACCACCTGCACGTCCTTTTCTAAGCCAAGTTGTGTATTTGTATTTTCCACTCCAGTGGGGGCTGCAAAAAGGCTGCTTTTTGCTCTTCTTTTTGTTGAATGACTTTATGTAGAGTACGCCGACAGTGTACTGCATTGACTTGGAAAACTAATAACCTAGCCATCTAGACTGGTTTTGTTTAATTGTCCAGCACTCATCTTTGCAGGGAGAAAACAGGTAGTAAATAATAATTAGATCGAATATAATTATCAATTGATGACACCGCTGACCACTTGTCTTGGTCTAACAATGTTTGGTTAACAAATTAGCCGGACTGAAATTTTATGTGTAAACATAATTATGATTGAGCTTAAAGATTATGTTGAGTCTAAAGAGACCCTGAAATGCAATTTTTGGGATAGCACAATCAATCTTGTATTTCTGTTATCCTTCCGTATTCTTTGGACACTTCTTTCTTTTTTCATTCTTTTTATCTTGAACAAAATTTGAATGTAGCAAAGCTAAAAACTGTAAAAGTGAATGTGGACAGCGTGGAGTTCTGGCGGTTAGAGTCACCGCTGCACGCTCCTTAAGGAGAACCAGGAAGGAACTGAAACTGGCTTTCTAACTGCAAGGGTTTACTTCACGTTAAAAGTGATTAAGACATTTGCATAGGTGCCAATACGTTTCACTCACTGCACGTTTCTGTTTGTGCTTAGGGCTTTCGTGGAACTGAGAAAGGGTGGCTAATGAAACTGAGTTAGCTTTGTCAGCATTCTGGGAAGTCGAAGGGATGCAGTTGGCTCCCCGCTCGGAACGTGTCACTGCAGCGCGTCTGCCTTTGGACAGAGCCTCCCTCCCCAAAGCCTCACACAAAGGGAAGCCAGCAAGGGCTGGGCGGGGCTCCAGGAGCACAGTGCACCAAGGGACCAGGATTTGGAGGAACTTACTTATTTATCATTTATTTTACCGCCTCCTCCTCCTCCCCCAGGAAGTCACAGATTGTGTTTTATCACAGTGATATGCTTTTATGAAAGGTTTAGATAGCCCATTGATGTCATTGTCCCTTTATTAATTTATCTATTAATAAGACGGATACAGAGACCCGTTCTTTACGAGTTATTTTTTATGGAGTGATACGGAAAGATTGTGGTGGGTTTGTTTTTTTTTCTTGGCAATTTGGAGGTGGAATTCTTTGTGTGTGTGTTTCCACAGGCACATAACTCCATTTTAGCGATTTAAAGCAAATCTTACTCTTGGACATTTAGTTAACAAGAAAACAAACCAACCTAAAAACAAAGACAGCATCTTACAAAATCTTGAAGATAACAGGAGAAAATGAATCCATCCTCTCCTAGGGGTAATGACTTCTGCAGCTGTTTAAAGGTGGGTTCCGCACGCTGGGGCCCCCGATCCATCGGAGCAGATGGATCGGCAGAGCCAACATCTGAGCGCGGTTATTAATCGGTGGGGCTGCAAGAAGTATTTGTCAGTTACAAATATTACATAGCCTGGAATGCTTTAGTAAGCAATAGGCATGTTCCTTATTCAAAAGAAAGCCTGAGATTTATCTTTTGGGGGCTGGAGAACTCTTAGGATAATCACACCCCTGCAGATAAAACTCACTTTCTGGACCCACTCCTTGAAAAAGAGCTTTTAAGATGCAGACTGAATAGAAAGAAAGAGGGCTCATGGTATATTGTTTCTGAACATTGGGATGTTTACAGTGAGAGAACTCTGTAGAAGTGAAATAATTTGAAATAATACCTCTTAAATTCCTTCACCCTAAAATTTGATGCTTAATAAATAATACTCAATAGGTATATTGGACTCATGGATCTTAACAGTAACCAGGTTCCTTAACAAAATAGGAAGACTTAAACCCATAGGTAGAACTCATGGATCTTAACAGTAACCAGGTTCCTTAACAAAATAGGAAGACTTAAACCCATAGGTAGACCATTGTCTCCTATTGGACTATTTTCTTTTGTGTGCTATATTTAAACAGGACTAGAAATCTGAGTTCCTATTTAGCTTTGTTCTTTTTGAACAGACATAAAAAGACATTTTAAGTGATAATAAGGATATACATAGGAGCAAATTCTAGAAGTGAAGCGTAGATTTTGTGAGAATTTATTCTTCAACTGAATTGGTTTGCCAGGCACTGTGTTTTTCCTCATATTAAATAAAAAGCTTTACTCACTGGAATATATGAGAAATGCTAAGCCTTCCCTTTTAGACCCTGAGGGAATAGCTAATGTATGTGTGTTTATTTTTAGCAGGAATGAATCATTTCTCTTAACTACTATAGAAGAGGGATAGTAGAATTTGTCCATCTTTTTCATATTTTATTTAAAATCTACAATGATGAAAATAAAGATCTCTATCACTTAATATAGTATTTGAAAAGCTCATGAATTAATTTCATGTTAATTTCTGTGTTGAAGATAACCTTGGGATCTGTACTGAATGGCTATAGATAGACTCATGATGAAGGAGAGGCCAAGTACAGTTTATTGTTATCAAAGAAGAGTCGTAAGTCTGGTTTGAAGTCAGGGTTTTGGAAAGATCCTTCTTTGAACACAGTTTTGTTAGAGATCACATTCTCTCTGCAATGGTGTTTTTGGTGTTACAATTATTAAGAGATAGTATGTTGTTCATGACTTTGCTTAGAACAGTGAGTTTAAACGTGTTCTTCATCAAAACTTCTTTCTTTTAAGATTTTATTTATTGATTTTACAGAGAGTAGAGAAAGGGACAGGGAGCGAGAAGTATCAACTCATAGTTGTTTCACTTGAGTTGTTCATTGATTGATTGCTTGTTGTATGTGCCTTGACCAGGCAAGCCCAGGGTTTCAAACCAGTGGCCTCAGTGTTCTAGGTCGATGCTCTATCCACTGCACCACCACAGGCCAGGCAAAACTTACCTCACTGTTTTGGATAAATTTTAAACAAACAGTGGATGAAATTGAGAACAACAAACTTTGAGTGTTAGTAATACCTTTATTACCTCAGGGGCCTAGAGTGCCCACACCCAGAACCTAATTCTCTTGGGAAAACAGGCATTATTTATTGTATTTAAAGATTGTATTCCCTGGCATTATCTTATTTTAATTTTTTTTTTAATTAGAAAAAGAAAGAGACAGGAGCAAGTATAGTCTGGAAGCTGAGCATTTTTAGCATGGTTTCTATTCTTAACAAGGGCTGTGACCTTGGACGATGACGTTCTTTCAGGGCTTGGTTCTCAGCAGTATAATGGAGGGACTGTTCTGCATGATCTTGAAGAGGAACGCTTCAAGTTCTAATGTTCCTTTCCTTTGTAATAATTTAATTTAACTTGATAGTATTAGATACTTTATATAATATACTCCTCACAAAAATTAGGGGATATTTCAAAATGAATATGAAGCGATAAAAAAAAGCATTTGATTTTTTTTTTTTATTAAACAAGAACATCAGAAAAGCAAATGACAAGTCAAAGAAAGTTGTTTGATTATGCAAATGAGATGCAAAACCAACTTTTATTTCATTGGTGAAAATGCACTATACAAAAGGCTGAAAGTACTGGAGTATCTGCACGTTCCCTGATCCTCTAATTTTTGTGAGCACAAACCCCAATTAGGCATATGGATTTTTTTTTTTTTGTATTTTTCTGAAGTGAGAAGCAGGGAGGCAGAGAGACTGACTCCCACCTGCGCCCAACCAGGATCCACCTGGCAAGCCCACCAGGGGGCGATGCCCTGCCCATCTGGGGCATTGCTTCACTGCGACTAGAGCCATTCTAGCACCTGAGGCGGAGGCCATGGAGCCATCCTCAGCCCCCTGCCCAGCCTCCGGGCCAACTTTGCTCCAGTGGAGCCTTGGCTTCGGGAGAGGAAGAGAAAAATACAGAGAAAGGAGAGGAGGAGGGTGGAGAAGCAGTTGGGCGCTTCTCCTGTGTGCCCTGACTAAGAATTGAACCTGGGTCATCCACTCCCCGGGCTGATGCTGTACCACTGAGCCAACCAGCCAGGGCGGCATATGGATTTTTACTCTATATAGTTCAATATATTTAGTTGATAACTTATGAATTTGTAAGCATATGAATTTTTGTGTTGCAGTTAGGTTGAAACATTTCCGTTTTGCTTTCACTCATCGAATAACCATTGCTTATGTTTCCATGCCATTTAAAACATACATTGCAGTTAATGAAGCCAGTCCTTTTATTTGCCAGTGAACACAAGACAACTTATTTCCATTCTGCTGGGAGTGGCTTTCTTTCTGTGCCCCCCCCCCCTTGTCATTTCTTTGGAGGAAACTTCCAGACTTCTGGACTAAGCAGAAAGAGTCTGTTTGTAGTCAAGATATAGAATTGAACCCCCTGTCTTTCACTAAGATAAGTGGCTTAACTTACCTTGGGAGCTTCCTTCTCCAGATTGGATAGAAGCTTGTTAAAGGGTATGTATGCATTCACAAGTTATGCTAATTTTCATGCCACTGGGAACAAAAGAACGTTGGGATTTCACTGCCTCATCACTGATATTGGTAGTGTTTGTACTTTGACAGGTGAGGGATGGTGTGTATCTCAGATGTGCTTTGGTTTTCACATTCCTTTAGTTTATGAGAGCAGATAAATATGTCCATGTGTTGATTCACTGATTTAATTTCATGTTATAAACAGTATTCAGTATTGATGGCCCATTTTATCTACTGGCGTCTTATTATATGCTTCAAAACTCATGGTTTATGGTTTCTCATCGGTAGGCATTTCCTCAGCTAACAATGTTTTCCAAAAATATTTCTAGTGAGTTGAGTTGCTGAAAGTGTCTTCTCTTAGAAGTTTCTAGCACGTAGAGATTGGGTTTCCAGGCAAAGCCCCAGTCCTGGCTTATCCCATTGTATCCTGATGACACTGTAGAATGTTCAGGCTCGGGTTTGGGGGAGTAAAGCATTCTGTGTGAAGTTGGAGCCCGATTTCCTTTGACTCCTTTCTTTTCTCCACGCATGTTTGCTTCCGTAACAGTTACATAGTGCTTCCTTTCATCCAGGGGCTGTTTTAGGTGCTTTATAAATATTAACTCCTGTATTCCTCTCAATAACCTACAAGGTGTAGGTACTGTTCCATGAAATGTCTGTCCTCTTATCTTGGAAGTGAAGCCTTCAAAACGACCAGGTAGGCCAGGTCTGAGTTTAGAAGTCTTAGACCCCAGACCTTCTATGCTGTAATGTGGCCACGCAGGGGACACCAGCCTCCAGCCTGTTCTCTTCCCTCTCCTGGCTGTCCCTGCAACTTGGGGGGCCTGCAGCACGTGGATGTGATGGTCCAGCTCACGGTTCACGCTCTGTCCCTTCCCCCCATCCTCCACCATAGCAAATGCCCTTTGGCCTGGCCCGACTGTGGATCGCACAGTCGAGCCAGGCATTTCCAGATGCCAGGCTGTGACAAAGCACAGTGAAGGGAGCCCATGCAGGGGTCGTCAAACTTTTTATAAAAACCGCCCACTTTTGCAGTGCTGGTCAACTTGGTCCCTACCACCCACTAGTGGGCGGTCCAGCTTTCATGGTGAGCCAATCACAGCGCTGTTTGGTTGCGAGGTAGGGACCAGGTTGACCAGCACTGCAAAAGTGGGCGGTTTTTATAAAAAGTTTGAAGACCCCTGCTGGGGACAGCGGTGATGTCGGCCACCCAACCAACCGATCATGAAATATGGACCATGGAGTCTAACACGTGTGCGAGTCGGGCTCGCGGGGCAGCTGCGGTGGGACACTGAGGCGAAGGCCTCGCTCTTGGGCCCAGGAGGGGGTCCCAAGGCCTCCCCGTCCTGCGAGGGCGCCCCACCACCCTTCTCGCCTGCTGCGCTGGGCGGTGGACCGCAAGCTCACGGGTTGGGACCCAGAACGGTGAACTATATGCCTGGACACAGCGAAGCCAGAGGAGATGCTGGTGGAGGTCCCCAGCGATCCTGACCTCCATCAGGCCTGGGTATGGTGAGGAGCGACCCATCGAACCTTCTAGTAGCTGGTTCCCTCTGAAGCTGCCCTCAGGGTTGCTGGCGCTCTTGCGTGTGAACCCCACGCAGTTTTATCCTGTAAAGTGAATGGTGAGAGTTTTGGGGGCCAAAACGATCTCAACCTGTCCGCAAACTCTAAATGAGTTAGAGAAGCCCGCTCACTGGTGTGGAGCCACAGAGTACAGGCGCCTAGGGAGCCGCTTTCTGGTAAGCAGAACAGGGGCTGCAGAGGAGCCCACCCACCCCGAGGCTGGAGGAGCCCACCCACCGGAGGCGGGTCCGGCTCCTGAGGCAGACACTCATCAGACCCCAGGAGAGGTAGTTACCTCAAGTAATCGAAACTAGTGGTAGGTAGCAGGGATTGGGTTAAGAGATTGAGGAACCGGCCCTGGCCGGTTGGCTCAGCGGTAGAGCGTCAGCCTGGCGTGCGGGGGGGACCCGGGTTCGATTCCCGGCCAGGGCACATAGGAGAAGCGCCCATTTGCTTCTCCACCCCCCCCTTCCTCTCTGTCTCTCTCTTCCCCTCCCGCAGCCAAGGCTCCATTGGAGCAAAGATGGCCCGGGCGCTGGGGATGGCTCCTTGGCCTCTGCCCCAGGCGCTGGAGGGGCTCTGGTCGCGGCAGAGCGACGCCCAGGAGGGGCAGAGCATCGCCCCCTGGTGGGCAGAGCGTGGCCCCTGGTGGGTGTGCTAGGTGGATCCCGGTCGGGCGCATGCGGGAGTCTGTCTGACTGTCTCTCCCCGTTTCCAGCTTCAGAAAAATACAAAAAAAAAAAAAAAAAAGAGATTGAGGAACCATAACCAGGCCTCCTACACCCAGGGCCTCTTGTCAGGATTAGGCATTCTGCCAGAGAGAAAGAGAGAGAGAGAGAGAGAGGGAGCAGTATAAAGACAGAGACCCCAGAATTAAATCGGTGAACACGGTTGGGTTCCCGCTAAGCCCAGACCTGTCACTGACATAACCGAGCCTCAATGCTGTCTCTTCCTCATGGGCTCGTCTCCAGAACGCGTACTGCAGGCTGATGCTTTCTGTCAGGACCTCCCCCTGGTTCCAGCTCTGAACTGGGTGCAGTAGCGGCCTCCCTGCCTCCTCTTGGCCTCCAGATTGAGGGCTTGGGGGATTTTTAGGTTTGTTTGCGTACGGTCAACTTACCTCCAGTAAAGCATACAGATCTTGAGCGTATAGCTTCATGGATTCTTACGAAATGGACACACGTGTATGGAGAGCTCCCAGGTCAGTTTCTAGACTACTGTATGACTGGTGTTTCCATGGCTTTCCTTGTGGGCCCTTCCCAGTAATTACTCCTGCTGTGGACAAGCCATGTCCTCCCAAATCCACATGTTGAAGCCTTAACCTTCAATAGGGCCTATAAAGAGGTCATTAGATTAAATGAAGCCCTAGAGTGGAGCCCCCACCGAAAGGATGGGTGCTTGTAAGAAGAGACCCCAGCGAGAGCTCCTGCTCCGTCTCTGTTTTGCTCTCTCTCTGCCTTCTCCACGTGAGCACACAGTGGGAAGATGGTCATCTACAAGCTCAGAATCAGGCCCTCACCAGAAAGCAAATTGGCTGGCACCTTGATCTTGACCTTCCCATCCTCCAGAGCTGAGAATATGTGTCTGCTGTTTAAACCACCCAGTTTGTGGTATTTCGTTTATAGCAGCTCAAGCAGACTCCTACAGAGACTTTGAAGAGTGATCTTGGAAGGCCAGTAAAGGGAGTGAGGCCCGAGAGGCAGAATGAGTATGTAGTGGTCTAGCTTGCAAGACTCAGCAACTTCAAGAATAGGTAGTGAGACGATCATAAGGTGTGAAGCAAAAGAATGGGGACGACCGGGATCAAGTAAGACTAATTTCATCGTAAAAACTTAGAAGGGCCTGCCCTGTGGTGGCACAGTGAATAAGGCACTGATCTAGAACTCAGGTCATTGGTTGGAAGCCCCGGGCTTGCCTGGTCAGGACACATAGGAGAAGCAACTGCGAGTGGATGCTGTCTGCCCTCCCCCAACGCCCACACCTTGCTCTCTCTCTTCTCTTTCTAAAATCAATAAGTAAAATCTTTAAAAAAAAAAACTTATTTATGAAAGCAAAATGTTGTCCCCTGCTTCCCAGAGGCAATAACTAGAAAAAGTTTGGTAAGGTAGTTGCTAACCTAATTGATATAAAAACTTTTCGATCTCAAAATTCGTTCCCCTTTATATGAATGGATTCCAAATCAGACATCACTGTCTTGACAGTGACTCACATTTTTGAGTTTGCCATTGAACTGCTGTTCCCTTGCCAGGAGGTGATCTTACATATCAGAGAACTGCGTTTCTCTTCTGTGTGTGTCCTTTTCAAATTACTGATGACCAGAGAGCTTATAATCCTTAGTGGAGAGTTGATGGAAAAGATGAAAAGAGGATATTTTTTAGAATAATAGTGCATGAATTTTAGACAGATGTGTATTAAAACAATCAAAGTTCTGTTTTGAAGTAACTTCCCCAGTCATAATTCACTCTTTTTTTAATTAAAAGGTTTTTTTTCTATTTTTATTTATTTATTTATTTTTTTGAGAGAGAGAGAGAGAGAGAGAGAGAGGAAGGGAGAGAGATGAGAAGCATCAACTTGTAGTTGCAGCACTTTAGTCATTCAGTGATTGCTTCTCACGCGTGCCTTGACCTGGGGGCTCAAGGTGAGCCAGTGACCCCCTTGCTTAAGCCAGCAGCTTTGGGCTCAAGCCAGTGACCTTGGGCTTCAAGCCAGTGATTTTTGGGCTGAAATCAGTGACCATGGGGGTCATGTTAATGATCCCACACTCAAGCCAGTGACCCTGTGCCCAAGCTGGCAACCTTGGGGTTTTGAACTTGGGACTTCAGCATCCCAGGTTGATGCTCTATCCACTGTGTCTTCACCAGTCAGGCAATCCAATCTTTTTTTAATTGATTTTAGAGAGACAGGAAGGGGAGGGGGGAGAAACATTGATTTATTGTTCCACTTATGCATTCATTGGTTGATTCTTGTATGTGCCCTGACCAGGGATGGAACCTGCAACCTTAGTGTACCAGGACAATGCTTTAACTTACTGAGCAACCTGGCCAGGGCCATAATCCACTATTGTTTTTTGTGGGGTTTTTTGGGAAAATCGGTTTCATACAAAAAGGGAGGTAGATTGCATAAAGAAAACAGAAAAAAATATTTAATGTATTTCAGTTTACCATTAGTTGAGGGGGGGGGTGTCATTTATACAGTCTGTGTGATGAAGGAAGCCGATATGTTTTTCAGTTACTGTGGATTTGGAGCAAACCATTTCCTGTAAGTTAGTGTTTGGTCCCCAAAGAGTAGTGGCTTTGTGATCATTCACACCTATAATATGATCATCTGCTGGAGGTGATAATTTTTTAAAAAGATGAAGGTAACAATTTTGAGAATGGGTCGTGGATGGGACACGTGTTTGGGCACAACCCTTTTGGGCGCAAACTTGCAGGAATATCATTAAGTCGAAAGAATTTTGTTCATATTTCAAATCAAGTCAGCAGGAAAGGCTGGCCCCTGTCTTCCCAGCTCTGTGTTCTGAAATCCAAATAGTTTCTCCCTGGCTTGCTTTCAAACAAAGGTCAAGATCAACAGCAGCCCACACTGCTCCTGAGGAACCACCACCCTGAGTTAGATCAGTGCTGGCTTGCACCCTGCAAAAACAAAACCAGAGCGGCTTCCCTTTGGAGTCACTCAAATGGGAGTGTTGCAGACTCTTTCGCCAGCCTTTGAAGTCTTTCCTCCTGGAAATCATTTCATTTGCTTACAAGTCTTTTTGCCAAGTAGTTAAGGAATCAGCCATCTCCATTTAGAAGCCCATTGTTATTTATTGAAGCACTTGTGGACTAAACCGGCCACTTTCTACTCTTGTCTATCCAGGTGTCAAAGCTGAGTAACTTGCTGTTCTTGCCTCAGTCTTGGATACAATCTGATACAAGGAAAGGCAGAGCTCAGAGCTGGAGAATGAAAGGGCTTAAGTTTTATGGACTAAAACAATCGAACAAGAACCAGAACTGCCTCTGTTGACTTGATCAAGATCCCACAGTGGTTGGGGTGGTGAAGCCAGCTGAGAGGGTAGTAAATATATTTTATTAGATTAGAAACACACAGGTGCAACATTTGAACTGACTTTTCAAATAATAGGTGCTAAAATAAAACGCTATTTGAAAGTTTGTTGTTGAAACTCAGGGTTACAGAGATCTAAAATATTTAACTCATATTCGGGGTGCTGTGGGGAGTGGGATACATCTGATTGTCCCTCACTCCTCTCAACCCCAAGCCACACCCCCTCAGAAGTAAAATATTCTGCATTTGGAGGACAGAGCGAGTTTCTCCCAAGTGAATCCTTCTACCTGCTGAATCAGGACAGGACTCTGAGGCTGCTGATGTGGGGAAAGAGGCTTCCTCTGTGTTCCACTGTATTACTAATGAAGCTGAAAATGAAGGCATTCATGCCATTACTAGATGTTCTCTGTAACAGCTGGCGGCTCTAAAAGCTATTTTGACAGGGATAACTTATGATTTATAAATTAAGCTAATGGATTCTCTTTTTAATGGAAGATGCACTTGTATAAGATCACTTATATTCATGTAATAACTAAGTACCTACCGAAAGCGCTTTCCTCTCTTAGGCTTGTCTTTTTCCAGAGGATCTCTATTTATTTATTTTTTAGTAGACATTATAGGACCTTTTCTTTTCTTTTTTCTAAGGCCGGGCTAATTTTGTAAAGAGAGGGTAGTGGCACTGCCCAGATGTCCCTTCCCTGGTGAGACTGTCATAGGCTTCACTCTCAGCTCATTTAAATCCAGGGCGGAGAGATGCTTAACTTGCAAAGATTTCTGTTGTGTCACCTGCATTGTGGCTCTTTGTAAATAGGAGGATGACTAGCATTTTTAGGTTTGGGGCTAGTTTTGCTTTGGTTTTGTTGTTGTTGTTATTTTAATATATATTCATTGTCCAGAAAATATATTAACTATCTTAGCCACTATTATTATGAAAAAAAAAAAAATGTTAGCACCTATTAACGCTTCTAAGAACTAGTATTATGGAGTTTTTCCTTCACTGGGTACAGGTAACCTGAGAGGGCCATTTGGGTGACAGGAGCCCTGGGCAGTGTCTCAGAGGCCAGAGTGTCATCTTTGTTGAGCAGGTGCAAGGAGGGCTGGGTAGGAGGCCTTCCGCCAGCTGCAACATCTGGACGCCAGGATGAGCCAGCCCCAGTGTGGACTGGCGGGACATAGCAGAGAAGCAGTGCTCGCTGCTGTTCCTCACCCAGCCCTCGAATGCCTTCTTTTTCCACTTGGACATCCACACGGTTGAGTGCTTCCAGAGGACGATCTCAAGCCAAGCTGATGGGTCCCTAGCACTGAACTCTCAAACTTCAGTTAGGATTCCACTGTCGCTTTATCAGATGCTGCCTTCCTCCTCTCTGCCCCTCAGCGGTGACTCCCAACCAACCTTCACTAGTTCCTTGTTTTCCCCTCTCCCTACCCCCAGTAAGCAACCTCCCCTCCCTTCCTTAGACGTTATTTCTGCGAGGTCCCGCCGATAAGCCCATCTGTGTAGAAACTGCCTCTCTGCGCTTGGAAACTCAGCTGGTATAGACTCGCCTGGGTTCTGATTGGTTTTCCTCTGGAAGGTTGGTTTCCGGTTGTTGCAAATATCCAAATCTAGTGTCCCCACTCCCCAGCTGCCAGATGCCTTTGGTTTATATGGTGTCTCCAGGACAGTGGCTGCCCTGGACTTCCCTGGGGAGCTTCAGAATTTACTAATACCTGGGTCCCATTCCCAGAGATGCTGACTTAATTGGATTGGGGTGTGGCCACAACATCAACTTGGCAAAGTATGATCCCCATTTTATAGGTGAAGGAACGGAGGCTCGGAGCGTGGGAAGTGGGCTCCAGTGTCTCAGGGCGGAGCTGGGGCTCTCTGCTCAGCTGTGCGATTGCAAAGCATGCTTTTTCCATTTGCTGCAGGAGGCTCTGCTGGTCCACCGAGGTGCCGGAGCTTGTCTACCTGGTTAAGGGGAGGGTCCTGGCACGCCCAGCCGTTCATGAATCAGTGGGTCTGGACACAGTCCTTGTTCTACTCGGACCAGACTCCCTGATAAACCCTGGCTGTGCCCGGGGAGCGCAGGGCTGGGCTCGTGGCACACGGCAGGCCAGGCTGGCAGGCCAGGCTGGCAGGCCGGCTGCATTCCGGGGAGTGCCGAGCTCAGCACACACGTCAGAGAACCTCATCGCAGTTTGTCATTTTAATTCTGCCGTAAACCTTAGCCACAAACCCTAAATGGATGCTCCGGCCCAGTCCATTATCAGAGCTCAATGTTTAATAACTTTCTTAAATGATCCCTGCCCTGGTGTATAGAAAACTTCCTTCAGTGTTTGTTTTGTTCTGTTTTTCACATAGAAAGAGGCATTTCTGGAAGTCCCTCGGGATGGCTTAATATAGCTCTCGCAGGCCGCCTCCCCTTCCTTCCTTGCCTGGGGCCTTGCATCCTACAGTCTGGGGCCAGAGAGGTTCCAGCAGCGGGGCTCCTGCTTAGAGGGCGGGCAGCAGAAAGCAGCAGATGGGAGGCCGACACTTAATCAATTGAGAAGCAGCTCAGAATTCCGCCTAGGAAGCAGAAAGGCGCTCCTTAGCAAACAGAGCACGGCGCTTGGTGGATTAGCAACTGGCTGCTCTTCCGCTCCATTCCTTAAGTGTTTCAGTGATTGCGATAGAAATATTTGAAGTAGAACATTACAGGATCACAATTTTTGATTCTTGACTAAATCACATTATCTTAGATGGGCCATCTTTACAAATTAAGTTCATTCTATTGAAAATAAGACACACAATGTTGCTTGTTCATCCCCCCCCCCCCCCAATCAAATGAAGCACAAACCGAGAATGGAAGGAGCAACAGCATGATGGAGAAATTCTAACTGGATTTTTTAAATCAGCAATCATTTTCCCATTGATTTGAGAAAGAGAGAAGAAGGGAGAGAGAGAGAAAGCATCAACTCATTGTTCCATTTAGTTCCATTTAGTTGAGCACTCATTGATTGCTTCTCATATGTGCCCTGACTGGGGATCGAACCTGCGAGCTCTGCACACCCATAGGACTCTCTCTGCACTGAACCACCCAGCCAGGGTCGCAGCCATTTTAAGCAACGTGGGTCAAAGGCAGTACAGCCACTAAGTTTGCATTTTGATAATGAATGTTATTTACCTTTAACAGGGACCTCAACTGTCCTCTTAATTAAATAATGTGTTGCCTGTGTTCTGTGACTCTTAGCGTAAACTTCTGTCCCCAGCTCCCTGCATCGCAGTCATCGCCAGGTGCAGCACCCGCAGGGGGTGGTGATGCATGCTGCCTTGGGATGTTGAAAACAACCCCCAACCAACCAACAGACGAGCAAACAAACGAACTTCTCAGGATGGGAGAAGAGCTCCTAGAACAGATCCCCTTGTGCCCTTCCCTTTACTATAGCTGCCTTATCTCTGAAAACAGGTGATGGGCCTGTGCACTGGACTGTCACTCAAACCCCGACGTGCCTCTTGTTGCGGATAGTGGAATTCCTTGGGCCAAGTTTGGGCACTCTGTATTTCTCTGACTGACTCCCTCCACGCTGAGGTTTCTCACATTGTGTCTTTGGGACGCCTCTTTGATCAGAAGAAGCAATGTTAGTATCTTCAGTCTTTTGAACCTTAGAATCTAAAGTTTAGTTGAGATGATGCTGGTTGCCAACTTTTGTCAAAATTTATTTATCTGCCTGGCTAAGAAACTATTTAAACTTTATGGCACGAAGTGGCTTTCAAAACATTTTATATTATTAAATTCCTGAGCAAGGACGTGATGTAAGTATTTCATTACCAAGTGCAGATGCCTTTGAGAGAAGCAGCCCCTTAACGAGAGAGTAATTACTTGAAGGCAACCTGATGTGTAGGGATTAAGTAGGAATTGCCACCTTGACTTCTACATCTACCACAAATGGGACTAGTACGCACCTGCAGGTACAAGGACTCAGAAGGAACTAAGCATGAGCAGTGTCAGAAATGTCCCAGAACACAAACTTGTGCTTGTTAGGCGAGTCATTTTTACTGTTGTCTTCACTGGGATATTTTGCATTTGGGTTCTGTGGAGGCCTTATAAAGTCAAGATGGCCATTGACTTGCCTTGTACATCTCGTAGGTGCAGCAGCTCAGAAGGGGGAGAAGTAGCTTGTCTTCTCCATTCATGATATATATATCATAACACTAGATTATAAACTTTAGGGATTTGTATCCTGAGGTGTCCAATTTGACAAGCTCTATAGAGAAGATCTTGACAGAATGTAGGCCCCACCCATGGAAGCCCAGTGTCAAAGAACTGACCAATAGATGTTAGGTGCCTACTTGTCTGTTAAACATGAAACATTAGTATTGTTTTGAAGTTTAAGGAAAGCATAAATGTCTGACCTGTGGTGGTGCAGAGGATGAAGCACTGACCTGGAATGCTGAGGTTGCTGGTTCGAAACCCTGGGCTTGCCCGGTCGATGTACAGACGACAAACAATGAACAACTAAAGTGAAGCAACTATCAGTTGATAGTTCTTGCTGTCCCACCTCTGTAAAATCAGTAAGTAAAAAAAGAAGGAGGAGGAGGAGGAGGAGGAGGAGGAGGAGGAGAAGAAAAGAAGAAAGAAGAAGACGACATAAGGAGAGCATGGGACTTGTTTCCTGTCCTTAACACAAAAACTATTTGAATTGTTGGGTTGATTCGTCTTTTACCCAAGTTCAAACATGGATACCCAGTTCAAACATGGTTCACTGGAATAGGATCTGTGTTAGAGGGCTTGTATCATTTATTCAGTGTACTGTAAGTAGGAATGCGTTTTGTTGGTTTAAGGCAAGTTGGAGGGGAAAAAAGAATACAGTTCTTCCAGTTCAGTTCAGCCCTTAGAGTTCCTTTTTTGATTCAAGGGAAGTGAGTAGTGATTCTTTTCTTTTTTTACAATGTTTATTATTTGTTTATTTTAGAAAGAGAAAAATGGTTGGTTGAGGGAGAGCCAGAGAGAGAGAGAGAGAAATTGATTCGTTGCTCTGCTTATTCATGCCATCATTGATTGATTCTTTTTTTTTTTTTTTTTTTGAGCTGGAAACGGGGAGAGACAGTCAGACAGACTCCCGCATGCGCCTGACCGGGATCCACCCGGCACGCCCACCAGGGGCGACGCTCTGCCCACCAGGGGCGACGCTCTGCCCACCAGGGGGTGATGCTCTACCCCTCCGGGGCATCGCTCTGCCGTGACCAGAGCCACTCTAGCGCCTGGGGCAGAGGCCAAGGAGCCATCCCCAGCGCCCGGGCCATCTTTGCTCCAATGGAGCCTTGGCTGTGGGAGGGAAAGAGAGAGACAGAGAGGAAGGAGGGGGGGTGGAGAAGCAAATGGGCGCTTCTCCTGTGTGCCCTGGCTGGGAATCGAACCTGGGTCCCCCGCATGCCAGGCCAACGCTCTACCGCTGAGCCAACCGGCCAGGGCAATTTGGTTGATTCTTATATGTGTTCTGACTGGGGATCAAACCTGGAACCTTGTTGTATCAGGATGACTCTCTAGCGGTTAGAGTCTAACCAATGAGCTACCCAACCAAGGCACTGAGTAGTGATTCTTAACCAGTAGTGTTAAGTGGTACATTTGGGGTGAGGAACAAGGAAGGACTCACATGCTGTGATTCCTATGTAGTTTTTGACTAGAGGAGGATGCTGATGGTGTCAAAGGATTAGCCTGGGAATCACAGGTTTCTTCATTTGTTTACCAAACATCTATCTGTCTTAAGTGTGATACAGACCTAAGCGTGGTAGGGGCTCCAAACTCCATAAGGAAGGCAGTTCACATGCTAGACTTCTGGTAGACCATCTTCACACTGTGAATTGCTGAGGTTGGTAGGTGGTGCTTTGATTTCCCTCATGTCAGTCAGAGACCTTGTAAATTCCCTTTGCTTGAAATCAGCATGGTTGATCTCTCACCTCACCAGATTGAGAGCTCTTTGTTTTCTTTTGCATACTTTCCCAGGGAATCCAGGAGTTTTAATACTTTTAAAAACAACTATAACTTTTTACAGTAGGGCAGTGTTTGACTGAAATGTTGTCTGTTAAAACATATTGCATTTATCCTGGTGTCTTCGGTTATGGGGGATGTTAACGGCTCTGACTCAAAAAGGGTTCTGTAAGTCATTTTAGAAACTGCTACGGTGATCTCCTCCCTAGAGGTTTAGAATGCACATTAAAGAGTCTCCCACGTCTGAGTGAATCTGCTTAACGCTGCCTAGATTAGAGTCTCCCAAAGCAATCTGAGCACAGAACACTTATGAGATATAATAATACCTGGTACAATGGTACTAGTACACCTGGTGTATTACTTATATTCTTGGATACTAGTTTGGGGAAAAGCTGATCTTTGAAATTTAGAGCCCTAATTGTGGAAAACATTTTTAATAAAATGAGTTTCCCTGTAGTAGCCAATGTCCTTTGGAATTTAAGTGATCAGTATGAGGTATTATTCTCTAAGACATGCAACAATTTGAATATTACTCAACCAACTTGAAAGTTCATTTTGCATGCTCAAAGTAAACTAATGATTTTAGTGGCTATCTCTTAGTTCTTATCCTTTCTCTCACGGCTGGAGGAATGAGCCTGAGTTAAGTACCTCAAGTAATTTTCACGAATTCTACCAAAACCTACAAGAAATCAGGGGTTTATAGATAGTGGCCAGAGACTGTCTGGTGTATATACCGTTCACTGAGTGGCATTTAAGTACCCACAAGCTCATGTGCTGAGCAAATACTATTTTAGAAATTTCCCTTACATAATGAGCATTGCAATTTCAAGGGCAAAATAAGTAATCTTTGCATTTTGAACACTAGACTTTTTTCTACTAGAATCCAATTAAATTAATGGAACACAACAAAAGTATTCTAAGCAAATCAGCTATGTATGACCTTGGTTAAATGCTGCTTCTTGGTGAGTGTATTTTTTTTTTTTATGACACAGAGAGAGAGAGAGTGTCAGAGAAAGGGACAGACAGGAAGGGAGAGATGAGAAGCATCAGTTATTCGTTGCGGCACCTTAGTTGTTCATTGACTACTTTCTCATATGTGCTTTGATGGGGGGGGGGCTACAGCAGAGCGAGTGACCCCTTGCTCAAGCCAGCGACCTTGGGCTCAAGCCAGTGACCTTGGGCTTTACGCCAGCAACCCCACGCTCAAGCCAGATGAGCCTGTGCTCAAGCTGGCAACCTCGGGGTTTCAAACCTGGGTCCTCCTCACCCCAGTCAGACGCTCTGTCATTGCGCCACCACCTGGTCAGGCGTGGTGAGTGTTTTTACTCTATCATTTGGTTAGAGAATGTTGTCTAGCAGAACAGCACTGTCAGGTCTCAGAAGTGAAGGCCTGCGAGTAGAATGGTAGGATGTGGGGGCGGGGTCCCGACACCTGGATGGTGCGTTTTCACCGTAGGGGGTTGGGAGCCACGCTGACCTTGGATGACTGGGATGAGAGCCCACCCCCTTTTCAGGGTCTTTCAAACTAACGCAGTCATGTTTGAAGCAATGTCACCAGTCAGGATATTTTTGTTTGCTGGTTTCGTTTTGTGGAATATCTGTGTGGTAAGAAGGAGTATGAAATTAAAAACAAGCTGAGGTTTTATTTAAAGCTCAGAGGCTCGGGGCAGGAGCATTGGAAGAGGGGAAAGCTGCCACACTTTAGGAGGGTCCGTCATCAATTTCAGGACAAAAACCGGGATCAGAAAGCTCTCGGGAAGGCAGCTTCTCAGAGATAAGGACCTCTTCTATTTACAGGTCACTAGCCTCCCTCCTGACTTGGGGTGTATACCCTTCTCCGTTTCATGTGGTCTGAGAGAGCTTTTGGCTGAACGTGTTGACAGTACCTCTGAAACTTGATACGCAGTTCATATTCTCTTTAAAAAGCCTTGCAAGTTACACAGTCTCTTCATATTTTGTGTGTCTGCGTGTGGATTGCCTTAAACCTGTTTCAATTCATGGAATATAATTATAACTTTCTTACTGTATAAGGATTGCCAGATAATTAGAAATTAGAGCATTACCAAGGGATGAAGCATTTTACTATTTAAAACATAAAGCAATTAAAAATTCTCTTGACTGTTTTGAAGTTTTTCTTGACTTTATAGATTTTATTGACTGTACCCCAAAGTTAAACTGTGAGAAGCTTCTCTAAAGAAAACTACTCTGTTCATTCTAGAAAATTTCAAACCATGTGTGAAAGAGAATAATGTAACAAACGCCTGTGTTTTAATCCATCACCCAGCTTCACTGTAATTAGCATTTTGCCAATCTTATTTTGTCTGATATTAATTTTCAAATTTTAGTTTGAGTATTTTAAAACATAAAAGGTATGTCATCTGTAGGTCCATCATTAGCTATCTCTAAGAGCTAAAGACTTTACAAAACAACACACCACATTACAGAATTTACAATAATTTTTTAGAATCTTTTTTTTTTTTTTTTTGTATTTTCTGCAGCTAGAAACGGGGAGAGACAGTCAGACAGACTCCCGCATGCGCCCAACCGGGATCCACCCGGCACGCCCACCAGGGGGTGATGCTCTGCCCCTCCGGGGCGTCGCTCTGCCACGACCAGAGCCACTCTAGCACCTGGGGCAGAGGCCAAGGAGCCATCCCCAGCTCCCAGGCCATCTTTGCTCCAATGGAGCCTTGGCTGCGGGAGGGGAAGAGAGAGACAGAGAGGAAGGAGAGGGGGAGGGGTGGAGAAGCAGATGGGCGCTTCTCCTATGTGCCCTGGCCGGGAATCGAACCCAGGTCCCCCGCACGCCAGGCCGACGCTCTACCGCTGAGCCACACGGCCAGGGCCAGAATCTTTTTTTTCAAAAGCACTTGGGAGCATTGAATGAACTTCCCTTTGGGTGTCTTCCAGCTACCAGGAAACAGACCCCCTCCCCCCAGACACCCTCATCTTCTGCTCGGCCCTTCTGCTGAGGAATTTGGCCTCCAGGGTGACAGGCTGCCTTGGGAGTCGCCCCTTCCCCAGAGCTTTGTGGTGGCCGATCGCACCACATCGATGGTAGGAGCTGCTCCAGCCTTAGTTTTCGGCAGCACTTACTGGTGTCAATTCACTGACTAAGGGACACTGTTTATCAGGATTGACAGCTGGGCAGAAGCTCTGGTTTCTTGTGAAGTGGTGATGGCTCGTCCCAACTTTCTCAAAGTAACCTGGGTGGTATTTGTTAACGTTGATCCGGTGGTGATGCCGCCACCATCGTGACCTCGGTCTCCTGGGTACTTCTGTGTGTGCCAATCTGGTCGTGGCCATGACCGGGGCTCACACGACCCCAAAGTTTTCTCAGCCTGGATGGCATGGCAGTGGCTGAGATGCAAGCATTTTTAGAGTCTTAAAAAAAATCTTAAAAATATTTTAATGCTGATGTTTTTATAGGTTTTATTTCTGGCTCTCAAAGGTGGATGGCCCTGGTGGTAGAACGCCTTCATACTGAGACTCAGCATCTTAAAGCTAACTTGTTGGAAAGCATGGCTGTGTAGGAGAGGCAGAGGGATTCAGGAGTTCGATCCAGCCTGGCTGGTTGGCTCAGTGGTAGAGCGTCGGCTTGGTGTGTGGAGGTCCTGGGTTCAATTCCCAGTTAGGGCACACAGGAGAGTGTGCTTCTCCATCCCTTCCCGTCCCCCCCTTCTCCCCCCACTCCTGTCTCTCCCCTTATTCCACAGCCAAAAGCCTGGGTGTGAAAAATAGCTTAGCTGCAAGCATGGCCCCAGATAGGCAGAGCATCGGCCCCAGACGGGGGTTGCCAGGTGGATCCCAGTTGGGGTGCATGTGGGAGTGTATCTATCTCCCTTCCTCTCACTTGGAAAAAAAAATGTTTGATTTAGCTTGCTCACAGGAATCAGGGCTGTTGACAACCTAAAATTCTTATTACTGATGGAGTAATCAGTTCCCACATTTAGACTTCATTTTAGTTTCTGCCTATTTCTAGAAATTTAGGTACACATTGGACAATTTTCTGTGTGCTTGTGTCTAAATAAAAAGGGGAACAAAATAATCTTACCATTTTCTGGGTGTTTGCTGTTTGGATAATTTGATCCTAGAGTGAATATACTTTTTGGAGTTAGGAATATTGACTTTTATAAAATAAATCTTCCGCCATAAGATGCTGGCCTTTTTAAGTGATGTTGATGGGTGGGCTCATTAACAGGTACTATGCAGCTGCAAGTGTGTGTGTGTGTGTGTGTGTGTGTGAGAGAGAGAGAGAGAGAGAGAGAGAGAGAGAGAGAGAGAGAGAGTCAATGGGCTGTCATTATAGTACCCTTCCTAGAGTAAAATAAGTAACTTTTGCTGCCTGAGGGTCAAACCAGCCAGGAAGCCCAGGCGAAGAGGTGACACCTCTCTGGCCATTTGCATTTACTGCGTCTTGAGCTGCAACTCCATCTGAGTTCCTGTGCTCAGTTTAGAGACATGTGTCCCCGTGCAGAGCTGTGTCTAATGGTGTTGGATTCCCTTGTCTCAAATCTAACGCTGCCTCCTTTGAAACAATACAGCCACGAGGACAATCTGTGAAAGACGACCTGAGTGTGATATTAGGGCTAGGAATATGCTTGGATAGAGTGTACGCCTTAAATTGACCAAAGGGACTGAGACTCATAAATCAGCTGCTGAAATGCTTTTCAAGTCAGAGAGGGAACTTACCGAATATTATTTCATTTGAATCTCAAAACAATCCAGAAACAGAGATGATATTAGTACCAATTTATAATTGGGAAAATGAGTTCAGAGGTACGTTTCCATGACTCACGGGAGTGTGGACTCAGATCCGGATCTTGTACATGCTACCTGTCTGCTGGTTCCCCCATATCTTCCCTGGTTAAAAAAAAAAAAAAAAAAAAAAAAATGCGGAGGACCCGGGTTCAATTCCCGGCCAGGGCACACAGGAGAGGCGCCCATTTGCCTCTCCACCCCTCCGCCGCGCTTTCCTCTCTGTCTCTCTCTTCCCCTCCCGCAGCCAAGGCTCCATTGGAGCAAAGATGGCCCGGGCGCTGGGGATGGCTCTGTGGCCTCTGCCTCAGGCGCTGGAGTGGCTCTGGTCGCAACATGGCGACGCCCAGGATGGGCAGAGCATCGCCCCCTGGTGGGCAGAGCTTCGCCCCTGGTGGGCGTGCCGGGTGGATCCTGGTCGGGCGCATGCGGGAGTCTGTCTGACTGTCTCTCCGTTTCCAGCTTCAGAAAAATGAAAAAAAAAAAAAAAAAAAAAGGAGGAAAAACCCGGGGAACTCTCCTCTGTCCACTCTGTCCAGACCTTTGTATAAACTGCTGTGCCCCTCATCTCCTACCTGGGCCATTAGGAAATGGGAAGCATGAAGTCTTCACACCGGTGTTCTGTGTATAGAGCAAGAGCAAAGCAGGCAGGAGCTCTTACAGCTTTAGTCTAGAAGGGAAACCAACACGGGATACGTGATTCCCATTGTATCACAGTTGTTGAAAACAAGTGGTACAACAAAAATAGCTAAAATTCATGTTAATAGTGGGCATTAAAATGTTTAACATGTGGCCCTGGCCAGTTGGCTCAGTGGTAGAGCGTTGGCATGACATGTGGATGTCCCAGGTTTAATGCCCGGCCAGGGCACACAGGAGAAGCAACCATCTGCTTCTCCACCCCTCCCTCTTGCTTCTCTCTCTCTCTTCTCCTTCCCTCTTGCAGCTATGGCTCAGTTGGAGTGAGTTGGCCCTGGGCACTGAAGATGGCTTCATGGCCTCTACTTCAGGTGCAAAAAAATGGATCTGGTTGCAACAAAGCAAGGGCCCCAGATGGGCAGAGCATCGCCCCCTAGTGGGCTTGCTGGGTGGATCCCCGTCGGGGCGCATGCGGGAGTCTGTCGCTGCCTCCCTCCCTCTTACACAAAAAAACTTAACATGTGTCAAGTAATATTTCAGATATTCTTTCAGGTAGATAAAAATGAATTCTTGAATTCTTTCTCCAGTGTACAGAGAAAAAGGTGGGCAGCTATATGAGGTGTCCAAGGTCACAAATCAAGTATAAATGACCCTGTTCTCCTGGCCACCTCCTGCGTGCTGGCCTGGAGTTACCAAGTTTCAGCCCCAGGCAATGAGGGGATGATTATAAAACAGCCGATGTGAAATATTTCATCTTGCCCCAGAGTACCCCGCCCTTCACGCTGCTTCTTGCCTGCTTCTTGCCTGCTTCTGAGCACATGGCGTTGGGGCCGAGTGACTAGGATTTGGCTTGCATAAAAAAGCACCTGAAATATGAATTTTACTGTTAAGTTTCTAGCTTAAAGAAATAATGTCTTCCCATGAAAATTCACGGGACTGGTAGAAATTAAAGTTAAAATGCTTCACTTGCTTAACTGTTTCCTGCCCATACTAAAACTAAAATGAAATAACTGGTGCAGGAAAAGCTCCCCACCACACACTGTAAGAGGAATTGTGTTAATTAAAGAAAGAACAGAACACAGAAAGGTAGGAAAATAAAGGGTATCAAATATTCGTAGTTCCCTCCCCAGTGCTAATTTGGTATGTTGTGATATTAGCAATTTGGTAATATAGTTGCTATTTTACAGTATGTTCTTGTATGTATTTGTGATCATTTTGCATGTATAACTGTTTAGTTTGCTTCTTAAATGTAATATTATAACATGTAATACATCTCTCTCCACATTGTTAAATATGCTTTGTATGTAATGTCTACAAGAAAGGCTGCACACATCCCCCATAGTTTGAGTATTTAGAATTAGTATTTTTAAGTTTGTTTATATTTACTTTCCTTCTGAGTTTTTTTGTTTGTTTGTTTGTTTGTTTGGCTGGTTGTTTTTTGAAGTGGCCCTAGCTGTAGGATTAGACCAATTGCATCTGATTAACTAAAGCATTTCCTCTTCTGTACCCTGCTTTCTGTCCTAAATTTTTATGCTCTTTTTAAACTTTCATTTTACAAAGATTTCTGCTTAGATTAGTTTGAAATAAAATGGTTGCTTTTTACTTTTTTTTTTTTTTTTTTACAGAGACAGAGTCAGAGAGAGGGATAGACAGGGACAGACAGACAGGAATGAAGAGATGAGAAGCATCAATCATTAGTTTTTCCTTGCGCATTGCAACCCCTGAGTTGTTCATTGAGTGCTTTCTCATATGTGCCTTGTCCGCGGGCCTTCAGCAGACTGAGTAACCCCTTGCTTGAGCCAGCGACCTTGAGCTCAAGATGGTGGGATTTTGCTCAAACCAGATGAGCCCGTGCTCAAGCTGGCGACCTCAGGGTCTTGAACCTGGGTCTTCCGCATCCCAGTTCGATGCTCTATCCACTGCGCCACCGCCTGGTCAGGCTACTTTTATTTTTAAATTTGTTTTTAATCGAATTTACTGGGGTGACACTGCTTAACAAAATTATACAGGTTTCAGGTGCATAATCCCCCCCCATGTCTGTCCACTCTATTGTGTGTTCACCACCCTAAGTCAAGTCTTCGTCCATCACCATTTATCCATCCTATACCCTCCTAAAATGGTTACTTTGAAAACAACTCTTTCCGTTAGTACTTTTTCAACACCTTTGAACCCGCTGAATAATTGTTAGTATTGTGTAAATCAGGAGTCCCCAAACTATGGCCCGCGGGCTGCATGTGGCCCCCTGAGGCCATTTATCTGCCCCGCCGCACTTCCGGAAGGGACACCTCTTTCATTGGTGGTCAGTGAGAGGAGCATAGTTCCCATTGAAATACTGGTCAGTTTGTTGATTTAAATTTACTTGTTCTTTATTTTAAATATTGTATTTGTTCCTGTTTTCTTTTTTTACTTTAAAATAAGATATGTGCAGTGTGCATAGGGATTTGTTCATAGTTTTTTTTATAGTCCGACCCTCCAACGGTCTGAGGGACAGTGAACTGGCCCCCTGTGTAAAAAGTTTGGGAACCCCTGGTGTAAATGATAGCCAAACTAGAGGGAAAACTTTTAGCAGAAAACAGAATATAGGATGCTATAGGTATTGTATTGTCACTACCACACAGACTTCTGTTGTTGTAGCCTGTGCTATGTTTGTGAAATGGGTCAGCCGGGTCGTTTCCTAACTTAGGGACTCTGGTCTTAAGCATCTCAGCCCTGAGGCAGAACATCAAGACCAAATACGCAGCTCCGACCGCCTGGTTTGAGTCCCAGCTTCAGGCCACGGCTGTCAGTGTGGAACTTCTCAGAGCTCCCTGCCTCCTTGGCTGGGATGACAAGAGTAGCTTCCTTAAGGTGGAGGATTAATTTAGCAAAATGTATATGAACATGTTTGTGAAATGAGTCCGTGATACATGTATTACTACATCGGGAACCTCTGAAAGGTGATATTCTCTGTCCGTCTTGGTCGCTGTCTCTGATTCATGGCCTGGCTGAGGACATGAATATGCCAGTCACCTTTGGAGAGCGTATCAACGGACGCGCTGAAACTCCAGGCGGGCCGTCCGGTCCGTCGACGCACATGATCTGGAAAGATTTATGTTTTCCTTTTTTTTTTTTTAATTAAGTTTATTAGGGTGACATTGGTTAATAAAGTTATATAGGTTGCAAGTGTCCATTTCTTTTCTAAAACTTTTTATTGAATGCATTGGGGCGACACTGGTTAATGAGATCATACAGGTGTCAAGTGTACGTTTGTATGATACGTGATGTGTATGTGGCATTGTGTGCCAAGCACCCAAAGTCAGGCCAGTCATCTTCCGTCGCCGCCTATGTGGCTCCTGTGCCCGTCACCACCTCTTTACCCTTGACAGCCGCCACGACCCCCTTGCCTCTGGGAACCCCTGCACTGCTGTCTGTGTCTACAAGGTTTTGTTTGTTGATTTTTCTTGTTTGTTCATTTACTGTCAGTTTGATATCCTACATATGAGTGAAATCCTGTGATCCTTTTTCTGACTGAGTTATTTCACTTCGCATGATATTCTCAAGGTCTATCCATGTTTTCACAAGGTTAATGGACCGCAGAAAGTCAGGTTAATAGCATGCTTATAGCCTAAGAGTCAACAGACCCTAGGGTTCAATGTATTTTTCACCTTTATAGAGATATAGTGAATAAAAAGAACACCATGTCTCTTCCCTAATCCCTCTCCAAAGGTTAAAACCAAACAACAACAATTCCACAGAGGTAGCCGTTGCTACAGATTTGGGCTATTTGATTACTGACTTTTTTTTTTTTTTTTTTGGTGACAGAGAGAGAGAGACAGATAGGGACAGACAGGAAGGGAGAGAGATGAGAAGCATCAGCTCTTCGTTGTGGCACCTTAGTTGTTCATTGATTGCTTTCTCACATGTGCCTTGACCTGGGGGCCACAACAGAACAAGTGACCCCTTGTTCAAGCCAGCGACCTTGGGCTCAAGCTGGTGAGCCTTGCTCAAACCAGATGAGCCTGTGCTCAAGCTGGCGACCTTGAGGTTTCGAACCTGGGTCCTCCGCATCCCAGTCCGATGCTCCATCCACCACGCCACCACGTGGCTAGGCACAGACTTATTTTTAATGCTTCTACAAACATTGGAACAAGCTCACTCCCTGTTAGTTAATTTTGTTTTATTTTAAAGGAATCATAGAAGAATCAAACATTCTCGGCAACTTGCTTTCTCCCACTTTATCTGGGGGCATCAACCCACATCAGTGTGTGTAGATTTGCCTCATTCCTTTCGATGCTATTTCATGGTTATCTATAATTTCATTCTTCCCCTCTACTGAGAGACAGTAAAGGTTGTTGCTCTTATAAACGATTGTGCACCGCACGTCTTTGTGCCTATACTTGTAAAGCCATGCCTGTGAGAATGGGTTGGGAGCCTGTGGGGTATGCATGCTCAGAATTGTTCTTCAGAGATATTGTTTACTGGTTTACACTCTGCTGTCTATTTTCTTCTCTCTGACTTTTTTACAGGTTTACTTTCAAAACACTTTCTATTAGGATGAGGAAAACACATCAAAGAGTTTGGATTTAAAAATTTCTTCCAGATCATCTTTTTTGTTCTGATTGTTTGCGTTTCTTTGTTATATTCACAAGGTTCTGGTTCCTTCCTGGCTCCAGCCACTTAACAGTTCTGCTTTGTAAGGTTGGCTGCTGGAGTTGGGTTCATTCCCGCTCAGAGCCTCATCTATCTACCACCTGGACTGTAGGACCCCAGGCCACGCCCACCCGTGCTCCTGGTCCAGGGACAATGAATAGCCAGGAACATCACTTCTGTGGTGAACATAGTAACCTTAGCAGTCTCCATCTCCTCTTCCCCAATATCCTGACAACTGTCACGAGCTCATCTGTTTCGTTCATTCATGAAAGATCTTGATCCTCATCCTGCTCGCGCCTATGGAGGAGGAAGGAGAACAGAGAAATCAGGTAGATTTTCTGTGCTGCCTTGGCTGCCATTTTGGAGATTCTCTGTTGTTCTTTCAGGAATGAGAGGAAAACAGGGTTACTGCAGGCATTTGAGATCTCTCTTTTCAAAGTTTGTTTAGTTGTAATGTGGTAATACTTTACGGGAATGAACTCTGGCTGACCTACTCAAAGGATATAAGCCTGAAAACATTTAGGGTTTTGGTTTGCTCAAAGCAGGCGTTTACCCTTTGGAAGCACAAATCCAGTGGGAAAAGAAATTCTCTTGTGCTTACTGTGTTTAAGTGCAAAGAGCTTGTCTTTGAAGTCTAGTTCCCATCTCAAAAGACTTAATTTTTGAGACAAAGACTGAGGACAAGCCGGATACGTGTTTATGGACTATTGATAAGGAAACGCATCCACACCCTGGCCAGGTAGATCGGTTGATTGGATATACCAAGGTTGCGGGTTCGATCCTTAGTCAAGGCACATTGACCAGAGTCAACCAATGAGTGTATAAACGAGTGGAACAACAAGTCAACATTTCTCTCTCAAATTAAAAAAAAAAATGTAAGTAAAGAAAAAAAAATAAATGCATCCATAGTATATGAAACAATCAGATTATAAAAAACATATTTTCCAATTTTGTTTTTTTTTTTTGTTTGTTTGTTTTTTTGTGATTTTTTTTTTTTTTTTTGTATTTTTCTGAAGTTGGAAACGGGGAGGCAGTCAGACAGACTCCCGCATGCGCCCGACCGGGATCCACCCGGCATGCTCACCAGGGGGTGATGCTCTGCCCATCTGGGGCGTAGCTCTGCTGCAATCAAGCCATTCTAGCGCCTGAGGCAGAGGCCACAGAGCCATCCTCAGCGCCCGGGCAAACTTTGCTCCAATGGAGCCTTGGCTGCGGGAGGGGAAGAGAGAGACAGAGAGGAAGGAGAGGGGAAGGGGTGGAGAAGCAGATGGGCGCTTCTCCTATGTGCCCTGGCCGGGAATCGAACCTGGGACTCCCACACGCCAGGCTGACGCTCTACCACTGAGCTAACCAGCCAGGGCCCAATTTTGTTTTTGTTTTTTTAAGAAAAAATTCCTATATGCATATATAGGCACATAGAAAAGACAGAAAAGACTTCAAATGTTAAGGAGCTGTGGGTTAGGTTTATTATGACTTGGGGTGACCTTAATGTATCAATAACTCTCAGAGGAACCTGAACCCTTAGCAAAGTATGAATTATTTAAATGGTTGGAGGTGGGAGAAAAGGAGAACAAAACCCCCATTTTGCACATGGAAGAAAAGTTAATTACCCATCCTTCCGGAGTACACAAGGCTTTGTGAAAAGCATCTCTGAGAGAAACGCAGGACGGTGGAAATGTCTGAGTGTGGGTAGGGATGAAGCGCAGCTTTGTGTGGAGTGCTGGTGTGTCATAGATTCTAAATGCTTACTCGAGACATCACCCATGGGGTCACAGCTTGGGTATGCTTGCTGGATCCAAGCTATGCATACACGAAAGTAAGCTCTAAACTCAATTTTAACAGAATTTAGTCCTAAATTGCCTGTCACCAAAGTCAGTTTATCGAGTGCCTTTCTGAAGTAGAGACAGTTGCCCTGTGGTCACTGGGAATAACTAATCCAAAATTTATTTACCACACTTCAGATAGGAGGGCTAGTGGGTGATCTCAGGTTTTTTTTGTTTTGTTTTTATTTTGTTGGTTTTTTTTTTTTTTACAGGGACAGAGAGAGAGAGTCAGAGAGAGGGATAGACAGGGACAGACAGACAGGAATGGAGAGAGATGAGAAGCATCAATCATCAGTTTTTCGTTGCAACACCTTAGTTGTTCATTGATTGCTTTCTCATATGTGCCTTGACCGTGGGCCTTCAGCAGACTGAGTAACCCCTTGCTCGAGCCAGCGACCTTGGGCTCAAGCTGGTGAGCTTTGCTCAAACCCGATGAGCCCGCGCTCAATCTGGTGACCTCGGGGTCTCGAACCTGGGTCCTCTGCATCCCAGTCCGATGCTGTATCCACTGCGCCACCGCCTGGTCAGGCTGATCTCAGTTTTTAAGCCTCATTTTATTTACATCATCTAATATACATCATTATATTAATATATATGCATGTGACATTTCTTAATGTAGATGGAAGTTTGTGCCTGTGTCCTGTCCTGTAAGATCCTTCACGTTTGACTCTGGCTGAAGGTATCTTGGGTTGGACCATTCACAAAGAAGAAGGAGAAATCTTTCAGGAATTATAGAAACTCTGTCAAACTCTAAACTCTGTAAAACGTCAGTGTTCTGGTTTCTAAGCCAGGGGCAGGCACAGTTGACCACATGTACTGCATTGAAACTGAAGTATTAGAACGGCTTTCTCATGTTCCTTGTTTGGTTTGCCATATTATGGTTTATATGTCAACATTTGTTAGGTTTAAGATGCCCTGGGTCACCGTGTATCCTATGATAACATGTTCCTTGCTTTGCTCCCTGGCTCTTCTTCCCGTTATTAATCAAATCTAAGGCGAACCTGTGCACATAACTAGTGGTAGTTAGTGAAAAGACTCCCGATCGCTGACGTGTTTGCTGAGGAGCATTGTGGAGACCTCACCCCCGCCCTCCTGCACTTCGCTTCTGTCTTTGGGTTTCATTTAAAAGTCCCATCTCTCATACTTTGGTAAGAGAAGACTTTAAGTGGAAATGTAATCTGAGTATTGTGTCTAATAAATGGACTCAGCGTGGGCCTGTTGCAGCCAGCCATGCTGTCAGCGGTGTACGGATTCAAGTACAGAGGTGTTATTTCAGGAGGCAGCTCACAGCTGAAGGGCAGCTTGGCTGGGAACAGGGAGCAGCCAGGTGAAGTCCGTTCTGCACAGCTCACGCCTTCTGGATTGACTGTCTTCAAACCTCTGCCCCTTCAGGGCCCGGAGGGAAAGTCAGTGACTAGGCCAGCTCGCGCCATTGGCCTGCCTGCCCGTCAGCAGCGTGGAATGACACCAAACGGAGTGTTAAATTCTGAGATTTCTTTGGAGTCGCAGGTCTGGATGCCGCGGAATACTCCTTGAGGCTTTTTGTCATTGTGCGCAGTAACAGGTCCTTCAACAGTTTGTCGTCTTGTAAGAAAACCCCCGGGTGTAGTCGGTGGTGAGTCCTGGCCTTCAGGCCCTGGCCACCTCTGGTCCTGAGCTGTGGGTGGGACCTTGTCCGGCTGACCTGACGCTCTGTAGTCGCCTGGAGTCTCCGTGGCCTCATCTCTAAAATGGAAACTGTGGCACCTGCTAAAGTGGTTTTAACAAACTTTTGTGGACTAAAACAGGGCCACACATTAAACCTGATAAGGGAGGCCTGTGTGGCAGCCAAACTCATAATAAACCTAATGTAACCACACAGGATGGTCTGCAGTGAAAACTTTCTAACAAAAAGCAGTTGACAGCCGGTAGTCTTGTCCTGGGGCGGTGTTTCTCCCTAACAAAGGTCAGTGTTTACCTTCCCTGAGCCCATCTGTTGTCTTTTTGCGTCTACAATAACATTCCTGACAACATACCTTTAAAATGTAAGAGTAGTTTTTTTTTCTCCTGACGCCTCAGGGCACAACCACTAGAGCAGAGCCCTCAAATCTCATTGTTATTGTTATTATGTTAATTGTTCACTGTTAACTGTCCTCTACCCACTGCTCTAAAGGAAGTATGCATCTGTTACAGTTTTACTTTCCCTCCAACCCCAGAGATTTCCCTGCTTGCTTTCTCCCGCCTCTAATCGATCACCAGTGGATTTCCTATTTCCTGTAACCCCCTAAGGTCTTCCCCTTTGATTCTCACATACGGAATAATCGGTGAAACGGTCGTTTTCTGGAGCCTTTTCTCAATCCCTTGAGATTTTGCTTCCCGGCAATTGTCAGTTAAGCTCAAATAAACTCATAAAAATTCTTACAGGTTTGAACTTTTCTACATTGACAAAAAATTGAGAAAAGTGAACTATAAAGCGTTGTTGAAATCTTTAGGTTCCTACGGGTTATTGTGCTATTTGCATTGGACTTAACACTCTACCTGCAATTTCAGGATTTAAACAATGACCTACAGGTATGTCTCCACATCTACTGTTTTTGCAACTGATGACATCAGTTGCACAAGCTGTCTTACAGGGAAGATTGCTAATGACTGTTTTAGTAATATTTTGAAGGAAAAACAATGACTCAAAAACACATATTGTAAAAAAAAACAAACGTATTGTATGTCTGTTGGGCAGATAAAATATATTATGCTCACTTTGTTAAAGATGGCTGTAAAACCAGTAGCCAGGGCCACCATCACAGCTGCCTGGCCCATGCAGGTTCGCATTGGATTTGGACAGTCGGTAATGAAACAACAGAGCCAAGAACTGGTGGGCCATCATCTTTAATCCTAGCTTGCACCTGGCGAGCAAGTAAAAACACACTCTGGACTCCAAAACCCACTCATTCAGTGCTCACAAAGCCACTGACTTATCTGAGTTTCCTAGAATCAAAGGTTTCTAGCTCACCAGCCTTATTCACCTCTGTTCCCCATCTCCTTCTCTCTGCACAAACTCTGCACAAACTGGCCTCTCACTCAGCACTCCACCATTTTGGCTGCTTCTCCTTTCCTCCTCCACATGACCCTTCTCTGCTCTCTCCTCTAATGCTAATCTCAGGAACCAAGCGAACAAGCTCCCCGTCTGCCCCACTTTATAGTGCAGAAATCAAAACCTTTAATCCAATATATAAAATAGGGAAGTCTCTAATACAAAGTCACTTATCTGAGGCATGATGGGATTGCACCGCCCCACATCAAAAAGGGTGAGAAAGGCTTACTTAGTCCTAAAACCAAGCCCCTGGCTACAAGGATTCTGCCTGCCCACAGCCCACCCCCAACACACATTAATATCACCTGGGCAACAGGCTTCCACGTGGGCAGCGCCATCTTTAACAAAGTGAGCATAATATATTTTATCTGCCCAACAATGGTGCTGCCCACGTGGAAGCCCATTGCCCAGGTGACAATATTAGTATGTTAATATGTGTTGGGGGAGGGCTTTCACACCAAAAGGTTTTAAAAGGAAGAGAGATCACGTTCCAGGAGAAGAGTGATTATGTTCTAGAACAGCGGTTCTCAACCTGTGGGTCGCGACCCCTGCGGGGGTCGTTCGATCCGATGGCTTTATCCGACCCCTATGTTTTGGTCATTTGATCCGATGGCTTTAGGCGACCCCTGTGTTTTGGTCGTTCGATCCGATGGCTTTAGGCGACCCCTGTGTTTTGGTCGTTCGACCCCCGCAGGGGTCGAGACCCACAGGTTGAGAACCGCTGTTCTAGAGTGATTATGTTCTAGGAGGAGCCCATGCTATAGGAGAGCAGAGAAAGGCCACATGGAGAAGAGAAGCAGCCAAGATGGCAGAGTGTTGAAGGAGAAACCAGTTTGTGCAGAGTGTGTGCAGAGAGAAGGAGATGGGAACAGAGGTAAATAAGTCTGGTGAGCTAGAAACCTTTGATTCTAGGAAACTCAGATAAGTCAGTAGCTTTGTGAACACTGAATGAGTGGGTTTTGGAGCCCAGTGTGTGTTTTACTTGCCCGCCGGGTGCAAGCTAGGATTAAAGATGATGGCCCACCAGTTCTTGGCTCTGTTGTTTCATTACCGACTGTCCGAATCCAATGCGAACCTGCATGGGCCAGGGGGCTGTGATGGTGGCTGTGGCTACTGGCCTTACAATGTCTCTTTTTTGTTCACGCTGAATAGACTGATCTTTAAACCATGGGGTCCTTCGATGTGGCCCTCTTTACTCAAACCCCCCTGCCCGGGAACTCAGATCTCAGTTTTACCTTTACTTCCTCAGAGAGGCCCTCCCAACATCCCAGCCTAGGTTAGGGCTCTCTTTATCATCCTTTGCTCTATGTCAGGGGTCCCCAACTTTTTACACAGGGGGCCAGTTCACTGTCCCTCAGACCATTGGAGGGCTGGACTATATAAAAAAAACTATGAACAAATCCCTATGCACACTGCACATATCTTATTTTAAAGTAAAAAAACAAAACGGGAACAAATACAATAGTTAAAGAACAAGGAAATTTAAATCAACAAACTGACCAGTATTTCAATGGGAACTATGCTCCTCTTACTGACCACCAATGAAAGAGGTGCCCCTTCTGGAAGTGCGGCAGGGGCCGGATAAATGGCCTCAGGGGGCCGCATGTGGCCCCTGGGCTATGTAGTTTGGGGACCCCTGTTCTATCTGTTTCTCCTTCATGACAAGTATTCACAACTGCAAGTTGGTAATGATTTTTTTTTTTTAACTGACAGCCCTCTACTTTGAGAAGGACACATTGTCACTTACTGATATCCTAGTCAAATATGCACAACTCCTAAACACAAGGAAACATTAAAGTAAAAAAAACCCACAACTTTTTAAAGGTCTGCCTTCTGGCCTGACTGGTGATGACACAGTGGATAGAGCAGGGATAATCAACATTTTATACCTACCGCCCACTTTTGTATCTCTGTGAGTAGTAAAATTTTCTAACCGCCCACCGGTTCCACAGTAATGGTGATTTATAAAGTAGGGAAGTAACTTTACTTTATAAAATTTACAAAGCAGAGTTACAGCAAGTTAAAGCATATAATAATAATTACTTACCAAGTACTTTATGTCGGTGTTGGGCCGATAAAATATATTATGCTCACTTTGTTAAAGATGTCACTGCCCACGTGGAAGCCGTCGTCCAGGTGATATTAATGTGTGTTGGAGGCGGGCTGTGGGCAGGCAGAATCCTTGTAGCCTGGGACTTGGTTTTAGGACTAAGCCTTTCCTACCCTTTTTGATATGGGGTGGTACAATCCCATCATGCCTCAGATAAGTGACTTTGTATTAGAGACTTCCCTATTTTATATATTGGATTAAAGGTTTTGATTTCTGCACTATAAAGTAGGGCAGACGGGGAGCTTGTTCGCTTGGTTCCTGAGATTAGCATTAGAGGAGAGAGCAGAGAGAGGTGAGGAGAAGCAGCCAAGATGGTGGAGTGTTGAAGGAGAAGCCAGTTTGTGCAGAGAGAAGGAGATGGGGAACAGAGGTGAATAAGGCTGGCGAGGTAGAAACCTTTGATTCTAGGAAACTTGGATAAGTCAGTAGCTTTGTAAGCACTGAATGAGTGGGTTTTGGAGCCCAGTGTGAGTTTTTACTTGCCCGCCAAGTGCATTAAAGCTAATGGCCCACCAATTCTTGGCTCCATTGTTTCATTACCATCTGTCCGAATCTAAAGCGAACCGGCATGGGACAGGCGGCTGTGATGGTGGCCGTGGATACTGGCTTTACAGTCAGATTTTCACTAAGTTTGGCAGAATAAATCTTTATAAAACAACTTACTATAGTTAAATCTATCTTTTTATTTATACTTTGGTTGCTCTGCTACCACCCACCATGAAAGCTGGAACGCCCACTAGTGGGCAGTAGGGACCAGGTTGACTACTACTGGGATAGAGCATTGACCTGGGACGCAGAGGACCCAGGTTCAAAACCCCGAGGTGGCCCACTTGAGTGTGGGATCATCAACATGATCCCATGGTTGCTGGCTTGAGCCCAAAGGTTGCTGACTTGAAACCCAAAGTTGCTGGCTTGTGCAAGAAGGGGTCACTGGCTCAGCTGGAGCCCCCCGATCAAGGCACGTATGAGAACCAATCAATGAACAACTAAAGTGCCACAACTATGAGTTGACGCTTCTCATCTCTTCCCGTCTGTCTGTCTGTCTCTCTTAAAAAAAATAATAAGTTTGCCTTTCATGGTAGTTCGTAAGCTGCATGTGGTAAGGACTGCAACCTGATGTATTCGTTACACTGGGGAACAAATTTTTTTATTTTCTGTTGCATGAGGTTTTAGAACTGTTTCTATATATTTCTGCATTGCTGATCCAAATCTGAAATCCTTTTTTGGGTGCATGCTCTAGTTTTTATGCAATTTTAATTTCTTTTTGTTACAGTTAATGACATGCATTGGTTTTTAAATTGGAGTTAAAGGGCAATGACTCTTGGATTGAACATAACCACAAGGCAATTAATGTTTTACAAACATTACTTTTACATAATTGTAGTTGTTTTTAAATGTAAAAAAATTATCTGATAAAAACATCCTCTTATTTTGTTTTAAGATTGAATCATGGCTTCTTTGAGTAGGCATAAATTTAAGATTAGTCCTGACACCTTCTGTTATATATGTGGCTGTTACACACTTCAACATCAGAGGCGCAGTATTTCATCATTTGTGACACGTGCATATATTGCCTATTTTCAAGTTCCCCTTGGCAATCAAAACAAGAATTGGACTCCTCATATTGTGTGTCATAATTGTGAGGAAATGCTTCGTGACTGGACAAAAGGAAAACACAAAGGAATACCTTTTGGTATTCCCATGGTTTGGCATGAACCTAAGGACCACAGCAGTGACTCTTATTTCTGTCTGAGCCATGCAAAGAAAAAACGGCATATGATCGCATATCCTAATATTCCTTCAGCAATACAACCTATCCCACACTCTGAGACACTCCTGGTTCCAGTTCTCAATGGTTTTATTTCTTCTCAGGATGAAGAAAGTGAACATGGTGATCAAGTGTATTTTGATAAGATGCATGAGGAAATGGTTGTAGAATCTGAAGGGTCTTCTTCTGATGCCAAGCAGTCATTAACCCCTCAGCAGTTTAGCCAACCCAAATTGAATGACTTAGTAAGAGATTTGGGCCTATCAAAGAAAGCAGCTGAGTTATTAGTCTCCCGGCTCAAGAAAAGACTGTACTTCACCAGTCAGCTAAAGTATCCCATTTCAAGAACTGTGAACAAATTTTTGTGGACTTTTTTTCCGAAGACAAACACTTTGTTTACTGTCATGATATCAGTAGTCTTCTCAGCCAGCTAGGTGTTACCACTTACAGTCCAACAGAATGGCAACTATTTCTTGACAGCTCTAAATGGAGTCTGAAATGTGTTCTCCTACACAACGGTAATGTTTATGCAGCGGTTCCAATAGGTTATTCAACTCATCTGCAAGAAGATTATAATGACATAAAAATTGTGCTCGATTTACTGAAGTATGAGGAGCATAATTGGATCATTTGTGTGGATCTTAAAATGGTAAATTTCCTGCTAGAACAACAGAGAGGTTTCACAGAGTATCTTTGCTTTCTGTGTTTGTGGGACAGCCGAGCTTGGGAGAAACACTGGGCACAGAAGGAGTGGCTGAAACGTGAAGCTCTGGAAGTAGGGATGCAAAATACTGTTGGCTTTCCACAATAATGGATGTAACATGAGCATTAAGATTCACTTCCTGAACTATCACCTTGATAAGTTTCCCAAAAATCTTGGAGCTGTTAGTGATGAGCAGACTACTGCTGGAGCATCAAACGAGATTGTCCTCAACAAGTACACAAACACAAGAGCTACAAACGCAAATTTTTGCCTGACTAGAATTTAAATAAGTTTTGCGCAAATTTTATGATTAAAATGTGTTTTAATATATTCTATTTTGAAATTGTAGACAAATTCTGATGCAGTCATATCTTTTAGTGTATTAGTGTATTTACTGTATTATATAAATTATTATATTTTCACAAAGATAATGCCCAAGAAGACATTTTACTTCATTATGTTAAACTAAATGTTGAAAATTTTACAATAAGATGAAAACCTACAATCTTGAATTACAAAAAACCTGTAGCTTACAGAGAAAAACTAATGTCAGATTTGAGATCAGCACACTCGAATTAGGTAAGAACAAGTGTTTTTGTGGATGCAACAAAAATTTTGTTCCCCAGTGTTATTTGTTATACTTCAAATAAGCCCGGAATGGGGGTGTGTAAATCATAGATGGTATTCAGAAGAATGAGTGAATGGTGTGCACGTTTACATGGATACAGAGCCTTATCTGCTAGACCAGGGGTAGTCAACCTTTTTATACCTACCACCCACTTTTGTATCTCTGCTAGTAGTAAAATTTTCTAACCATCCACCGGTTCCACAGTAATGGTGATTTATAAAGTAGGGAAGTAACTTTACTTTATAAAATTTATAAAGCAGAGTTACAGCAAGTTAAAGCATATAATCATAATTACTTACCGAGTACTCTATGTCAGATTTTTGCTAAGTTTAGCAGAATAAATCTTTATAAAACAACTTACTATAGTTAAATCTGTCTTTTTTATTTATACTTTGGTTGCTCCGCTACCGCCCACCATGAAAGCTGGAGCACCCCCTAGTGGGCGGCAGGGACCAGGTTGTCTACCACTGTGCTGGACAGTAGTAGCTCCTTGCACTTTTTGTAAGGTAGCCAGATCATTCAGATGAAAGACTTACATCTTTATTGTCATTGACAGTCCATTTCTCTGTATTTCTCTACAGTGATTATTTTTTCTTGAAGTTACAGTATTTCTAAATTAGTTGTCAAGACTGAAATTCGGTTTTGTCTTCCCCATAGCTCCTGCAGAAGAATGGTCAGCTGTCCACTGTCAACGGCTTAGCTGAGCAAGGCTTAGCTGAGCAAGGCGAGCTCGGCCTCCAGGAGGGAGCCCCGAATGGCCAGGAGGAAGAAGTCCTTGTCGCAGAGGGTAAGCTGTCAGCCTTCCAGGCTCTGGGCAGAGCAGGGGCGGCAGGGCCAACCACACCTGCCGTGACTCGAGAATAATAAACACAGGTCTGGGCAGTTTGTATATAGCCACCCTCCCTGGGGGTGATTGATGTTGACAACAAAAGCAGTGAATTGGTTATAAAAGGAAGTGTTTATCTGACCATCTGGGCAGGCCCTACACTTCGGTTAGGAAGTTATACCAATGCTTGGGTCCAGGAAGTCAAGTCATGTTTCCTCTTTCTTAGAGGTCTTTATCTGGAATTTTTTCTTTTTTTTTCAGAGACAGAGAGAGAGTCAGAGAGAGGGATAGACAGGGACAGACAGACAGGAACGGAGAGATGAGAAGCACCAATCATTAGTTTTTCGTTGTGCGTTGCGACACCTTAGTTGTTCATTGATTGCTTTCTTATATGTGCCTTGACCACGGGCGTTCAGCAGACCGAGTAACCCCCTGCTCGAGCCTGCGACCTTGGGCTCAAGCCGGTGAGCTTTTTTCCCAAACCAGATGAGCCGGCACCCAAGGTGGCAACCTCGGGGTCTCAGACCTGGGTCTTCCACATCCCAGTCCGACACTCTATCCACTGCGCCACCGCCTGGTCAGGCTCTTTATCTGGAATTTAATGTTGTCTTTTTGTGTTGTTTTTTTCACTGTTGCCTTTTCCCAGCTACTTGTCTGGCATCTCACGGGAATCCTTGTTGGAAAGAATGGAGTCGTGGTTCTTTAAGAGTCAGTGTCTCTCACTCCAGAGACTAGCCTGCTACACCTGCACCCATTGTCCTGGCGGTGTGTGTTTCAAGGTGCACACCTGTCTTTACCTAAACTCTGGGATGCTGCATGTTTGTAGCTCTTGAGCTCTGAGATCCTAGGGGGGTGGTTACGGGAAAGCGAGCCTTTCACCCACACTACCAGTGGTTTGATTTCAGCCCCTTCAGAGTGGCGAGAACCACACCTTGGGGTCACAATCAAGCACCTTGACCAGTAGATGTCCTGTAAAGGCCCATTTGTGGAAGAAGAACCTTCCTCTATTCCTAAGTTCTCTTCTCATCATTCTATTTAATCATTAATGCAGGGGTCTCAAACTCGCAGCCCGCGGGCCGCATGCGGCCCGCCGAACAATTTTGTGCAGCCCGCAGACTAATCCACGAAGTTCAAAATATTTTGGATAAAATTAAGTAAGCCTAGGGGCTTACTTGTATTTTTCATTTCTCTAGCACCCTAGCTAGATATTAGCTTAGTTAACAGCAGCTGTGATGCGAACTACAGTTTCTGGTCGTTTTGTGACACTGAGTAAACTGCATGTACGATTGTGCTTGTTGTACTGATTTTTTTTTGTTTTCAACTGCAGTGAGAAAAGTGTTGCGTAACAGTTGCCTTTTGTAGACCTAGTGCGGCCCGCTGAACGGCTGTGATCTTGCTCTGCGGCCCACATGCTGAGTTGAGTTTGAGACCCCTGCCTTAATGGAAGGATAATTACTTATTTATTTTTAAGTGAGAGGAAGGGAAATAATGAGATAGACTCCCATATGCACCCCAACCAGGATCTACCCGGCAACCCCCGTCTGGGGCTGATGCTCGAATCAGTTGAGCTATCCTCAGTGCCTGGGGCCAATGCGTGGACCCACCAAGCCACTGCTGTGAGAGGAAGAGAGAGAGAAAGAGGAGAGGGAGGAGAAGAGAAGCAGATGGTCGCTTCTCCCATGTGCCCTGGTCAGGGATCGAACCCGGGACTTCTACATGCCCAGCCGATGCTCTGTCCGCTGAGCCAACCAGCCAGGGCCATGAAGGGGTAATTTAACAACCACTATTGAAGATATATCAAAAGACGAGTTGGCCTACTGTAAACGGACTCTTATATGTGATGTGAACAAGCCAAATGGATGGGGACATCCTGTGAGAGGCCAGTGCCTTGGTTAGATGACATTCTTCCAACATGTGGAACCTGTTTTGGCTCAATGTCCTCATAAAACTGCCTCAAGCTGTAGGGTGGGGAATTCTCCTTTCTTCCCTCCTAGATACTTTGGCTGGTCAAACAAAATGACGTGACAGATTAACAGGAGAAAAACAAATTTAATTACACACCAGGAGAGGGGGTGGCCAGTGAAGGTAGGAAATGCAGAAGGCAGCCAGGTAACGGAAGCTTACAACCTCCTGGGCTAAACAAAGGGGTCGGGGTCTAGAGACACAAAGGGGGCGATGGCCATTCCCAGGAGGGCACGGGAGGCGCTTGGAAAACAGAGGTTGCCCTGCTCTGTTCTGTAGGTAAGTTTCCGACTGGTACAGGCCCCCTTACCAGTGTGAATTTAGGCAGTTGAGGGCGGAAGTAAACAGTTCTCCCTGAATCTGTTTGGCTCTGATTGCCCTTAGCTCCAAATAACCCTCGTGACAAAGTGGCGCATTGGGAGACTTGCTTTGAAGCCCTTCAATAGTGACCTTTGTACGGCACCGGAGGCTCTCAGTGTAAAGTTAGAAATAAGGGCCCTGGCGAGTTTGCTCAGTCAGTTAGAGCGTGTCCTGAAATGCCAATCTCTCAAATCGACCAATTAAAAAATATATAGATACAGTCTCACAGGAGGTTTTGCGTAACCTAGTGTGAGCGTTTCAAAAAATTTCTACCAAAGGCCCTGGCCAGTTGGCTCAGTGGTAGAGCGTCGGCCTGGCATGCAGGAGTCCCGGGTTCGATTCCCGGCCAGGGCACACAGGAGAAGCGCCCATCTGCTTCTCCACCCCTCCCCCTCTCCTTCCTCTCTGTCTCTCTCTTCCCCTCCCGCAGCCAAGGCTCCACTGGAGCAAAGTTGGCCCGGGCGCTGGGGATGGCTCTGTGGCCTCTGCCTCAGGCACTAGAATGCCTCTGATTGCGGCAGAGCAACGCTCCAGATGGGCAGAGCATCGCCCCCTGGTGGACATGCCGGGTGGATCCTGGTCGGGCACATGCGGGAGTCTGTCTGACTTCCTCCCCACTTCCAACTTCAGGGGAAAAAAAAAATACAAAAAAAATTTTCTACCAAAATAATTCGAACAGCTCAACTCAAATTCCAAAGTGGCACACGCTATCCTTCCTGTGGTGACTTTTGAATCAAATCAAGCCACAGCGGTTTGGGAGTCTTCCGTGGCCAAACCGGTGTCATGGGTGCTTCAGGGAAGAGGAAGACAGCTAAGCAACAGCTCACCGCTTACGGTGCTCACCGTCAGGGGAGACAAGAAGCTAGTCTATGGAAGGATTCAACAGATAGAAAAGGTTGAGATTTGGTGGAGATTGTGCAACAATTGCAAGAGATGAGAGCTGCTCGGGGTTCAGGTGGGACAATCGGGGTTCAGGTGGGACAATCGTTTGAGGTCAGAGGGTGGGGTCAGCTCTGGGGGCTTAGGCAAGGTTGGGTTTTGATTTATGGAGACAATGGACACTGTCACAGTGCGAATAACAACAGCCAACACTCCACAAGTTTTTTATTATCGGTCCTGGAACTGTGCGTTTTGTGCATTCTGACCTGGGAAAGTTACAGCAACCCTATGAGGTAGGCTGATACTGTTCTCAAGATTCAAACCCACACGGGTCTGAATGCCAGTGCCGGGCGTGTCCACGGGCTCATCTGTGGGAACTGTGTCCTGGGAGCAAAGGGTGGAACGGAAACCCAGAAAGGAAAACAGTGGAATTTACAAAGTATTTATTAGGCAGTGTGGATTGCCGAGACGTGCCAGTGAGGTGGTGTCAGGGTCAGGCCTCTCATCTGACACCGTTGTGCAGAGATGCCCATGGTTTCAAATAACCCTTTCTGTCTGCGACACGTTCCCTGGAAGTCTGCGGGCTGTTTTCCTTTAGTCCAGACCCAAGTTCATTCGCATCACAGCCTGTGGGTCGACATCTAAGTGACCAGGTCCCCACCCTGTGATTAGGCTATTGTCTCCCCCAACAGACCCAGGCTTCTGACCCATGGGGGTCTGAGTAAACAGCAAATGCCTCTTGCAGGGAGAGTGGTCATTCATATGCCTTGTCCTTCACAAGATCCTGAAAAGGCCTTGTCATTTAGGAAAGACTCCTCTCTCCCTCTCCCACTACCCCCTCCACCGGGCCCGGGGCGATAGAGGCCACCAGCAGGGGCGTCTCCGGGGCTGTAGAGGCCACCAGCAGGGGCGTCTCCGGGGCTGTAGAGGCCACCAGCAGGGGCGTCTCCGGGGCTGTAGAGGCCACCAGCAGGGGCGTCTCCGGAGCTGTAGAGGCCACCAGCAGGGGCGTCTCCGGGGCTGTAGAGGCCACCAGCAGGGGCGTCTCCGGAGCTGTAGAGGCCACCAGCAGGGGCGTCTCCGGAGCTGTAGAGGCCACCAGCAGGGGCGTCTCCGGGGCTGTAGAGGCCACCAGCAGGGGCGTCTCAGGGGCTGTAGAGGCCACCAGCAGGGGCGTCTCAGGGGCTGTAGAGGCCACCAGCAGGGGCGTCTCAGGGGCTGTAGAGGCCACCAGCAGGGGCGTCTCCAGGGCTGTAAAGGCCACCAGCAGGGGCGTCTCCGGAGGCTCTAGAGGCCACCAGCAGGGGCGTCTCCGGAGCTGTAGAGGCCACCAGCAGGGGCGTCTCCGGAGGCTCTAGAGGCCACCAGCAGGGGCGTCTCCGGAGGCTCTAGAAGCCACCAGCAGGGGCGTCTCCGGAGCTGTAGAGGCCACCAGCAGGGGCGTCTCCGGGGCTGTAGAGGCCACCAGCAGGGGCGTCTCCGGAGGCTCTAGAGGCCACCAGCAGGGGCGTCTCCGGGGCTGTAGAGGCCACCAGCAGGGGCGTCTCGGGGGCTGTAGAGGCCACCAGCAGGGGCGTCTCAGGGGCTGTAGAGGCCACCAGCAGGGGCGTCTCGGGGGCTGTAGAGGCCACCAGCAGGGGCATCTCCAGAGGCCCTGCTTTGCGGGTAAACTTGTACTGTCTTAGGCACAACGTTTACTCCTTCGGGTTATTGGGTCTCCGAGGCAGCTCGGTATCTGCGTTGTGTTTTTCTCTTTCTCCATTTTGTCTACCTGGTAAGGTAATGCACACAAAGTTTTATGTTAAATCATTAAACAATATTTTTTTCTCTCGATATCAGTGATGGCTCTGGTTAGATTTTATGGTTCTTTCCAGAATGCCATTCTACATGTAAACAAAGGCATTGTTTCCTGTGTAACACGTAATTGAGGATTTGGGGACCTTGGTTTCTACTACTGTCCACCTCGGGAAGAACAGTCTGACCCATCTTGGTCCCTGGGACAATGGCCAGCGTGGGGTTTGGTCCCACCAAAGGTGGGTCGGTTGTTGGGAGAAAACTACAAACAAGGGCCATTCCTGCGAGAGTATTTTTATCTAAAGTGACAACGTTCAGGCAAAGCCAGAAGTGAATATATTTTTGCATCTTGATTTGCTGTCTTTCTAAGACCAGAAATTCTAGTCATTTGGAACCAATCCTCTTCCTGTAATGAAATGGGATCCAGTTTCCTTGTAAATATTCTTTAAATGACAGAAAAAAGCAAGTGCCTGCTAAGTGTTTTCTAAACTGTGCAGCAGGGTTAGATAGATGTGTTTTGGAAGGGACTTGAAGATTATCTAATTGGGGACGGCATTTTTTCGAGAGTACACAATTAGAAATATTTATTAAAATGGAAAAAAAAATAATTTAGGACAAATTACTTTAGCCTTAGAAGTTTAGTTCTTTTCCTTGGAATTCTTTTTAGGTGATTTATCGTTTATCAAAACTGCTTACATAGAGTCCTGCCTGGTTGGCTCAGTGGATAAAGTGACCAGGTGTGCTAGAGGTCGCGGGCTTGACCCCAGGTCAGGGCGTGTATGAGAAGCAATCAATGAGTGCACAACTAAATGGAACAACTGAGTGAAACGAGTTGATGCTTCTCTCTCTCTCTTTCTCTTTTTCTCTCTTTTGCCCCTTCCTCTCTCAGATCAATGGGAAAAAATAATAAAAATAAACTGCTTACATAGAAATACGGCCCTTTCCCATCTGGAAAGTTCTATTATAACATGTCACTCCCAGCATTCACAGGGCTACTTAAGTACCATTAGTTTTGTGGAAAATCTTCTTCTGCTGAAAAGATTTAAAAGAAAAGAAAAAGAAAAAGACACCTCTGAACCCAAACTGTCAGTTGCTCTGTAGTCTGTGGCTTACCTGGTTTTGCATGAGTTAAATGCACGAACAGAAAAGATTTTTGAATTATTATATCTTGGTCTGGGTCCAACTTTAGATGTAAAACTTGCAAATTAGAACTTTTAGATTTAAAAACATAAACTCAATCTTTGTATCTGTTAGGGAGATTATTTTTTTTTCCCCAAACAAATGGGAAAATTCAACATTATGAAATTTAAAAAATTAAAGAACCTTCTTTTATCCTAGTAATCACACATTTGGTTGTTCAAGTACCTAAAAAACTCATTGCTATGTAAGAGCAATCAAATGATTATCATAGATGTTCATACATTTGAATGTCTCATTTACAAGGCAGCTCTTCATTATTTTTTGCTTTTCTGTAGAGTGTGCACCACAAACATTAGAAAGCTTGTGGAAGCCATGCTTCCTCCTCGTCTTTTACAGGTCACATTTGTGTGAGCAAATAAACGGTGGTGGTCTTCTTGGCTTGGACACTTTTGTTCACATATGCATTGTACTGTTTGCTACCCAGAGCTCAGCGGCAAACCGCCAGCGTTTGCCACTGCGGGCCCACTGCTTTCAAAGTATCTGCCCTCCACCCAGGGGAAGGGCTTTGCCAGAAGGACAGCTTTGTCACACTAATCGGTTGTGTGACAAGGTTGCTCAGGTAATGTGCATATGGACCGCTAGTGTATATCTGCTCCGACCCAGGGGGTAGTCCTTGCCCCCAAGAGGAAAAAAAATCTCAATGTTGTTGCTTAGTTTTTCTGAGGGCGTATTTCTTACATTTTGCAAGATCCCACATTTCTGTATCTGGAAGTTTCCCCTAGACACAGTAACAGATGGAGGACCCATTGCCCAGTTACCTAGTAGCTTCACTTGGAACACTATGGAGAATTTCATTTTTCAAATGGTGTTTCATATCACTGTCTTCGCTCTTACCTAATTTGCTGCTGGAACCTGCCAGCTCCAGGTGCGCTCAGGACATGGAAGGGCCGTAGGTTACCACCAAGTGATCGCAGCCCTCCCTGCAAATCTTGTTCCCTTCCAGAAAATCCATTCTGCAGTTACAAGTAGTTTTTCTTTGCTTTTTGATCGTTTAAGAACTTTCTGGTTAGTGAACACCTATCCTAAAGGCTGCTCTAGGCCTCTGTTCAAAGATTACCTCCCCACCTCTTTTTCTCTGAGAGACTGGTTTCTCCACTGGAAAGAAATGTTTTTGATTCAATCTCTTTTCTGTTTCAATTTGTGACGTAATTGGTACTTGGTATGTTCATGAAGACATGCCTGTTGCCCACATTACTGTGTCCCATTCCTTGTTATTTCTCTCCACATCAGTCGTTAGCATTCCTTACTTCTGCCTCTGACTCCCCCCCCACCTCCGCTAGGTGCTGGGGGATGGATCTCTGTGGTTCAATCCTGAGTCCCCTGACTTCGCACAGTGTCTGACTCATAGTAAGTGCTCAACAAAAGTTTGAGTAAATGAAGACAGAGTTTTAAGTTAACAATATTTTTACTTGTATGGGAGAGGAGGATCTGTTAGCTTTTCAGTTTATATCTATTTATGTCCTGCATAGTTAAATAAACAGCTTTATAGATTCATCCAAGGCTTCTTGTGTGGCATCAGCCCTAACAAAGCGAGATCCTTTCAGTACACCGTGCTGGCCTCTCACAGGTGCTTACTATTGATTACCCAGATGTTGCCTGGAAACATGAAGTCAAACCCTGACCTGCTCATGATTAAATGAGCGTTCTTAGTCCTCAAATACTGCCTGAGTTCAAGGCCTAGTTTGTGAGTGTTCTCTCTAGTTTTCAAATGCAATCAAATAGAAGTGCTCAGTAGACAAAGAGGGATTTTGTTTTTCTTGAGAGAGAGAGAGTGGGACAGACAGGAAGGGAGAGAGAGGAGAAAGCAGCAGCACATAGTTGCATCAGTTTAGTTGTCCATTGATTGCTTTTCATACATGCCTGGACCAGGGTGGGGGCACCAGCTGAGACAGTGACCCCTTGCTCAAGCCAGCCACCATAGGATCATTTTGATGATCCCACGCTCAAGCCAGCGACCCTGCACTCAAGCCGGATGAGCCTGCGCTCAAGCTGGCGACCTTGGGGTTTAGAATCTGGGACCTCAGCATCCCAGGTTGATGCTCTGTCTACTGCCCCACCACTGGTCAGGCAGAGAGGGCTTTTTGTTTTCCCTGACTTTGGTATTTCGAGTACACTATTATTGCATGACATTTTCTCAAGCTGTATCCTGTTTTGTAATGTTTTGAAAACTAGAGAGAACACTCACAAATTAGGCCTTGAACTCGGGCAAAAGTATGATAGTGTGCAGTTTCTGGGAACTGGTTTCAATCCATTCCCTCGCTCTGCAGCAATATTTTTAGCTTGCCTCTCTGAAATTACTTACGTCGCTGACAAATTTCAGGTATAATACTCTGCACCAGATTTATTTTAATTTTTTTTAGTAATTAACGGCCAAGCTGTATAGATAAGACATTTATTTCCCTCTGAACTACATCCAAGTCTAGAGTGCAATGAACCTTTATTTTTCCTTCCAACTTAAAAAAATGGGGGTGGGGAGATGAAGAAGGAATGAGATCTTTATTTACCCTTTCTCTCTTTTATCAGCTTGTTCCACTGTGGAACCTTGATTTGAATATATTTATCTCATTGAGAGTCAACTTTCATCTGTAACATGAGCACTCTCATCCATTTGTGAAATTCTGTGACTTGAGTAACATCAGTAATGCTAGTAATAGAGGCCTTAGGAAGCAAACGAGTAGCCTTTGAAGACACCCAAGTGACCTTGGGCAGGTGGGAACCTACTTGATCATTTCATTACACCTTTTTATAAGAACACTTTTATGTTCTTTTTCTTCTTAGTCTGATCTTAAAAGCCATGTTCTAGATTTGAAGTTTTCATTTAATGAACAAAAAGTTCAGAGAGAAAAATTTATTGAAGAAGGAAGGTCTCCATATGTAATCATTTTGGTATGAAAGAAAGATAAGTAGCTTCATCATCAATGTGTCTACAGATAACATCTCTCTCCCCATCTGTGGGAGAAGATGGGAATTCGGTAATAGAGGGTGGTTATGGCTCAGGGTGGGTGAAAGATGTTGATAAGTGCCATATCTACTTGCCCTCAATACTGTCAGTCAATCTTAAATTACTACGAAGACTTAGAAGTGGCGATAGTTTAGGGGCTACGTCAGTCCCTCACGAGAAGGGTAGCTGTCCTGGTCCATTTTAGGAAGAGCATAGATGAACTGCCCTATGGGCTTGTCCGGATGCTATACCGGGATTCAGACCCTCTCCCTTGGAGAGAATGAGGTGGTCCACAGTGAATGGTTCTCTAATTGTGACAAAGCTACTAATGAAAACATTAAATTATTTTAGCCATTTAATTAAATTTTTTAAAAATTTCCCATTGAGAGAGAGAGAGAGAGGAAAGGAGGGGGAGGGAGGGCGGGAGGCAGAGAAGCATCAAGTCTCCGTTCCACTTAGCTGTTCCGTTTACTTGTGCATTCATTGAGTGCCTCTCCTGTGTGCCCTGACTGGGGATCGAACCTGCGATCTTGGTGTGCCGGGACACTGTTTTATCCACTGAGCCACCTAGCCAGGGCGACATTTAGTTTATTTAATGTAAATCCTTTAGGTGCTTTCTCAACAGTTGACTCATCCCCAGTTTTGCCTAATAATACCAACCCCTAAATCAGGGGTCTGAAACTCGCGGCCTGCCGAACAATTTTGTGCGGCCCGCAGACTAATCCACGAAGTTCAAAATATTTTGGATAAAATTAAGTAAGCCTAGGGGCCTACTTGTATTTTTCATTTCTCTAGCATCCTAGCTAGATATTAGCTTAGTTAACAGCAGTTGTGATGCGAACTACAGTTTCTGGTCGTTTTGTGACACTGAAAAGTGTTGCGTAACAGTTGCCTTTTGTAGACCTAGTGCGGCCCGCCGAACGGCTGTGATCTTGCTCTGCGGCCCACATGCTGAGTTGAGTTTGAGACCCCTGCCCTAAATGGTTCTACACTGATATGTTCTAGAGCACAATTCACATATATTATATGAATGGGTGCTTTGATAACATCCAGAAGATATAGTCTCTGGACTTAAGTGTTACAGCTTTTTAGCCTATCAATGAAGTCTTATTCCTGGGTCGCATGCTTTGAATCTTTTCCAACTACTTTTGTAGTTCAAGTGTCAGTACAACGCTGACGCCCACTTCTGACCCTCCAGTGTTAACAATGCACGCATTAGCTGTTCAGGTGAAAAGTGATATGTGCTAGATTTAATTAATTGGATGAAGTGGTTACTTGAATGTGTCTTAACGTGGACTGACACCGAACACAAGGAGGTTGTTCTGCTGTGTTAGTTTGCTGGGGCTGCCGTAATGAAATGCCACAGAATGGATAGTGTAAACAACAGACATTTATTTACTCACAATCTGGAGGCTGGCAAGTCTGAGATCAAGGTGTCACCATGTTTAGTTTCTCTGAGGTCTGTCTCTGCCTTGTCAGTAGTCGTCTTCTCCATCAGGTCTTTTCATTATGCTCACGCAGCCTGGTGTCTCTCTGTCTAATACCCTTTCTAAAGAACAACAGGCAGGGCCCTCGCCAGGTGCTAGTGGACAGAACATCATCCCAGCACACTGAGGTCAGGCGTTAGATCCACGGTCAGGTTACATATGAGAAGCAACCAGTGAATGGATGCTTCTCTCTTTCTCTCTCTCTCTCTCCCTCTCTCTCTCTCTCTCTCTCCCCCCCTTTCCCTCCTCCCCTCATTCTCGCGTCCCTTATTCTGTCTCTCATTGGAAAATTGGTGTGTTTTTTTTGTTTTGTTTTGTTTGTATTTTTCCGAAGTTGGAAACGGGGAGGCAGTCAGACAGACTCTCGCATGCGCCCGACCGGGATCCACCCGGCATGCCCACCAGGGGGCGATGCTCTGCTACAATCAGAGCCATTCTAGCGCTTGAGGCAGAGGCCACAGAGCCATCCTCAGCACCCGGGCAAACTTTGCTCCAATGGAGCCTTGGCTGCGGGAGGGGAAGAGAGAGACAGAGAGGAAGGAGAGGGGGAGGGGTGGAGAAGCAGATGGGCGCTTCTCCTGTGTGCCCTGGCTGGGAATCGAACCCGGGACTCCTGCACGCCAGGCCAATGCTCTACCACTGAGCCAACCGGCCAGGGCCGGAAAATTGTTTTTTTAAAAAGAACACCAGTCAGAAAGCTCAGTTGGTTAGTTGGTTGTGGGTTCTATCCCATCAGGACCCATACAGTAACAGGTCAGTGTTTATGTCTCTCTTTTTCTCTTTCTCTCTCTGCCCCTCTTCCTCTCTCTCTAAAATCAATAAACAAAAATTTTAAAAATCAACCAATGAATGCATAAATAAGTGGAGCAACAAATAGATGTTTCTCTCTCTGTAAAAATTAATTAAAAAAAAAAAAAAGAAAGAAAAACACAAGTCAACTTGGATTCTGGCCCGCTCTGATGGCCTTATTTTTAACTTAATCGCTTCTTTAAAAGCCCTCTCTCTATTAGATTCTGGTGTGCTGGGGTTAGGACTTCCACATGCGTGCAGTTGGAGGGGACACAGTTTAGCCTGCAACACCTGCTTTTGACTAACCGAGCAGTCAGGTTTGGGCCCTTGAGAAGCCTTAGTGGGAGGGGAGTGGGAGGCTGTCTAACCGGACTCCTGCCCGCTCAGCGTGGGCTCGCTCGCTGCTGAAACGCTCTGGGGGGTCACGGGGGTTTCTCTATAAAAGGAAGTCCATTCCCAATGTTCCGCTCTGTTCCCAGGGCTGCCTTCTGGAATTGACTAGAACCCTCTCACCTCCTTCTTCCACGCGGTAGCCCTCTAAATATTTGAAAACATTTATCATGTCTTTCCTTTCATCTTCTGTAGGCAAAACATCTCAGGGTGGGGGAGAAATAAGCTGTCTCACATTAAAAGAAAAAAGCCAGGGCTTATATATATATTCCAAACATGAATGTGCATGATGGAAGCTTGCCAAGCATAACTGGGTTTCAGTTTCAACATTCCTGCTCTTTAAGAATCGTTTCCTTCTCAAACACTATAAATGGTGAGAACAACTTGGTTCGCCGCACACCGAGTGTCCTACACTGGAAGAACTGGTGAGAGGAGGTGAATACACTGATGGGGAATCTACAGGAAAAAAGAGGCCCCTTACCAAGGATATCGGTAAACAAGCCAAAGCCAAACAGAATGAAGAAATGATTCATAGATGTTGCTGTGTATTTCCGATGCTGAAATATCACCTGCTGCTTTGGTACTTAACTTACCATGATTGTAAGCTCGTAGCCTTACCCAGTAGCGTAGCTAGAAACAGGAGAGAGAGCGTGCCCGCTTTCCAGGGAACTGTGGGTTGTCAATGAAGTGGCAGCTACGCAGTCCCCAGCGGGATGGTCTCAGCAGGGCCAGGGCTGGCCCCTCAGCAGCCAGCCTCCTGAGGAGTCCCCTACACTAACCTCGAGCTCCATGACTGCCCTGTCTGAACCCAGGGAGTGAGCTGGGTACGAAAACACGTTTTCCTCACGCTCCTCAAGCCTTGGTCCCCAACATTCCGCCATTGATGTCTACTTCCATTCAGTGTTCAGACGCAGGACTCGGTCAGTCAGCGTCCTCTCCACCGGTGTGTTGCTCTCGGAACCTGATGCTGTCCTGAGTCTTGGTCCCCAACATTCCGCCATTGATGTTTTACTTCCATTCAGTGTTCAGACGCAGGACCCGGTCAGCGTCCTCCCCACCAGTGTGTTGCTCTCGGAACCTGATGCTGTCCTGAGTCTTAGTCCCGGGACAGTGCAGAGGGTCCCCGTGGCCCTCGGCCTCGTGACGGTCCTGTACTGGGGAATCCCACGGGACTCCGTGTAGGCAGCATGCTGGGTTCTCGTGACGGCTTCAGTCCGCGGATGCGCGTGGGCTTCACTTCAGGAAAGTTCGTTCTCCCTTTCTCTTCTCTGTTCTGTTTTTGGGATTACCATTATTCAGACTTTTGGACTTTCTAGAATGGTCCTAATTAAAACTTTTCCATTTTTTAAAAAAATCTTTTTGTATTTGGCTCTCTGTTTTGGGAAAATGTCCTCAAGACTGGATTTCATCTTGTTATTATATTTTTTAAATCTAAGAACTTTATTTTTTTTGTTGTTGTTCTAATTATTCTTTTCTTTTTTTTTTTTTTTTCTTTCATTTTTCTGAAGCTGGAAACGGGGAGAGACAGACAGACTCCCGCATGCGCCCGACCGGGATCCACCCGGCACGCCCACCAGGGGCGACGCTCTGCCCACCAGGGGGTGATGCTCTGCCCATCCTGGGCGTCGCCATGTTGCGACCAGAGCCACTCTAGCGCCTGAGGCAGAGGCCACAGAGCCATCCCCAGCGCCCGGGCCATCTTTGCTCCAATGGAGCCTTGGCTGCGGGAGGGGAAGAGAGAGACAGAGAGGAAAGTGCGGCGGAGGGGTGGAGAAGCAAATGGGCGCTTCTCCTATGTGCCCTGGCCGGGAATCGAACCCGGGTCCTCCGCACGCTAGGCCGACGCTCTACCGCTGAGCCAACCGGCCAGGGCCTAATTATTCTTTTCTTTGAAGTCTCCTTTTTTTTTCTTCTTGGCTCCAATATCTTTTATCTCTCTGAGGATTTCTTTAAAAGTTTACTTCTCTGCATAGCCTCTTTAAAAGTTGGTGAAAAAAAAAATAAAAGAATAGATTTGAATATGTTAACTCAAATTGAGACAATAAAAACTACAGCTGTACCAATTAAATCTATGAATGGGAATTCCTTGCCATTTAGGAACTCCTCTGTAGTCAAACCATGTGACTCTGTCTAGTGGTTGCACCGAGGGAAGGTTCCTACCTTGGTGTCTCTGTCACAGGGAGGGAGTAGGGATTTAGGTTTATGCTTCTGAAAAAAACAAAAGGGACCAACTTTGGATTGGACAGGTGAAAAGTTTGGACAAATCTTTGATAGGGTATCTTGGTCATTTCTATCCAGGAGTCAAGGAGATTAATTTGTCTTTGGGAAAAAAGTTAGTGGGTGTGTGGGGGAGGGTAGTATTCAGTTTTGTTTGTAGGTTTAGAGTCGTGCTATGGTCATATGTGGCTGTTGAACACTTAAGATGTGGTTAATCCTATTTGAGGGGTGCTCTACTTGGGACTCAAAGACTAAATACAAAAAAGGAAGTAGCCTGACCAGTGGTGCTGGAGTAGATAGGGTGTGGAGCTGGGACACTGAGGTCCTAGGTTCAAAGCCTCGAGTCGCTGGCCTGAACCCAAAGGTCACTGGCTCGGCTGGAGCCCCTTGGTCATGGCACATATGAGAAGCAATCAATGAACAACTCAAGTAATGCAACTATGAGTTGATGCTTCTCATCTCCCTTCCTGTCTCTCCCTCACTAAAAAAAAAAAAGTAAAATTAGTAATTTTTCACATTGTGTGCATGTTGACATACATAACGTGTTTGGAAATACCGGGAGAAAATAAAATATATTAAAATTAACCGCAAGTGGCCTGACCTGTGGTGGCGCAGTGGATAAAGCGTCGACCTGGAAATACTGAGGTTGCCGGTTCGAAACCCTGGGCTTGCCTGGTCAAGGCACATATGGGAGTTGATACTTCCAGCTCCTCCCCCCTTCTCTCTCTCTGTCTCTCCTCTCTGTCTCTCCCTCTCCTCTCTAAAATGAATAATAAATAAAAAAAATTTAGAAAATTAACCGCAAGTGTTTTTCATCCTTTTCAATGTGACCAGTAGACAGTTTGAAGTTGCATGAGGCTTACTGACATGGGGGCTGGGGGCTGACATCATTCAGCTGGAAAGCTGTGGAATGCAGTGGGGTTGGATCGCTAGTCACCTTTTCTTCCAGGTCTGTCCATGCAGCTGGCTCCTCCCTCCCACACCTTCTGGTTAAAACTTCAGGCAAATGAGGCCCTGGCCGGTTGGCTCAGTGGTAGAGCGTCGGCCTGGCGTGTGGAAGTCCCGGGTTCGATTCCCGGCCAGGGCACACAGGAGAGGCGCCCATCTGCTTCTCCACCCCTCCGCCGCGCTTTCCTCTCTGTCTCTCTCTTCCCTTCCCGCAGTGAGGCTCCATTGGAGCAAAGATGGCCCGGGCGCTGGGGATGGCTCCTTGGCCTCTGCCCCAGGCGCTGGAGTGGCTCTGGTCGCAACAGAGCGACGCCCCCGGAGGGGCAGAGCATCGCCCCCTGGTGGGCGTGCCGGGTGGATCCCAGTTGGGCGCATGCTGGAGTCTGACTGTCTCTCCCCGTTTCCAGCTTCAGAAAAAAAAAAAAACTTCAGGCAAATGAGAGATCGCATCTCTCTCTTCTGGAAAAGCGAGCTGACTCTCGGGTTCATTACTTCTAGCACAAGATGATGCTTCTCTTATTAGATTGCGTTTCTGAAAAGTTGATGATAAACGTGCATGCTTGCTTTTTATAGAGTCTTTTTCAAAGTCTTCTTTAAAATGAAGGTTACCTATAGTTTTCATCAATAGATCAACAAACAACAAGTGGTGGAGAGGGTGTGGAGGAAGGGAACCCTGGTGCGCTGTTGGTGGGAGTGCAGACTGGGGCAGCCACTGTGGGAAACGGTAGGGAGTTACCTCAAAAACTTAGAAATGGATCTGCCTTTTGACCCAGTGTTTTCACTTCTGGGAATATATCCTTAGAATCCTGAAGCACTAACTGGGAAGAATGCATGCACCCCTGTGTTCATGGCAGTATTATTTACAAGAGCCAAGGTTTGGAAACAGCACAAGTGCCCATCAGTAGATGAGTGGATAAAAAAGCTGTGATACACTCAAACAATAAGGGGCCGTAAGGAAAAGAAGGAAAACTTAAATGTTTTTGCGACAGCATGGGTGGACCTGGAGAGCATTACGCTCAGTGAAATTAGCCAGTCAGAGAGAGGCAAGCACCATGCGATCTCACTTAGATGTGGAATCTAATGAACAAATTCAACTGATGAACAAAACAGAAACAGAGACATGGGCACGTGGAACAGACTGACAGCTCTCAGAGGGGAGGGGGGGTTGAGGTCTGCATGACAAGAAGTGAAGGAATGCCGAACAACACCCCGTATAGAACTATAAAACACAGAGACACAGATAACGTGTGATGATAGCGAGAGGGGAGGGGAGTAGAGGCAGGTGAGGTGGGCAAAGGTGGGGGGTGTAGATGGAAAGAGACTTTGCTTGGGGCAATGGGCTCGCGATGCAGGGATGACGTCTTCCTGCGTTTCACACCTGAAACCTGTACCCCAGCAAGTTCAGTTAAATAAATAGATACATAAATAAGTAAAACGAGGCTTACCTATATTTAAAGCAGTATTTCTCAACCTTCTTTTTATGATCACTCATGTTAGAAGTCTTCTGAGATATTTTTTCCCTTAATTGCCTCTCTTTAAAATTTTAATAGCACAGATACACTGTATATAGGTTTATGTAATATATACATCTATAGATGAAGGTCAGATAGCTATGCTTCATACATAAAAAGTGTTCACTTATTTTTAGATTTCTCCCAGGAACTAATTTTCATCCATTGGGGCAGCTGTTGCTCACATTAAGAACACATGATTTGGACCTAGACAGGTGGCTCTGTGGATAAAGCCTGATTGATTTTTTTTTTTGGAGGGACAGAGAGAGAGAGAGAAGCACTCATTTGTCATTGCACTTAGTTGTGTGTTCATTGGTATCTTAGCGTACATGCCCTGACCAGGGCATCGAACCCGCAAACTTGGCATTTTGGGAGAAGACGCCCACTGACTGAGCTAACCTGCCAGGGCCTAGATACACCTTTTTGCATTTTTGATAGAAGCTGGATGTACAGTTTTAAGGTGAAGGGTACTTCAGTGCTGGGCCTTCAGTATCACTGCAAAAGTAACACAGGGTTGTTAGAAGACTTGCAAAACGTTGGGAAACACTGAGACAGAAATTGCCCATGATTCCACTATGGTCAGTTTGGGGGTTTTTTTCTGGGCTTCTTTTTAATCTCAGCCTCACATATATATGTATATGTATACGTATTTTAAAAAGCAAAATTGGTATTGTGTGGAATATCTAATTTTATTCTGCTTTACCCCGAGCATAGAGATGTGGGTTTATATATCAGCGTAGGTGTTTTCCTTGCCACTAATGCTTCAAACATGTTGTTTTTGTCAAATATTCCACTGAAGAGTTAGATATACCATTTTCCTACCTTTGGGACACTTAAGTTCTTAAATATATTATTATATGTCCCAAGCAGAAAACATTCTCATACAGAAATCTCTACTTCTCATTTGGCATATTTCATAGAAGTAGAATTGCCAAATCTACTTTCCCTTTGCTTTTTAAAATGGACTTGTTCAGTGTTTTTTGTGGGGGTTTTTTAAATAACTGTTTGATTTTTAGAAAGGTGAGAACATAGACTCATCAGTTCTCACATGTGTACTGACCGGAAATCAAACTGGCAGCCTCTGTGCTTAGGGACAACACTCCAGCCACCCGAGCTATCTGGCCAGGGCTTGTCCAGTGATGTTTAAGTCCCTTCTTAGCTCTCCTGTTGTGTCACAACAGTCCCTTTGAGGCACTGGTCTTCAGATTATTTATCTTGAGCATTTTGAGTTGAAATAACCATGTCTATATAAATATGTCCCATTCAACCGGACCATACAATTCAATTATCTGGTATTTATCTGAGTTTGTAATATAAGGACAGAGACCCAAAAATACACTGAGCCCAGGAGAAGCTGCCCATCCTGTGTCAGTTAGATGTCATTTAGAGTCAATGTATGAATTCATCTCCTCATTCACAGCTATCCGTTTTGGAGCAGCTTTTAACCCAGCCTTAGATGATCTTGACCCTTGAAAGGACCAGCAGTGGCCCAGACGCTGCCTTAGTTGGATTTCTCCTGCCGTGCTCTAGCCGGAGAAGAGACCTCGTTGGGTTTTGTTTCCCTTCCTCCACGGTCATGCCAGGTTGTACAGAAAATGGAAGGCGGGTCACGGGGAGGACTGGATTGGTGTCTGAGTCATTTCTCCAGGTCCCCGAGTCTCACTCACATTTGGGTAAGATACTCAAGCTTCCTTGGAAGAAGTGAATGAACTAATTCTGGGCATTGGTCCCTGTCCCCCCCCCCCCCCTTTCAGGAAAGAGGAAAATACTTGTCTCTCTCACAGTTACCTGTCCACCGGTCCTGGCCATCTCAGGCTGGGAGGCCTCTTCAGTTCTCAACTTGTGTCATGAGATCACGAGACTGCTGGCCACTAGGTCCACCTTCTCATCCTCTCACATTTGCCCTCATGTCACATTCTCCTCGACTGCCTTTTATCTCTCTGTCCGTTCCCAGGTTTCCTTTCCAGATCCCCCTTCCTGGGGGCTCCAGATCTTTACTTCCCAGGCACCATTCTGGTCGGATGACCGCGGAGACCTGCCCGGCCTCAGCTGCTGTCCTGCCTGCCCTTTGCCTGTGGGCATCTTTCAGTGAGTGCCTGAGGGCACCTTGGGCTCCTCCCTCACCTTGGTCACCGCAGTTGCCATCTGTCTTGTTTCTCGAATGGCTTCCTCCTTGTCCTTATAGCCCACTCACCTTACCTATGTCACAGTTTAAATTATGTGCCGCCAAAGCCTCCAGTAGCCTTCGGAGTTAATAGAAAAACATTCTTTTAAAGAGATATAATTCACATACCATGCCACTGACCCATTTCAAGTACCCAAATCGGTGGCTTTTAGTATATTCACATAGTTGTACACCATCACCACACTCTCAGAGCATTTTCATCCTCGCATCAAGAATGCCCAGACCTGTGAGCAGGGACTTCCTCTGTCTCCCCGGCTCTCCAGTTCTTGCAACCAGTCTATTTTGTATCTCTATAGATTTGCCTGTTTCTCACACTTCATATAAATAGAATTAAACAATATGTCAGTTATGTTCTACTCTGACTAGCTTCATTCATTTGGCAGAGAATGTCTCAGTGCTCGTCCGTGTCAGAGCAGTTATAACCTGGAGAGCTGCTTCCTTCTGTTCTATTACCGAGTACCACTACTAGCGTATAGATAGGCTGAATTTGTTTAGCCATGCCATCAGTTGAGGGACATTTGGGTCACGTCTGCTTTTTGACTCCTATGAGTCATGCTGATATGAATATTCCTGTACAAGTTCTGTGTGAATGTACATTTCTATTTCTCTTGGGTATCTATCTAGGAGTGGAATTGCTGGGTCATAGGTAAGTCTATGTGGGACATTTTGAGGACTCGTCAGACTGTTTTTCAAAGCATCGCACCATTTTACACTCCCACCGCTAATGTGTGAGGCTTCCAGTTTGTCCATTCCTTATTATTGCCCATCATTTTGGTTATAGTCGTGGTGGTGTGAAGTGGGATCTCGCGGTGGTTTTGATTTGCATTTTCCTAACGGCTAATGATGTGGAGCATCTTCTTACATGCTCATTGGTTGTTTGCGTATCTATTTTAGAAAAATGTCTACTCGGACCCTTTGCTCATTCTTTAACTGGGTTACTGGATGCATTACAAAGTTTTGGAGATGTTATTCAAGAACCTTCATAATCTGGCCTCAAATATAATGTTTATCTCAGTTCCACTTCCCACCTCTGTCATTTCCGTCCCTTCCCCTCCCCTCCCCTGGTCTCCCCAAGTAGAGTCTGAGCCTGTAGCTATGTGAAACTCGCCCAGGACTCCCCAGATGTCACGTTCTTCATGTCTTTGCCCATGCTGCTGCCTCGGGCCCAGGCAGGGCGGCCCTCCCTCACCCCCGTCTGTTCAGAGGCTAGCTCAGGAGTTATGAGGTGTGGCCTCTTCTCCCTCCGGGTGTGTCTGCCACCCAAGACCAGCTCCCTGAGGCAAAGGACAATATCCAATTTTATCCCTGGGTGCTTAGCTTAATTAACACAGAACAAGAAATTGGTAGATATTTGTTGCCTGAACCATGGAGTTTGGGGAGAAACACTTTTTCTGTCATCTACCTATTTCTGTTATTGGTAAACATTTCCCCACAATTTTTGCTTTGGGTGATGATGTCATCCTCTAAAAGTTCTGATTTAACAAAAACAAGCAAACAGGGACTGGAAGTGATCCCAAGGGCAAGTTGCTTGCATTGTACGCTTGCCTTAGGCGTGGCCTTGGCTCCCCCCGTTTCTCCTGATGGAGGACTTCTCTTTGTCCATGCAGACACACAGCGGCTCTGGGAGCAGCTACCGCACACTCTGTGGTTGATTACTCTCGGAGGTGCAGAACAAAGAACTCTCTGTCTCCCGAGGGAGTCCACAGCTCTGCACATGACCTCTTTAGGACTATCAGATCAGCCGTGTCAGTGTCTTTACCAATGTCATCAGAATAAATTAAAATGGTAAAGTCTAAGTGACAGAACTAAGCAGCAATGCATTTTTACCTTTGTTGTGTGTTTTAAACTTGGTAACCAGTGCAGTTTCTTCCTGTCCAGCCCAGGGAAGCAGCTGTTGCTCGTCCTATTGTGAGAAGTTAGACTTGGGGATGGGGGAGGAGCTGGGGGTGCAGCTGAGCAAGGTCACAATCAACGGGTGCACCTGTGAATCGAACATGTGTATTTCACAGGTGGCATCAAATGAAAGCCTCATGCTGTCCCCAACAGCTGGCGGTGAGAAATTTAGAACTGAGATCTTCGATCCTGGAGGGAGCACGGCTTCTTGGGATAGCTCTGGGGAGAGGTGTGAGCTCCACCTGGGGACACAATGACATTTGTATGGGCTGATCCCCAGGCTAGGGACGGCTGCAGACTGCTCAGTTAATGGTCACAGACACAGCCCCCAGACTGGGCTTTATCCATGACCAGCTCCAGAGCTGGGGCAGCGGTGGGAGGAGGGGAAGAATGCGGAGCTGCCCTGACCCCTCGGCTGTGTGGACTGCCCAGGGACCATTAGCACCAGCAGCTTTTCTCTCACACCAGAGTCTCATAATAGAAGCAGTTTCTGAACCAAAGGTAAGACTCCTCTTACAGAAGATAAAAGATTAGGAAGCTGCTAAGTGACTCGCTCTGGGAACCAGCTCCCAAGCGTCAGTCAGAACAAGGAGCATTACTCCCTGCTCTCACCAGAGTTTTAGGGCCAGGCTGGGCGTTTGCGGAATTGAAAAGGGAAATCAAGTCCATGAAGAGGATGAAGCTGAATTTTCTAAGGAGGCCAGATTGCCAGCAACCACGCTGTCTTAACTCGGATCAGTTGAGGCCTGAATATGGTGTGTAGTGCCCTCTGGTGGCCAGAAGGAGCAACTACGTGCCATGCCAGCCTGCACGCCTGTACTGCTTTTTTTTATTTTAAATCGTTACAATTTTTTTTTCCAATTACAGTTGACATGCATTATTATACTAGTTTTAGGTGTACATCCCGGTGATTAGACCTTACATAACTTACTAAGCGATCACCCTGATAAATCTTGCACCCATCTCATTGATCCCCACCACCCGTCCTGCCTCCCAAGAAGTAACGACCAGCATCTTCAGGATCTAAAGAAAAGAGAAATAGTAAAACCTTACTTTTGTTTGCTTAGAGGAAGAGTCACTGCCCATGGGGTCAGACAGGCAAGGGCATGAAGTGACAAACAGAAAAAGGATGAAAAGAAGGGAATAAACCTTCGCAGCCTTACTGGACCTGCCCGCAGCAGGGACTGGCATACAGCAGAGCGAGTCAGATCGTGAGCACACACCAATCCTTTCAGCACTTACCTTGTGTCTTCATATAGAGAACAAACCTGAAGGTTCAGTGGAAAGGAACTGTAGAATGTGCAGCTGCCTGTCATTTTCTGAATTTTTATCATCGGATCTGACTACTTTTCATGCTATTGTGCTTGGATATTAGAAGCGTGATACTGTCTGTATGCTGCACAGTTTGATCTAAAAGTTCAGCTTCCAATCTACTAAGTAAAAAAACAAACAATCTTAGTGCCCGAGTATTTGGGGGGGTTTGCTTTAATCAAGTGTGGAAGACACAAAGTTTGCCCTTCTCAGAGTTCAGGAAACAGGACACCTGACCGTTGCCAGCCTTCAAATCAGCACAACGTGTGTGTCAGGCAGATGGCGAAAATATAAAATAACCACAGGTGCTAAAAAAGGAGCCGTGTTTTTGCACCTCATCAAGCTTTTAAACAAGCGGTAAGGATACAAGAACGCTGTTAAAAATGGCAGTAGAATTTAATATCTGTGCGGCTATTTCCTTAAAAGTAATAATACTAAAAACTGAGATACAGAACTAAGTCGGCGCCAGGAATGAAGTCATGGTTTAGATAAAAATGCTGCTGACTCCGGGTCTTATTCATCCCAGGCACTTTTAAACCCTCCTGGGGTCTCTCTGCATCTGCAGAGCCTTGCTGACCGCTAACAGACCAGCTACGGGGCAGGCTCCTCGCCTTGAAAGTGAAACACATGACTCCGGGTCCCGGGAGCCCGGGCGAGGGCGGGGCGAGGCCCCAGCCGGCCGGCCCAGGGTGGGTCCTCCTATAATTAGCCGGGAAACGCACGCTCAGCCGCTTTGCGCTGCAGGTCCCGCCTCGGCTTGGGTTTGCCCAGCGCTCTGAGGGTGGCTCGGTGCTTGCTTCTTTCTGATCACCGCCCAGACTGCGCAGGGTGGGCAGGACCCCAGCGGCTCTTCTCACCATGCTGGGGATCATCACAATCACAGGTAAGGCAAGAGCCAGATGGAGTAAATGCTTTCTCCCCTCTCACCTGCATTGGGGCGGGGACCTCGGAGTCGGTGGCGGGACTTACCGATGGGCGTGTAATTCTCTCCCTGTGCTGACTCTTTGATCAGAAGAGCATTCTCTCTTGGTGGCTCTGAAAGAACCAAGCAAACCTGATGTTTGCATTTTGGACTGTATTTTGTTAGGGACTGTCCCCTTTCCCCTGGCTGAGAGGGAGAATACCTCACCAAGTGAATCGATCCATGTTAGATTGGGGTGAATTTCCAAATAGATTGTGACAGCCTAATTAATCACTTGCTGACGTCATGAAATATTAAATCCTTGTGTTTGAGAAATCGCAATATTTGCATGTTGACGTGCTTATTGGGAACTTTCCAGGGAGGGCACACTTGGTGATTTAGAGGACTTGAATGAAATGTTAGCGCTGGTTTAAGTGGTGGTTTTAGTAAAGCCATAATTTTGGTAAAATGGGTGGCTTAGCAGGTAACAGCATTTAGGCAGTGAAGACTAAAAATGTATATTGCTTAAGGTTGCTTCCTAGAAGTCTGGCTGAGTATGAATTCCGTTATTTAATACCTACCTCCAGCAAATAAATTACATGTATCAAACTTTTTGTAGAAGGTACCTATAGCACCTCTAACTTGATTTGATCATTTCGTGGTTCCTAAGGAAACCTGCCTATTTTCCTTCTCATTCCTGTTTCCCACCATCAAGAAAATGAAACTCCATTTGCTAATTTAGATTTATAAGACCGCTCTTGAAACATTCGAGATCATTGCTCACCAAACCTACTACAGCACAATAAAGGACAATTTCTAGGACTTAAAATTTTTTCTCAGTATAATTGCTTCTGCAAAGCCTTGTCCTCCTCTAGAATTTTAAATGAGTGTGAAAGTTTAGCCAAACTCAGATTATCTATCGCCTCCTATAGATTTAGCTTGTTTACTTTGAGATTTCCTTAAAATTCCTTCCCCAAGTTAACTGGACTAGACTTTCCATTCCTTTACCTAGCATGACAATTCACATGGTACATAGAAATTCTTAAGTAGACTATACAAAAATTAAAAACACAAAACTCTCCGTTTTTTCCAGAACGTTCTTTTTTCTCTGAATGAAATATACAAATGCCCAACCCTGAAAGAGGCTGCCTGGGAGTATGGTTTGTGGGTGTCATGGTGCTGGAGGGTGCTTATCCAATCAAAACTTTTTTCTAGGTGCTTTTTGTATATACAGCCTGGCCTTTCTTGTATTTGTTATTTGATTAATTTATCATATGCTGAGTTTCTTATGGGAGAAGATGGTGGTCTTTTGTAGCACTAATTAAGAGTTAAATTTAGGGTACTTGTGAGGGCTTTTACAAATTGGTTCAGATAATCCCAGTGGGGTGGTATGTGATCAGAAGCAGTTGGAAAGACTAATTTTTATTTCTTTCTTTCTTTTTTTTTTTTTTTTTTTAGAGCTCTCTAATTTTTAAGGCAGCCTCAAGTAATTGGATCTATTGCTTTCTAAGTTTGACATTTATTACAGTGGAGAATATGGCAGAATTTAGAACTTTTTTTCCTGATAATAAGAAAGGACACAGAAAATCTTAACTCCAACTGTTATAACAGCAAATATATATTTTATAGTGGAAAGGGGAAATTTCAGTTGTCTTTTTTTTTTCTTCTGCAAGTTTTCTTGATAAGGAAGATTTACAGCAGCTATCTTTAAGTAGTTGGTCAGAATCTCGAAAGGCAATAAAGACTTTTATAATTGGCATTCAGGGTTAATTCAAGATCAGTTTACCTAAATGTGAGAGCTATTCTAGTCCTGTTTAGTACTGTGTTATGCAAGGAGCATTTAAGTTTCACAACTAACAGGAAGGGACCAGGATAACATTCCTGTAGAATTACTTAAGAATGAGCTTTCATTTCTGAAAGTAGGGAAAAGCTGTCACTGAGGGAATGGACTGTCCCCTCCCCGACCCCATAGACACACACCACTGAAATGGACACAGCGGGACTTGAGTTATAAAATGATTGATTATTCACATTATATACTATCGCCTGTCTTGAAGTCTTTCCTTCACATCACATTAGTAATAATAAGTTAACTTACAAACTAAAAGATAACTGCTTTGATATGATGATGATCAAAGAGGTGTCTTCTCCCCTTACCCTCTTATCAGCGGTGTGCCAGCAAAACAAAAACAAAATGAAAATCTTTTGAGTCAGAGAACTTGCACACAGTGAGACTGTAGATAGAGTATCATGAGTAATTTAGGGCAACATTCCTCTTTAAATCTAAAGGGAGTGGAGGAAGGAGGAAAATCCTCCAGCATCATGCAACTTCTAGATTATTTAGAATGCATTTCTTTGTGCAAGTTGTTTGAAAACATAACATAAAAATAGCCTCCCGTGGCTGCTTTTGTCTGCTGCGGAGGCAGATTAGTTGTCAAGAAATGCGTGGGACATGAAATGCTGGACTCGTTAGCTACCATTGAACTGCGTGCCCACGGTGTGGCCCTTACCACCGTGTCTTCACAATATCCCTGCAAAAAGGGGTTGTTTAACTCTTTTTATCTCCTTAAAACTAAGTTTCTATTGCATTTTACAGCTACAAAGAAGCATAGCTATAGAGTGCCTTAAAGGACCCCTTTCTTATTGCGTGTAAGATGTACATACCATTGACCGTCACATCAGGCTGGGCGATGACCCGTATGTGCCTGGAGTGGGTTTCGCTTATCTGAGTTTTAATCCCAGTTAAACATCTCCCCTTGGAGGTTTTGTGGTTAATGAGCCTTAGAACAAGGGGAGTTGGGTGTGTAGGATAGAAGGGATGGATTTAGAATGCAGAGAATTCCTGGAAGCGTTCCAGGACAATGCTGCAACTCGCAGGGGAAAGTTAACCAGTTCCAGATGTCACTCCAGCCGCCTTGATGTGCTTGGGGAATTGAGAGTGCTGGTTACACTAAACCTAAAAATTACATGAGCGAGATAATGAATTTTTTAAAAAGAAGAAAAAGTGGAGTGAAAGTTACCTTGTATGTATGTTATTTTTAAGATCATTTCTCGCTTCTAAGTAACGTTTTCAGTATCCTGACACTCTCCCACAGGCATGTTCGAGTCTTTTCCCAGAAAAAGGGATTCAGAACTATGGGGTGTCTGTGGTGATGTTCATTTAAGAAGCAAGCCTTGTATGATGGTGCTTCCACTAAGGTCGGTTTGGAAAAACCTGGCTCACAAACTGTGTACCTAGCAAGACTGTGTTGAGTGTGGTGCTCATGAGTGTGGGGACCACAGAATCTCCCACCCATGTAAGTGGCTTGGGGTGGGACGAGGACCAGTGACGAACGAGGACAGTATAGAGATGGCACTGTCTGTCAGCTCTCTGCCTCCTGGGGGCTTTGTCAGTTGGCACACTGACTGGTTCCCTTCCTAAAACTTTCTGCCGTCTTTGATGCCTGGTCAGAACGTGGTTTTGAGCCGGACCACGACATCAGTGAATGCGCACCATGGTTGGACTCTCAGGGTGAATGACAGATCTGCGGGATTAATAGCAGGGTTCTTCAAAGCCCCACACGAGTGATAATTATATGTTATGTCGGAAAGGCCCAGTCTAAAATCAGTTGTTTCTGCCGAAGGACTCTTTGGGTGCCAAGAAAGTACATCCCTCAATCAGAGATGCTTAGATGATCAAGGTTTTTCATTTTCCTCCTCCTATCCAACCGGACAAATCTAAGGCAGATAATTCTATAGGGAGCCACACTCATGAGCACCATGCCCAACACAGACTTGCCTGTGTCAAACTATAGCAGAGAGGGTTTGGAGTCGTTTAAGAGTACAGTTATTAATAAAACATTTGTAAGTGTCGTGGTGAATGGATTCTACTCTGCTGAGTCTGAACAGATGAACGCGGGCCTGCCTTTCCTGGACCATGGTAGTAGTACCGGCCTCTGGTCCCTTGCCTGTTCCCTTCACTCCTAGCAAACCCGCTGGCTTGGTTCTCTCCTACCTGGGCCCCACATCTTTTAGGCTATTCTTCTTCCTCCATTTCCTCACCAAGTTATGATCCTTAACTCATTCAGAACCAGCACGCAGATAGCACATAAATATACCTCTAGAAAAGTTCCTGTTAACCACAGACTAGAACACGGGTGGGAAAAGCCGATGGCTGGAGATCTCTGCCTTCAGCCAGAGCCTGGGAAATGCGGGCTTGCTTTAGGGTGCAGTTGGGGTGAGAAAGTGAGGAAGGAAATGTAACCCAGGGAAGAGGGTTGCAAGCCCTCACTGGTTAGCACAGTTGGTTGGAGTGTCGTCCTGATATGCCAAGGTCGCAGGTTCAATCCCCGTCCCAGTCAGAGCACATATAAGAATCATCCAATGAATGCATAACCAAGTGGAACAGCAAGTCTGTTTCTCTCTCTCAGTCTCTCCCTCCTTCCCTCTCTCCCTCTTTCCCCCCCCTCCCTCCCTCCCTTTCTCCCCCACTTCCTTTCTCTTGAAAATCTATTTGAAAGGGAGGGAGGGAGGGAGGGAAGGTGGGAGGGAGGGAAAGAAAGAAAGAAAAAAGAGAGAGAGAAAGAAAAGAAAGAAAGAAACAAAAGGAAAGAAAAGAAAAGAAAAAGAGCTGTAGCCACACTTGACCTGCAGTCTAAAATAGGGTACAGACTCTAGATCTCTACAGGGTGCAAAGAGAGAGGCCAGAGGGATGTCTGTGCCCTCTTTACCCCCCTTGAAATGTTTATGTTGTAAGTCAAAGAGGTAAAAATAGGTGCGATATGGCATTCGGCTTTCAGAATTTGAAAGGACACCTGAACTTTATGTCTTGGTGGATTTCCACAGGGTCTTCTAGTCCTGAAGACCTGGGAGAGTTGTGGGCTTCCTGTTGGGGAGAGCTGAACGCTGTTCGATGCTGCCCTCTTCTGTTCAAAACATTCAGGGGTTTAGACAGGAATTTTATACACAGGAACGTATGTGACATTGTGTGATAATGAAAGTTGGACCAATGGAGATTGTTGAACAATAGTTGGATGTAAAATAAATCGTGCAGCCATTATGTCAGCTTCTAAGACGAGTGAAAAGCTTATCAGAAGGAATTCAAATACTAGTAGTGATTATCTTTGGACATTGTCTTCATGGATGTTATTCCCCATTTTCTATATTTTAAAATCTCCTATAATGTTGTATATAGATTATTTTTAGAGTCAGTAAAAAAATGAAAAATAGTTCTGCTCTTAAGAAAACAAGGAAAAAAAGGACCCTCATAGCATTTGTTTTATCATCATTATAGATGACCAACTGGTAGTTCAGCCTCCTAACTAGCTTTTGCAGGAAGTACTGGAGGCCACCTTACAGATGAGGACACTAAGAACAGAAACTTCAGGGAATTTTGTTCAAGGGCCCCTGAAACTGAAATACCAATCTGTCTGCAGAGTCTGCTCTTTACTCTTCTTCCCCTCTGTGAATTCTGTCTCTTTTGGGGGGGGCAGTAAGGGGAGAAGGGTTTTTCTATGATCACTCCTTCTATGTGCCCTGACTGGGAATCAAACCCATGACATCCACATGCTGGGCCAATGTTCTACCTTGATGTTGACTTCTTGCCTTTTTTTTCTCCACTGCATAATTAGGCTTCCTCCACCCTTTCTACTATTAAGTATGAGAATATGCTGTCTCTACCTTCTCCCTTACTCCCATTTAGTACCAATTAATTCTTGCTTTACCCTGTCTTGACGGTGATAGTTGCAAAAATGAAGGTCAGGCCTGACCAGGCGGTGGTGCAATGGATAGAGTGTTGGACTAGGATGCCGAGGACCCAGGTTCGAGACCCCGAGGATGCCAGCTTGAGCACAGGCTCATCTGGTTTGAGCAAAAAAGCTCACCAGCTTGGACCCAAGGTCGCTGCCTTGAGCAAAAGGTTACTCGGTCTGCTGAAGGCCCGCGGTCAAGGCACATATGAGAAAGCAGTCAATAAACAACTAAGATGTCACAATGTGCAACGAAAAACTAATGATTGATGCTTCTCATCACTCCGTTTCTGTCTATCCCTCTCTCTGTCTATGTAAAATTAAATAAATAAATAAAAATGAAGGTCAGGTGGTCTTTTGAATCTGTGAGTGGGTGGGTAGGATATGTATGTTCTTTTTTGGAAAAATAAAAAAAGCATGACTGCAATTATGAAATTAAAAAAAACCCAGCTTTTTACACTGAAATGGAATTTAAATTGCTATTCACACCAGACATATAGCAGTTTCCCCCTCGAAGTGTGGGAGTTGACATGTCTAAATACTTTTTCTCATCATAAGTGGCATTTACAAATTATAAAAAGTTATAGTGGTTTATGGAAAATGAGAATTTTAACACTTTGAAAAATATGGAATTAATGATGAACTTTGTGTTCTGCTCGTTTGCCAGCTCGTTGGCCCACCAGACTCTCACCCACCTCCTATATGACACTGGTTAAGTCACATGACTCTTAAAAATAGACTTTATTTTTTAGAGCAGTTTTAGGTTCACATCAGAAAGGAATGGAAAATACAGAGAGTTCCTGTGTGTTCTCTGCTAGCCCCTCCCACTACCCCCACCCCCACCAGAGTGGTCCAGTCGTTACAACTGATGAACCCACATTGACACATCGTTATCACCTCAAGTCCACAGTTTACATTAAGTGTCACTGTTGGTGATGTACATTCTTTGGGTTTCATAATATCATTCAAAGTAGTTTTGCTTCCAGAAATAATCCTCTGTGTTGTGTCTATTCAGCCTGCCCTTCCTCCTCCCCCTCCCCCACAACACTGACTTTTCACTGTCTCCATAGTTTTTGCCTTTTCCAGAATGTTGTGTAGTTGGAATCACACAGTATGTAACCTTTTCAGATGGCTCCTTCCATGTCTTTTCATGGCTTGTTAGCTCTCTTTTTTAAAGCACTTAGTAATATTCCATTGTCTGGATGTACCATAATTTATCCACTCACCTAATAAAGGGTGTCTTGGCTGCTTCCAAGTTTGGCGTTCATATATAAAGCCGCTACAATCATCTGTGTGCATTTTTGTGTGGGTATAAGTTTTCAACTCACTTGTGGTGTTGGATATTGTAAAAGTATGTTTAGTTTTATAAGAAACTGCCAAACTGCCTTCCAAAATGGCTGTGCCATTTTGCATTCCTCGCAGATAACCATTTTTGAAGGCTGTTTCCTCACTGTGAGCTAGCTCTCCCATCAAGCTCTCAGGCTCTGGAACTATAAATAATAACTAATAAGAACATGCACGAGGTCCCAGGTCTTGTTCTAATACTCAAGAAGCTAGAGCTCTGGCCACCTGACAAGCCAGCACAGGCTACTGCCATGCAGTACGGATTTTGGAGCCTACTACTGAATTCTGAGAGTAAAAGGCTCGACCACGTGCTCCGTTAACGTGCCATTTAATGTAGTGTAGTGCGGATGAGAGAGGCAGTTCGGGAACCCAGCAGCAGTGAGGATTAGCAGCCGTGTCGCAGTCATTTCGCCAGGCCAGGCTAGGCTGTCAGCCTTGAATGTGCTTGGGTTTGAAGAGGGATCTCAGTGGGGCGGTGCACAGAGCCACCTGGAGACCTACCTCCCTTTGCAAGCTTGCTTGGGGCCGTGCCCTCTGTGACGCTTTTCATGGCCCCTAGGGGGCGCTCTCGTCAGCGGCACAGCTCACTGGTGGCCACCAGTCTCTACCCAGCAATGGGGCAGCTGGTGGGACAGCGGGGAGGAGAAAGTTGGGTCTCCGGACCCCTGCCTGGCAGCGTGCACCATGCCCTGGTGGAATAAGATCTGCTGTGAGTAGTGTGCCCCTCATCGCGGTTTATCCTGGGGACCTGGTGGGCGGGATGACTTTGAGGGCCACTGACGCCTTGGTATGTGGCAGGAACAGAGGCGGAAATGCTACTGGTCTTAAAAAAAAAATCACTAGGCTTTAGCGAAGGCCAGAAAGGAGCTTCGTTAGAGAGCCTGGAGGTGAGCAAAACGGGGGATTCGGGCGTTGCGATTCGGGATGCAACGTGGGCTAAGTGCAGCCAACTAATGGAAAAACAAGGCTGAGAAGTGGGATCTAGGTTTAAATGCAGGTTCCAAGCTGAGTGGATAGCCATGTAACCGCACGTGGTTTGGGGCAGGATACTTACTCTGATGTGCACGTGGGCGATCACAGTCGGCTTTTATGTTAAAACCTAATTTAAGCCTTGGCTGCCAGCCCTGGGTAGTTTAGGCGGCTACCGTCTAGGTCCCGCAGCCATTCAAGATGTGTTACCACCTCCTGATACGATCAAGGCGTCTTTAAGGTCAGCCCAGGTCCGGCTGAGTACAGAGGCAAGCGCAGCCGTAAGCAGGCTGAGTTCCGTTTATCCGGCCTTTGCGCCGAGCACCAAGGCGCCACCTGGGCGCCCAGGGGCCTCCTCTGGAAGAGCGTTTGACAAGAGCAACTGTTAGGATTCTTTAGGACAAAAGAGACCACAGAGTAGTTGATAGGATTTAAAATTTGTCTGCGATCCCATGTTATATATATATTTTTTGTTTGGTTGGTTGGGTTTTTTAAAAGTGTTCAGCCCATATATCACTATAAAGAGAGCATCTGAGTCTTGCTAACTATATTGCGCCACCAATAGCTTTCCTGTCCCCGCTTGGCAGCTGTTCATCTGTGTTTCCCTAGTTTTGACAGTAAACATTCCATTCATCCCAGAATTTAAGAAAAAGTGTTGCAAATGGAAACACAGATTTAGGATCATGGAAGAAAGAGTGCATGTGGGGTTGGGGGTGGTGATTAACACCTGTTTTCTCCCACTGTGTTAGCCAAGTGCCCCTGTGTTTTCTACTGAATTCTACAAAAGTTAGTTAATGGTTTGTTTTTACCTCATGCTTGCTGACAGGAAATTTGTGTTTGTGTTCATTACTCATAAAACTGTATGTACTAGAAGAGTTTTATTTTGGGGGTTTGATTTTTTTTTCCTCTGGTGTATTTCCAATGCTACCCTCCGCCTTTAAAAAAAGAAAGAAAAAGTCACACCTCCTGTGTTGCATTAGAAGTGTTTGTGGGAAGTTCTCTTATGAGGATGTTTTTATGATTGGGGAAATTTGTATGAAGTAGAGCCTACTATGGAAATGCACTTAAGTCTTTATTTCTTGATGTAGTAGGATGACTAAAAGAATTAAAATGAAAGTTATATATAATTTATTGATTAACATTTTTTTATAAGGAAGTACTCTCTCCTGCCGTTTACTTTTTTGGCATCGCTCTTTTTATTTTTTAAAGGTTTTTATTGATTTCAGAGAGGGAGAGGAAGGGAGAGAAAGAGAGAAAAACATTGATTTGTTCCACTTATTTTTGCATTCATTGATTTTTTTTTAACAATTTTATTTATTCATTTATTTATTTATTTATTTATAGAGACAGAGAGAGAGTCAGAGAGAGGGACAGATAGGGACAGACAGGAACAGAGAGAGATGAGAAGCATCAATCATCAGTTTTTCGTTGCGACACCTTAGTTGTTCATCAATCGCCCTCTCACATGTGCCTTGACCGCGGGCCTTCAGCAGACCAAGTAACCTCCTGCCCGAGCCAGCGACCTCAGGTCCAAGCTGGTGAGCCCTGTTCAAACCAGATGAGCTGGCGCTCAAGCCGGCGACCTCGGGGTCCCGAACCCGGGTCCTCCACATCCCAGCCCGACGCTCCATCCACTGCGCCACCACCTGGCCAGGCAACAATTTTTTTTTTTTATTTTTTTTTTGGTATTTTTCCGAAGTTGGAAACGGGGAGGCAGTCAGACAGACTCCCGCATGCTCCCAACCGGGATCCACCTGGCATGCCCACCAGGAGGCGATGCTCTGCCCATCCGGGGTGTCGCTCTGTTGTGACCAGAGCCATTCTAGTGCCTGGGGCAGAGGCCACAGAGCCATCCCCAGCGCCGGGGCCATCTTTTGCTCCAGTGGAGCCTTGGCTGTGGGAGGGGAAGAGAGAGACAGAGAGGAAGGAGAGGGGGAGGGGTGGAGAAGCAGATGGGCGCTTTTCCTGTGTGCCTTGGCCGGGAATCAAACCTGGGACTCCTGCACACCAGGCCGATGCCCTACCACTGAGCCAACCGGCCAGGGCCTAACAATTTTTTTTTTTTTAGTGAGAGAGAGACAGGAAATGAGAGAGATCAGAAGCATCAGCTTGTAGTTGTGACACTTTAGTTGTTGCTCATTGATTGCTTATTATATGAGTCTTGACCAGGGGGAGAGGGAGGCTGCAGCCAAGCCAGTTACCCCTTGCTCAAGCCATCAACCTTGGGCTCAAGCCAGTGACAGTGGATTATGTCAACGATCCCAACTCAAGCCCATGACTCCACACTCAAGCTGGTGAACCTGTGCTCAAGCTGGCAACCGTGGGGGTTTCAAACCTTGGACCTCAGTGTCCCAGGTTGACACTCTATCCACTGCACCACCACTGGTCAGGCCACTGATTGATTCTTGTATGTGCCCTGATGGGGAATAGAACCCACACCCTTGGAGTATGCGGACAATGCTCTAACCAGCTGAGCTACCTCACCAAAGCCTAGTATCACTCTTGATTCATGATTGTTTTTGAGAGAGAGAGAGGAAAGGTGGGGGAGGAACACCCGTTGATTGCTTCTCATACGTGCCCTGACCGTGGATGGAACTGGTGACATCAGGGTTGAGCCAGCAACCCGTTTCAAGCCAGTGACCTTGGCATTCGAGGATAATGCCAGGGCTATGGATTGTTACTATTATTTTTTATTCACTGCATTGTAACCTATCACTGTCAGGTTTAGCCAGAGGGAGACACTTCAAGCAGGCTCCTGTGTCCTTTTGATATGCCTCCCTCAGCTTTTGAACATCTCTTTTCTGTTACGAGAAAGTGTTCTTCATGTTTTCCCTGATCCAGCCCAGAATTTCCCAAGGAGCTCTGGTGTCTTTTGGGGACTTGTTAGGAACCAGATTAGTGATCGCATAGAATGCCCCTCCTTTAGGTTTGTCTGGGTACTTATTTGTGTTGTTATTGGCTTCTTTCTCTTCTAAGCCTGTATTTCTTTTTTTTTTAAATTTCTGAAGCTGGAAAGGGGGAGAGACAGTCAGACAGACTCCCGCATGCGCCTGACCGGGATCCACCCAGCACGCCCACCAGGGGCGACGCTCTGCCCACCAGGGGGCGATGCTCTGCCCCTCCGGGGCGTCGCTCTGCCACGACCAGAGCCACTCTAGCGCCTGGGGCAGAGGCCAAGGAGCCATCCCCAGCACCCGGGCCATCTTTGCTCCAATGGAGCCTTGGCTGCAGGAGGGGAAGACAGAGACAGAGAGGAAAGAGGGGGGGGTGGAGAAGCAAATGGGCACCTCTCCTATGTGCCCTGGCCGGGAATCGAACCCGGGTCCCCCGCACGCCAGGCCGACGCTCTACCGCTGAGCCAACCGGCCAGGGCCTAAGCCTGTATTTCTTATCAGGCAGAAGTTATGTCTAAAACTTGATGAATTCTAGATCATGGGTGTGATATGTGATCCTATTTTGCATTGCAACAGAATGAATGTACACTATCTGGTTGACCCACCTTTCATGATGCTGTGGAGATATAACATTTTTTTTATTGTGGGGATGGTTAACTTTCTCAGAAAGAGCAGAGTTTTTGAACCTGAATTTTTGAAGGTCATTTGAAAGTAGACACTGCCTAATCTACTGAGATTCATAAATACTGCTAAGACCCTTACCTGTCCTGGAATTGCCTGACATTAAAGAAAGTATTCATTGGTTGTGTTTCTAAAATATATAGTTTTTTTTTATTGTAATAATTTTATCCCTTCTTCTCTCCAACCCCCCTTTTTCTCTCTTCACAGTTGGACAGAGAGAATCCGAAGATGTGACTGAAAGAGACTCAGATAAAGAGATGGCTGCCAACTCCGCGGCTGTTCAAGACATCACCAAGGACGGGCAGGAGGAGACGCCTGAAATCACAGAGCAAATCCCTTCCTCCGAAAGCAATTCAGAAGAGCTCACGCAGCCCACCGAGTCCCAGAGTAATGATGTTGGATTTAAGAAGGTGTTTAAGTTTGTTGGCTTTAAATTCACTGTGAAAAAGGATAAGAGCGAGAAGTCGGACACCGTCCAGCTCCTCACTGTCAAAAAAGAGGAAGGTGAGGGAGCAGGAGGATCAGAGGGGGCTGGTGACCACCAGGAGCCCAGCCGGGAGAGCGGGGAAGCCACGACTCCCAAAGAAAGTGAGCCCAACCAACCTGCAGAGAAAGCCGAAGAGACCCGGAGAGACGAGCAGGGCAACACGGCAGCGCCGCTGCAGGCCGAGTCCGGTCAGGCGGCAGGGGAAGGCGGAGATGGGGAAGAAAAACAAGAGAAAGAACCAAGCAAATCTCCAGACTCTCCCACCAGCCCAGTGGCCAGCGAGGCGTCACCCTTCAAGAAATTCTTCACTCAAGGTTGGGCTGGCTGGCGGAAAAAGACCAGTTTCAGGAAGCCCAAGGAGGAGGAGCTGGAAGCTTCGGAGAAGAAGAAGGAACAAGAAGTGGAGAGAGCGGACCCAGAAGAAAAGGAGAAGACAGAAGACACCCCCGAGAAGCTGGGCGCGTCTGCGCAGCCGCAGCCGCAGCCGCGGGAGGCCCCAGAGAGCGGGACCGACGCCCGATTGTCCGCGGAGTATGAGAAGGTGGAGCTGCCCTCCGAGGGCCCAGTGCCCGGAGCTCCCGGAGAGAGAGCCGCCCCTTTAGCCACGGAAGTCTTTGATGAAAAGGTAGAGATTGTCGCGGAAGTCCACGTTAGCACCGCCGCGGAGGAAGCGGAGGGGCAGAGGGCCGAGGCGGAGGAGGCAGAGGCGGCCCTGCCGCCTGAGAAACCGGTGGAAACAAATGCCGCTCAGGAAGCGGAGCCCCCCGAAGAGGAGCCCCCGAAGACCAAAGCAGTGTGTGCCCCGCGAGGGGACCACCCCCAGCCCGCCGAACCGAGTCCCGACGAGAAAGCGCCCGCTGCACTCCCCGAGGGCGTCGTGGGGGAGGCGGAAACGCTGGCAGCGCAGGAGAGAGTGAAGGTGCAGGGAAGCCCTTTAAAGAAACTTTTTACGAGCACCGGCTTAAAAAAGCTTTCGGCGAAGAAGCAGAAAGTGAAAAGAGGAGGAGGAGACGAGGAGTCGGGGGAACAGCACCCCGCTGCGGCCGACTCTCCCGACAGCCCAGACGAGCAGAAGGGCGAGAGCTCCGCCTCGTCCCCCGACGAGCCCGAGGAGATCACGTGTCTGGAGAAGGGGGTCGCGGAGGCGCCCCCGGAGGCCGAGCTCGAGGAAGGAGCTACTTCCGACGGAGAGAAAAAGAGGGAAGGTGGGGTGACCCCCTGGGCGTCTTTCAAAAAGATGGTGACGCCCAAGAAACGCGTCCGCAGGCTTTCCGAGAGCGATAAGGAAGACGAGCTGGACAAGGCGAAGAGCGCCACCCTGTCGTCCACGGAGAGCGCGGCCTCTGAAATGCAGGAGGACCTGAAAGGACACGGCGAAGAGCCCAAGCCGGAGGAGCCGAAGCGCAAGGTGGACACTTCTGTGTCTTGGGAAGCTTTGATTTGCGTGGGGTCATCCAAGAAAAGAGCAAGGAAAGCATCGTCTTCCGACGAGGAAGGGGGGGCCCCGAAACCGACGGCAGGAGAAAGCCAGAAACCAGATGACGCAGGAAAAGACAAAGAGGCTGGACCAGACGCGCCCCCGGCCAGTTCCCAAGAGCACGAGCAGGGCCAGGGCGGCTCCTCGCCAGAGCAAGCCGGGAGCCCCACCGACGGGGAGGGCGTTTCCACCTGGGAGTCGTTCAAAAGATTAGTCACCGCGAGGAAGAAATCGAAGTCAAAACTGGAAGAGAAGCACGAAGACTCTGTCACCGGGGCGGGTGCAGAACATGCCGCTTCAGATGTTGAGCCCGGGAAAGAAGAGTCTTGGGTTTCAATCAAGAAATTGATTCCCGGACGAAGGAAGAAAAGGTTGGATGGGAAACAAGATCAGGCCACCGTGGAAGATACAGGACCGACAGAAGTCAACGAGGATGATTCTGACGTCCCCGCCGTGGTCCCTCTGTCTGAGTACGATGCGGTGGAAAGGGAGAAAATGGAAGCACAAGAAGCCCAGAGAAATGACGAGAAGCCCGAGCAGAAGGTAGGGGTTTATGTGTCAGAGGAGCTCAGTAAGAGTCTGGTTCAGACAGTGACTGTGGCCGTCATTGATGGCGCAAGAGCTGTCGCCGATATTGAAGAAAGATCACCTTCCTGGATATCTGCTTCCGTGACAGAACCTGTGGAACAAGCAGAGGATGAAGCCAAACCACCGACTGGGGAGGTATTTGAGAGCGAGGTCACGGCGGCGGAAACCCCCACTGTTACCAAAACTCTGCCCGAGAGCCAAGATGCCGGTGATGACACGATCGTCAGTGAGATGGAATTCACTTCTGAAGCCGTGACAGCGGCGGAAACGACGGAGGCATTTTGTGCTGAAGAAGTCACGGAAGCATCTGGTGCCGAAGAGACCACCGACATGGTTTCGGCCGTCTCCCAGTTAAGCGACTCTCCGGACACCACCGAGGAAGCAACGCCAGTTCAGGAGGTGGAAGGTGGCGTGCCGGACATGGAAGATCAAGACAGGCGGACTCAGGAGGTCCTGCAGGCGGTGGCAGAAAAAGTTAGAGAAGAGGCACAGCTGCCCGGTGCCAGAGGACCAGAGGACACAAGTCAGACAGTGCAGAAAGTAGAATCACAAACACCAGAGAAAGGGGGAGAGGCTGAAGAGGGTTCTCAGGGGCCAGATCCGAAGAAGGAGATGGAGGTGGTGTTGAAAGGACACGTGGAAGAAACTGAAACGTTGGATTTGACACAAGGGAAGGGATTTGTACAGGCCACGCCCGAACACTTGGAAAAAGTTCAAGTCACAGAGAGGGTCGAGTCCAGCGAGCTGATGACCACCCGTCAAGCTGGAACCTTGGGTGGGGGAAAATCAGAAATTATACTGGAACAGGCTGCTGCCCCTGACTCAGCTGAAACGCTTACAGACAGTGAGACCAATGGGAGCACCCCGCTAGCGGATTTGGAAGCTCTCCATATCACACAGCAAGACAAGATCATGGAAGTCCATCCATCAGTGGATGAGGTTGCGTCTGGTACCCAGTCACAGATTGCAGAGGCAGTAGTAGTTCCTGCACCAAAGGAGATGCTCCCAGCACCTGCAGGTTCTCAACCCCAGGCAGAAAACAAAGACCATTCAAAAATGGAAGAGGTTCAAGAACGCACGGATAGAGAGGCACCAGTGGAAACTGTACCCGTCCTTTCAAAGATGGAGGGGATTCAGGAGGCTGGCCAGTTTGCTGATGAGGAAACCAAAGACGTACCATTGGTTGAAGGACTAGAAGTGTCTGCAGACGCAGAAATCACAGCCAGTCAGAAAGAGATCATTGAAGTTGCCCTTAAAGATGAAGTCCCTGAAGAAGCTGAATTTCAAAAGAAGGATAACATTGAACTCCAGAACCACACCCAATCTCTTCGAACCCCAGTGGGGAGAGAGACGGTAGTTCAGGTAGAAAGGGAAAAAATGGAAGCGAAGCCAGCCCAGGCAAGTGAAGAGAAACTCGAGCCCAAACCAGCTGAAGTGCTCAGTGAGCAACTGGTCCAGACGGTTCATGTGACCATCATAGACGGGGAGAAGGAAGTGACCGGTTTTGAAGGAAGTTCGCCTTCGTGGCTAGTTCAAGGGGAAGCAGTCTGCACAGAAATTCAAGTTCAAAGCTCTGAGGCATCATTGCCTCTAACAGCTGCAGCGGTGGAGGAGAAGGTCTTAGGAGAAACCGTCAAGATTTTAGAAACAGCTGGAACTTTGGAGTCTGCAGACGCACATTTGAAACCGGAAGAAAAGTCCTCTGAAAAAGAAGCCTTTGTTGTTCAGCCAGGGCAAGCTGCCGTGCCCACAGGGACTGAGTCCCGGGCAGGATCAACACCAATAACAGTATCCACTACCCCTGACAAAGGCATCAGTGCTGACCTGGAAGGAGATAAAACCACATCGCAGGAAGGGAGGTCAGATGAAGATGATGAGCAGGTGAGCTGTCAGGAAGTCAGAGTGAGTGAAATGAGAGAGGAAGATTTAAAGGCTGAAAATGAGATTTTGCAACTCAAAACTGAGAGTGGTAAACTTGTGCAAAACATAATCCAGACGGCCGTTGACCAGTTAGTGAGTACAGAAGAAACAGCCACTGATTGCCAGATGCCGGCTCAAGTGATGACAGTTGACAATCGGGAAGCTGAACAGAAAATTGAAAAAGAAGAAAGGGAACTTCAGGTCTCTGCAGAGGACGCAAGACAAACCACCACAGCCAAAGAGGAGTCCGCACCCACCCCGGTGGAACAAACATGCTCAGATATTTCCAAAGATACGTGTGCAGCTTCAGAAGAGATCACGCCCGTTGAGGTCGAAGGCTCCAGTGCAAATGACCAGCAGCTTGAAGAGGTGACCCTCCCAGCCCAGGAAAAGAGAGAAGTAACCGCAACAAAGCCTGTGCTGGAAGATGGTGATCGTGACTCCCAACAAGATGGAAAGGGTGAGGCCGCCGATTACCCTGGGAAGCAAACCTCAGCCCTGGAAGACGCTGAGGCCTTGGGAGGCTCAACCAAAGAGTCCTTGGATGCCAATGGACCGAAACTCAAAGAGAAGGAAGTGGAATTGCAGGAAGGAAAAGAGCAGAGCGAGTCAGAAAAAGAGACCAAAACACAGATGCAGGAGACACAGAAACAAGGGAGACAGCCAGCAACACCAGAACTTACAGATTCCTAAAACGTCCTGTAAGTAACCTTCCTTTTCTTCTAAAATAAGGCTTTCCTGCCTGACCAGGCGGTGGCGCAGTGGCTAGAGCATTGGACTGGGATTGTGAGGACCCAGGTTTGAGACCCCGAGGTCGCCAGCTTGAGCGTGGGCTCATCTGGTTTGAGCAAAGCTCAGCAGCTTAGACCCAAGGTCGCTGGCTTGAGCAAGGGGTTACTCTTTCTGCTGAAGGCCCACGGTCAGGGCACATATGAGAAGGCAATCAATGAACAACTAAGGTGTCGCAATGAGAAACTAATGATTGATGCTTCTCATCTATGTTCCTGTCTGTCCCTGTCTATCCCTCTCTCTGACACTCTCTGTCTCTAAAAAATATAAAAAAGTAAAATAAGACTTTCCTCTTGAGTGCCATTTGATGGCGGATTTGTTGCAAGGGAAACAGGAGTTCAGATGACCAGGATTTTCTGCAGAACCTGCCGTTGGGGAAATAACCGTCACTCAGGCTGAGATCAGGGTCAGTTTCCTCTTTTCCTCTCATTGAAATGCTAGCGAGTTGTATTGGCGTCCTGAAAATAATGATTTCATGTTACCCGTGATGTGACTGCTTTCAGAGAAAATAAAGGCCCATGTGTGTGCGTGCACAGTGTGTGTTTCTGCGAGTGTTTGGCCAAAGCCCTAAGAGATAAGTGTGTTCACTCGGCCCCACACCAACGAGGCCATTGAGTGGTTTTAATAACTAGAGGCCCAAAGAAGCTTGAAGTTTAGTTTATAGCTCTCTGGAAGAAAAATGCATTTTATTTTCGTCAGTAGTAACATTAACAAAAAAAAATTCCAGTGCACATGACAAGCCTATGTTAGGGACCTCAGACGTTGGTTTTCAGGTCACAGAGTGCAGTATGTCGTGCACCCTCATCCTCTTGTTTCCTGATGGAGGTAAGCTATGGTTCTAGGGTCTTCAGTGGTGGCAGCTGGCCCTCACGGCTGTTTCGCCGTTGAATAAAGGAGGACGGAGGAAAAGCAGATTTTACTGACTTCTGAACCTTTCTTCCTCCGATAGCTACACTCATGTACCGGATGCGAGACCAGAATGTGAAGACAGATGGGAGAAGAAACTGAATGCTGCTGATGAGACTTCACGGCCCACAGTTCGGAACTCTGAGAACCGCAGAACAGGCCTGCCGCCCGGTCCCGTTCCTACAGAACCCCCGACAATCCTGAGGCTTCATCGGGAGCGACAGCCAGTCCACCGCCCCTCTTTCCGCGGCCGCCCTGTCATTTCCCCTTGCTACCATATAATGTTTCTGTGTAAGGTCCTGCATTCTTCACCTGGAGCTGGAGTGGACGGTTCCTAATTCCACTTCTCAAACTGGAGCATCATTCTTTATGTATTTATGTGTATGTTTGAAGTAATCTGCCTCCTGTATCTATTGTGTATCTTTTTTTTTGCTTACCGTTTAAGGAAATGTGCGGTGTAGTACATTTCTTTCGTGTCACACAGCCTGCGACGGGGCGTGCAGCCCTGGGGAAGACTGGGGAGCATCGAGCCCCTTTATGACCTGTGAAAACGGCTTCCCAGAAGTAACCTTCCTGATCAGAAGCCTACAGTTCTTATTTTAAAATTCACTAAGGATTAGGTCCGTGTTTAGTATTCCTCTAGAATTGGTCACTTTCCCGTTAGGCACAGTGTGCTGAAAATGAAAAGCATTATTTTGGGGAAACACACAGAATGTTCCATTGTTACTGTGAATCTTTTTCTTTCTAGCCCAATAGAGGTTGGAAGTTGTGGGGTTTTTTTTCCAGTCTTTTTTCCTAATTGCTACTGTCTAAACACTGGTTTAGGCAGACGAGTGTGCTTAATCCTGAGGCAAAGTAGTGAAATGTTTTTCATACTATTAAGAAAACAGTGGACTATCCTTAAGTTTTTGATTCTACTCTTTTATGCTGAACCACATTCATACACAGCGTGAAATAAGTCAGATCCTTTATAAATGGTATTTTAGTAGGTGCTGGATTGTTTCTGTGCCATATTTGTGCCCACTCTTTTCAGAACAATGTTGCATTATGTTCATTTGGATAAATTGTGATTTAAATAAAATATTTGCTTCACTTAGATTTGCTGGTTTTATTAGATACTAGGAAGCCTCGGACATGCATTCTAAAAGCAGAACAAGCTAAAACTTTCTAATACAATCACTATATGATGTTACCACTTTATACTGGTTTGAGATGATGTTCAGAGGAGGTCATAGCAGATAGATGTCTGCCAAAATAAACAACGAGCTTTTCAGATGGACGGCACTGATACAATGCTACCACCTGGTGGTACCTTCCTGAAAAGGTCAGTTTTCAGTGTTAACTGTTAATGACTAATGTTTCTAGAAAGTAGTTTTAAGAAGGCTTAATAGCAAATATGCTTTGCCTAACAGGTAATCTTGGAAATTTTTAAAATGTTAAAGTGATTTATGATTCTTGCTAATATGTAAGGGATTCTATCAAACAATTGCCACACATAAATTTTCCACTTTTTCACGTGTGAAACTAGCCTGGCATCTGGACTTCTTAAATTTTACTCAAACTCAGTACTCCAGTTTGAGAACTTCAATTCAACTGCCAGTTAATGATTTTAAAGCATAACATTTTAGAAAGATGACAATAGTCTTTTGGCAGAAAGAAAATTTGCTGTTAAAACTGGAGGTAGTGTCTCTCATACCAGCCACCCTGACTACAATGAAAAAAAAGACTGGCTATAGTAAAAAGACCTCATAACAGTGGCCTTGTAGTTGGGAGGCGTTGAGTATCCTTTTAGGAGTTACTCTCATGTATAATAGCCACCTGTACTTAATGACTATTTAAAATCCCTAAATATAACAGACCCTCTGATCTATATAGCTTCTTTTGCCAACTTGAGACTTTATAAAAACATGCTAGCATCAATTTCTGAAGATCAACCAAAGAGTATTGAAGATGACAGCAAGTTGTCAGGAGCTTATGGTAGCTCTGATACTGAAGTAACCTCCCTCAACATCAGGAAAACACTTTGTGCTGTTTTAAACGTGATAGAATGTGTGTAGCTGTGGTAAATAGACTTGCTTGTGTGTTTTCCATTTTATCCTGCCATTCCATCCCCTTTGTATTGACATGTGTCCAACCAGGTCATCGCAACTTGTCTTCCTCATGACTGTGCTTCTGGTACTGACACCTGGATGTGCCCTGGATTCCTTCTATACAAGCTCCGGACCTCTGTCTGTTAAGCAACATTGTTTTATTACCAAGAGGAGTGCTAGTAAACAGTGGCTTGAAACACAGTTTTGTATTAAAATTCTAAAGCTGCTGTTAGTTGACGAAGTTCATAACCATGTAAGCTGCAGAAATTGGAGCAAGTGCCTAAATTTTGCTACTTTTTGGCATTAACTATGGAACCATGTACAACAGAAAGCAATGCAAGACTTGTAAACTCTCGCCACCTCTTGTAATTGAGGACTGTAAGATGTTCCTCTTCAGGTTATTTTGCTAATGGTACACACAAGTTGCCTCTCTCTGTACACGTAGACTTTGTTCCAGAACTTTCCTTTGATGTTTGGAGCTACAGATAGTCAAAGGGCTGAAAATTTTAGCTTTCAGTGTAAGCTTCAAGCCTAGCCATTTTCTTTAACCTGAGACAATAATTTGATTTCTAGTTCTGTTTGGGGGCAAATTTTCATTTATCTAAATAAAATGCAACCTAATTCAATGCCATGGGTTTTCTCTCTGTAATTTTACCTTCGGTTTTTATTGCTTTTCTCTTTCCTCTTGTGATACCCATCACACATTTAACTTCTACTTTTAACTACTGAGCCATCCCTTTGGGAAACTGGTCACATGGGAGTTTGGAATGTATCTGAGATGTGTGAATGCACAAAAATCAGTAATTCTTAATCTTTTTGGGTCAGGGGCCTGCTTTTTGGATAGTCACATAGACCTACCTACTCTGAAATCCCAACCAAAAAATCAGAACTAGAGTTCAACCCCTTATCCAACTCTACAAGAAATGAAATGGACACAGTCCAAGGGTTCCAGGTAGTAAGAGGCTGGAATTGGAACACAACCAATGTGTCTAGTACCTTCAAGTCTCCATGGCAGTTCATTTCCAGTAGGATTCTGGAAGTTGATCTGCAGGACAACCTTGCATTTTTGTGTAAATGCAAGTTTTTCCATGCCACCAAATTCCTTACCATTTCCAGCCCAGATCACTGGAATTAGGAAAATGATCTGGGGCCTACTTTTAAACTTTATTTTTTTAAGTTCATTTTAGAGAGAAGAGGGGGAGGAGTGGGAAGCATCTACTAGCAGTTGCTTTTTGTATATGTCTTGACCGGCAAGCCCAGGGTTTTTGAACCAGCAACTTCGGGGTTCCAGATCAACACTTTATTTATTTATTTATTTATTTATTTATTTTTGAGAGAGAAGCAGGGAGAGAGAGAGACCGGCAGCTGTTCCTGTCCCAGATCAACCCTTTATTTATTTATTTATTTATTTATTTAGAGAGGCAGGGAGAGAGAGAGACCGGCAGCTGTTCCTGTCTGTGCCCTGACGGGGAAATCGAACCAGCAACCTCACGCTCCGGGATGACACTCCAACCAACTGAGCCATTGGCCAAGGCTTAATTTTATTGAGTTTTAGAGAAGCAGAGAGGGGAAAGGAAAGGGAAGCGTTCATTTGTTGTTCCACTCAGATGTATATTCTCTGATTGCTATCCATGTGTGTCCTGACGAGGGATCAAACCCTCAACCTTGTTTCAGACCAACACTGAACTGACAGCTAATCGGCCAGGGCCCCGGGTCAACTTTTTTTAAATTTAATTAATTTATTTATTACAGAGACAGAGAGTGAGTCAGAGAGAGGGATAGACAGGGACAGACAGACAGGAACAGAGAGAGATGAGAAGCATTAATCATTAGTTTTTTTTTGTTTTTGTTTTTTTGTATTTTTCTGAAGCTGGAAACGGGGAGAGACAGTCAGACAGACTCCCGCATGTGCCTGACCGGGATCCACCTGGCATGCCCACCAGGGGCGACGCTCTGCCCACCAGGGGGCGATGCTCTGCCCCGACCAGAGCCACTCTAGCGCCTGGGGCAGAGGCCAAGGAGCCATCCCCAGCGCCCGGGCCATCCTTGCTCCAATGGAGCCTTGGCTGTGGGAGGGGAAGAGAGAGACAGAGAGGAAGGAGGGGGTGGGGGGGGAGAAGCAAATGGGCGCTTCTCCTATGTGCCCCGGCCAGGAATCGAACCCGGGTGCCCCGCACGCCAGGCCGACGCTCTACCACTGAGCCAACCGGCCAGGGCCAATCATTAGTTTTTCATTGCGTGTTGCAACACCTTAGTTGTTCATTGATTGCTTTCTCACATGTGCCTTGACCACGGGCCTTCAGCAGACCGAGTAACCCCTTGCTGGAACCAGCGACCTTGGGTTCAAGCTGGTGAGCCTTGCTCAAACCAGATGAACCCTCACTTAAGCTGGTGACCTCAGGGTCTCGAACCCGAGGTCCTTCCGCATCCCAGTCCGATGCTCTATCCACTGCGCCACCGCCTGGTCAGGCCCCAAGTCAACTCTTGATCCACTGAGCCACCACAGGTCAAAGTTGAAATCAAGATCACCTGCTTTTAAGTGATAACACTTTTGCTAACAGGCTTTGCAACAGGCTTTGGCTAAGGTGCTAAGGTGGCCAGGACTTGGGGATGGCATGGTGATGAAAATAATTTTTTCTTTTTGGAAAATTTCACAGTTTAGAACTCAAATCCATTTCTTAATATCGAAATCTAACTGGCATCCTGACTGTGTTCTACTTTGTAATCTCATAACTTTGTATACCGTTCCATTGCTTGTTGACATTAAAAATTTTAACACCAGAGAAGTGTTACCTCTGACCCCTTAACAGAAGCTTCGCTGTAGCACACAGACCAGAGGCGGAGTAACTTCCTAAATTATGATATTGGGACCCCATGTCTTACTTACTTCCCTGAAACAGGATATTGAATGTAAAGCCGCATTCTAACTCAACCCTGTGCTTTCCCTTCTAGTCCAATCCAAATAGCTTGGTGTAATTAATGAGCACGGAGGCAGTACTCTAATTAAGCTAAATGAAAAAGTACATTGTGCTTGATCCTGTTTCTCCCTGTCCGCCTCGGAGCTCACCCAGTGCCTGGAAAGGCAGGTGGCATTGCCTCTAGCACCTGAAACCTGAACACAATCATGGTTCTTACAGCCTCAACAGAAACAATACCGCTGGGTTGGCCAGCGGGCTGTCTGAAGGAATGAATTAAAGCCTAAGAGGTCACTAACGTAGTTCAGCAGGGAAGTGATGCTATCTACCCTATGCTAGTGATTCCCAAGGCAGTGCTGTGGTGGGGGGTGTCTGTGAGTCTTTGGCTATCACGATGGCGAGGACGTTGCTAGGATTAAATGAGTGGGATGTCACAGGTGCTTGTGATGCTGCCAGGCCCGGAGACAAGACTAGAAGGATCCTGGGTGAGCTATGCACAAACCGAGACCTGTGAAGGGCTGGAAAACTAACGGTAGGCAACAAAGTCTCATTAAGTGCTTACCCTTCAGTGGGAACCTTAGTTCTGCTTTGTGGGACTGTATCCAAATATAAACTCTGCTCTCAAAACCCATATTATTATTATTTTTTTAAATGCTAGGAGGGGAGATAGACTCCCGCATGCGCCCCAACCGGGGTCCACCCAGCAACCCCCATCTGGAACCGATGTTCCAATCCCCCGGGCTATCCCCAGCACCAGGGCCATGCTCGAACCAGTCAAGCCACTGGCTGTAGGAGGGGAAGAGGGAGAGAGGGGGAGAAGCAGATGGTCATTTCTTATGTGAACCCTGACCAGGGATCGAACTCAAGACCTCTGCACGCTGGGTTGACACTCCATCCACTGAGACAACTAGCCAGGGCCAAGAAAGGATTTTTTATCTTAAATGCCAATGCCGCTAGCAGGGGTCCCCAAACTTTTTACACAGAGGGCCAGTTCACTGTCCCTCAGACCGTTGGAGGGCCGCCACATACAGTGCTCCTCTCACTGACCACCAATGAAAGAGGTGGCCCTTCCGGAAGTGCAGTGGGGGGCCGGATAAATGGCCTCAGGGGGCTGCATGCGGCCCGCGGGCCGTAGTTCGGACGCCTGGGCTAAAGAATCTCTTTTAGCCTCCAGAGAATTAAAGGCTGGAGGTGGGAGGGGACTAGTTAATGTGAAACCCAGACAAGAGCTGATAAAGACTTGTACTAAAGTAGTGATCATTTGGCTGGAGAGATGTGGGTGACATCAAGAGATATTGGGCCTGACCAGGCGGTGGCACAGTGGATAGAGTGTTGGACTGGGATGTAGAGGACCCAGGTTCGAGACCCCGAGGTCGCCAGCTTGAGCACGGGCTCATTGGGTTTGAGCAAGGCTCACCAGCTTGAGCCCAAGGTCTCTGGCTTGAGCAAGGAGTCATTCGGTCTGCTGTAGCCCCACAGTCAAGGCACATATGAGAAATCAATCAATGTGCAACTAAAGAACCACAACGAAGAATTAATGCTTCTCATCTCTCTCCCTTCCTGTCTGACTGTCCCTCTCTCTGACTCTTTCTGCCACACACACACACACACACACACACACACACACACACACAGATATTGGGAGGTATAATCAGTAGGGCACAATACCTGATTATCTGTCACGGGAACAGTGTGGGATGAGGAAGGCAGTGTCTGGATTGCCATCCAGGATATGGGGTCATGTACTGACATGCATGGGGGTGGTGAGATAAGGTTAGTTTTGGAAATGTTCCATTTGAAGGGCTTCTGAGATCTCCAAGGATGAATACGAAAAGGGCAGCTGGCCACATCGGTCTATGAGTAGAGAAGAGTTCAGGACAGACAGACAGACATCAGTGGCTCTTCTGTGCTCCCGGTGTCCTGGAGACACAAAGGGGAAAAATAGCCCACACCAGATCCTTGTGACGTTGCTTAAAACCCGCATGCACGAACTCCAGCGATTGGGCAGGTGAGGCGTGAGTTCACTCAGCCTGTCACAGCAGCGTCTATTTCAGAAGGGACTTCACTAGATTCCCCCTGTTGTGAAAGTGCTTTGCAAACTAAGAAAGAAAAAAAAGGCACCATAATGCAAAATATCGGGTGGGGCAAAAGTAGGTTTATAGTTGTTCGTATGAAAAAGAAATACAGTAATTAATAAATAATAATACAAGAATAAACTATTTTGTGTACTTGTAACTGTAAAACCTCCTTTGCCGAACCTGGTATTAGTAATTAGAAGAGAAGAAACTTAAATAAAATTGTCCACCAGAAGCAATGTTGCAACTGCCGATGACTGTTGTGACCTTGAATATTTTGGTGGACTCAGAATAATGACGCCGATCTTTCTAAAATTTCGTTAGGACACGTCTTATTCAGACCTGCTGTTTTATTTATTTATTTATTTAATTTTTTTAATTCATTTTAGAGAGGAGAGACAGAGACAGAGAGAGAGAGAAGTGGGGGAGGAGCTGGAAGCATCAACTCCCATATGTGCCTTGACCAGGCAAGCCCAGGGTTTCGAACTGGCGACCTCAGCATTTCCAGGTCAACACTTTATCCACTGCACCACCACAGGTCAGGCCAGACCTGCTGTTTTAGAGAGGAAACATCCGCTTTGTGGTAGCAGCAAATCTTTTCTCCCCTCCTCTCTCTGGTGCCTTTTCAGTGTCTGTGGTGCGCTGGTGCATTCCTCAGAAACACCTGCAGGAGGGGCACTCCGGGTAGGGGCTCGGGGTCGGGGCCCCCTGCAGTCCTTCCGGTCACTCCCAAGCCTCCTCAGAGCACGTGGCACCCAGGCTCCCTGTTCTCTCTGGCTGGCTGCCTTCTGACCTTTGTCTGCTCAGGGACATCTCTAACTGGACAGATAAAAGAAATTTTATTTTATTATTATTATTTTTACTTTGAGAGTATGTTCATTAAATCTGGGGACAGTGAAACACAGAAGGGCTTAGAATAGAAGGCACAGGAGAGAGCCCAAGCGGGCTGCTTTGGCTCACTGGGAACGCAGAGAACAGGGGACCTTAGAGACAGGTTCGGGGGCTAGCCCAGGACGAGCTGCCACTGCCCAGTGCTCCCATGGTTGCAGGTCGTGTGGGGTCCCTTAGAGTTTAGGAGATGTACGCCTGTGGAGGAAGTAGAGGGGGAAGGGAATGGTGTGGGTGTGCTCCTAGCAGTGAGAGTGTGATGAAAATTCTTTAGTCCATCTCTTTTTGCTAATAAAAAATATATATATATATATAAATAGCCCTAGCCAGGTAGTCAGCTGGTTAGAGCGTTGTCTCAACATACCAAGGTTGTGGGTTCAATCCCAGGTCAGGGCACATACAAGAATCAGCCAATGAATGAATGCATAAATAAATGGAGCAACAATGTTTCTCACTCTCTCTCCCTTCCTCTGTCTCTAAAATCAATAGATTAAAATAATATATATAAAGAAATAAATTTAAACAACTGCTAAGAAGGATTTCCCAGGCAGTGGGCTGGTAGCAGAAAGGGATTGGAGACTGGGCTCTGTAATTACCACTAAGTAGTTGCGTGACCTTGGCCAGTGGCCTAACACCATTTTGTGTTATCCTGACCCTTCCTCTCTTGTAGTGAGGAGGCCCATCTAAGTGGCCTCTTCAAAAACTGTGTAGGGTATTTGGTGACTTTTCTGGGCTCACAGGTTAACACGGGCATTTAGAATGAGAACAGGGAGATGTAGAATAAATCCCAGGGTCGTAGGCACTTTTTCTAAGAGCTCATGCGCCAATCTGCACCTCGCACTCATCTTCTCACGGAGCACCTTGCTTCGTTCACATCAAGAAGCGTGCTAGACTGACCAGGTGGTGGCACAGTGGGTAGAGCGTCGACCTGGGATGCTGAAGACTCAGATTCGAAACCCCAAAGTTGCTGGCTTGAATGCGGGCTCATTCAACTTCAGCGTGGGCTCATCCAGCTTGAGCGCAGGCTCACCAGCTTGAGTGTGGGGGCACCAGATATTGACATGACCCCATGGTCACTGGCTTGAGCCCAAAAGTCACAAACTTAAACTCAAGCTCATTGGTTTGAGCAAAGTATCACTGGCTCATCTGGAGCCCCTCCCCCATCAAGGCACATGTGAGAAAGCAATCAATGAACAACTAAAATGCTACAACTATGAGTTGATGCTTCTCATCCCTCTCCCTTCCTATCTGTCTATTCCTCTCTCTCTCTCTCTCTCTCTCTCTCTCTCTCTCTCTCTCTCTCTCACACACACACACACACACACACACACACACACACACACACACACATAAAAGGAAGCATGCTAGGAATGGCACAGATCCCTTTCTGGTCCATTATTGGATCCCTGGATAATAGAAGTAGAACCACGAAAGGACAGTAGCACCCTTGCAGAAATGATATTGTCATGCTGTGGTCCTCCGAGTGGCTGCTGGCCTCAGCTTCATCGTCATCATCATTTGGGAACCTGTTCAAAATGCAAATTCTTTTTTTCAAGTTTTTTATTTATTGATTTTAGTGAGAGAGAAAGGGGGAGAGAAAGAGACAGAAACATCAATCTGCTCCTGCATGTGCCCTGACTGGGGATCGAACCAGTGACCTCTGTGCTTCAAGGAAATGTCCCAACCAACTGAGCATCCAGTCAGGGCCAAAATGCAAACTTATGAGCCCAGCCTGGAAGGACTGAGTTATGCACCCTGGGGGTGGGGTCACAATCTGTTTTAGCTGGCCCTCCAGGAGATTTTGATGTGCTGAAGTCTTGGGACTGCTGTGGTAATACAAGACTACAAAACGGATTTATGTTAATTGCCTCAAAGATGGGATAAATAGGTTAAAAGTTGAGAAAGCTTTCCCCTTCCTGATCTCCCCCGCTCCCACCCAACCACCCACCTAATCCCTCTGCCCCCCAGAAATGTTTGCACCTTTGGGAAAGGATTGTTTGAGCCACGTGGGGGGTTGAATCCCGCCTGTGTCCCATGGGCTGGGTCACCTCAGAAAAGTTACTTAATAACTCCTCTGGACCTGTTTCCTTGTAGGTAATAATGGATGCATCTGACAAGGTTGCTGGGAGGAGTCAGTGTTTGCACTTAGAACACAGACACCCATCCAGCCATTCTTTTTTTTTTTTTTTTTAATATTAAAATTTTATTCATTTTAGAGAGGAGAGAGAGAATAAGAGGGGGGGGGGAGAGAAAGGGGGGAGGAGCAGGAAGCATCAACTCCCATATGTGCCTTGACCAGAGAAGTGCAGGTTTCAAACAGGTGACCTCAGCATTCCAGGTCAACACTTTATCCACTGTGCCACCACAGGTCAGGCCATGAGGTTTTTTTTCTTAAAGATTTTATTTATTCATTTGAGAGAGGAGAGAGAGAGAGGGAGAGAGAGAGAGAAAGGGGGGAGGAGCAGGAAGCATCAACTCCCATATGTGCCTTGACCAGGTAAACCCAGGGTTTTGAACTGGCAACCTCAGCATTCCAGGTGGATGCTTTATCCACTGTGCCACCACAGGTCAGGCCCCATGAGATCTTTATATATCTCCACAGACATCAGGGAGTTTGGGCAGGGCAGGTATGCCTTTTCCAGAGAATAGCACAAACTTGAATCAAGACTTTAATTACCCCTTTCAAGTTCACAAATATGCTGCTCACAAAAATTAGGAGATATTTCTAAATGAATATGAATAAAATATCCCCTAATTTTTGCGAGCAGTGTATGTTGATCTGACCCCGAGAATGAAACCACAGAATAGGCCCTGGCCGGTTGGCTCAGCGGTAGAGCGTCGGCCTAGCGTGCGGAGGACCCGGGTTCGATTCCCGGCCAGGGCACACACAGGAGAAGCGCCCATTTGCTTCTCCACCCCTCCGCCGCGCTTTCCTCTCTGTCTCTCTCTTCCCCTCCCGCAGCCAAGGCTCCATTGGAGCAAAGATGGCCCGGGCGCTGGGGATGGCTCCTTGGCCTCTGCCCCAGGCGCTGGAGTGGCTCTGGTCGCAATATGGCGACGCCCAGGATGGGCAGAGCATCGCCCCCTGGTGGGCAGAGCGCCGCCCCATGGTGGGCGTGCCGGGTGGATCCCGGTCGGGCGCATGCGGGAGTCTGTCTGACTGTCTCTCCCTGTTTCCAGCTTCAGAAAAATGAAAAAAAAAAAAAAAAAAAAAAAAAAAAAAAAAAAGAAACCACAGAATAGCGTTTCATCCTGGGCCATTTTTTTTTCACACTAAAGATTCTCAGTCTAATTTATTTATTTATTTATTTATTTATTTTTCATTTTTCTTTTTCTTTTTTTTTTTAAATTTATTTATTTATTTATTTATTTATTCATTTTAGAGAGGAGAGGGAGAGACAGAGAGAGAGAGAGAGAGAGGAGAGACAGAGAGGGGGGGGATGGAGCTGGAAGCATCAACTCCCATATGTGCCTTGACCAGGCAAGCCCAGGGTTTTGAACCAGCGACCTCAGCATTTCCAGGTCGACGCTTTATCCACTGCGCCACCATAGGTCAGGCTTTTTCATTTTTCTGAAGCTGGAAACAGGGAGAGACAGTCAGACAGACTCCCGCATGCGACCGACCGAGATCCACCCGGCACGCCCACCAGGGGTGAGGCTCTGCCCACCAGGGGGCGATGCTCTGCCCATCCTGGGCGTTGCCATGTTGCGACCAGAGCCACTCTAGCGCCTGAGGCAGAGGCCACAGAGCCATCCCCAGCGCCCGGGCCATCTTTGCTCCAATGGAGCCTTGGCTGCGGGAGGGGAAGAGAGAGACAGAGAGGAAAGTGCGGCGGAGGGGTGGAGAAGCAAATGGGCGCTTCTCCTGTGTGCCCTGGCCGCTGAGCCAACCAGCCAGGGCGTCTAATTTATTTTATTCAGAGCTGTGTATAAGGAGCAAGTTGTATGAGCAAGTTCTAGAAAAGGTAGATTAATTGATCTGGATCTGTCTGTTAGTGTAATTTACTTTTAATTTGCTTAAAACTTTCTAAGCCTAAATCTTGTTTACCTACAAATAATGTATAGCAATACTTTTTTTTTTTTTCTAGACAAAAGTGGATGACTGAAACAAAGCAAAATGAAATTGAAGGATTTTGAAGGTTATGAAAATACAGTCCACCTGGAGTAAAAGTTAGACTCCGTTATAATCACTTACATCCCCCATGCAAAATATTGCCTTAGAATTAATTTGAATTTGTGATGAGAGGTCTCCCCTGCACCCATCAAATTCCCAACAACAGGAGGTATCTCTCCACCTCCCACCATCCCCAACCATCCTTCTAAGTGTCTGTGTCTTTTTATTTATTTATTTAGATTTTATTTATTGATTTGACAGAAAAGGAATGGGGTGGGGAAAGAAATGAAAAGTATCAACTTATAGTTGCTTCATTTGAATCATTCATTGCTTGTTTGTCATATGTGCCTTGACTGGGCAAGCCCAGGATTTCAAACTGGCGACCTCAGCATCCCAGGTCAATGTTCTGTACACTGTGCCACCACAGGCCAGGCTACCTGTGTCTTTTTTTTTTTTTTTAATTTTTTTAAAAATTTTTATTTATTTATTCATTTTACAGAGGAGAGAGAGAGAGAGAGAGAGAGGAGAGACAGAGAGAGAGAAGAGGGGGAGGAACTGGAAGCATCAACTCCCATATGTGCCTTGACCAGGCAAGCCCAGGGTTTTGAACCGGCAACCTCAGCATTTCCAGGTCGACGCTTTATCCACTGCGCCACCACAGGTCAGGCTACCTGTGTCTTTTTAAACACAGCAATTTGGTGTATTAACTTGAAATGTGTGAGTGGAAGCCTGACATTTTGAATTGAAGGATTTATTTTGAATGCCTTTGCTCTTTCTTTCTTTTCTTAAAAATTTTATTGGCCCTGGCAGGTTAGTTCAGTGGTAGAGCATCTGCCAGGCGAGTGGATGTCCTGGGTTCAATTACCGGTCAAAGCACATAGGAGAAGCGACTATCTGCTTCTCTACTCCTCCCTCCTTCCTTCTCTCTCTTCCCCTCCCTCAGCCATACTCAGTTGGAGCAAGTTGGCCCCAGGCGCTGAGGATGGCTCCATGGCCTCGACTCAGGTGCTAAAAACAGCTCAGTTGCTGAGCAACAGAGCAACAGCCCCAGATGGACAGAACATCACCCCATAGGGGGACTGCTTGCTGGATCCCAGTCAGGGCACATGGGGGAGTCTGTCTCTCTGCCTCCCACTTTTCACTTAAGAAAAAAAATTATTTTAGAGAGAGGAGAGAGAGCTAGGAGAGAAAAGCATCAACTCATAGTTGCTTCTTGTATGTGCCTTGACTGGGTAAGCCCAGAGTTTTGAACCGGCGACCTCTGCCTTCCAGGTTGTTTGTTGCTTTTTGCACTGTGCCACCACAGTGGAAGATTATTCTAAAACAATTTTTTAAAACTAATCTATTGATTTTAGAGAGAGAGACAGAGCATCAATCTGTTTCTGTATGTGTTCTGACTGGGAATCAAATTGGCAATCTTTGTGTATCGGGAAGATACTCCCACCAACTGATCTATCCGGCCAGAGCTGCTGTTCCTTCTTACAAGATTAAATTACAAACAACAATAGTGGCCAGTTTCTGACTTTAATAAGGTTTGGGGTCCACTCTATTCTGCATTCTTACATCATTATCCAAAGCTGCCTTATTTATCAGTGTCACTGAAAAATAACCAACAGATACTTTTTAATAGCAATGCGTTCTTCCCATTAAAGCCACCTTTCCTATGGTAAAATAAAATCCTACAGCACTTTACAATTTATTATTATTTTTTGCAACACTTGCTGGATGAGTGACTTTTCATTGTTTGCCCCATGATAGAAAAAGCAGAACCAGTGGCCTTAATAAGGGCTAGTAGGAGAATGACGACTCAGATGAAGTCTGAAGCTCAGGTGTTCGTTCATACCGTCACCTGCCATTTCTAACGCTTATTTAAGCTGCTACTCTCAGAAACTCAGAATAAGGTGTTAAATGTATAACTACTGGGAGTAACCAGGCACGAAGCATTCCAGAGTGGGGTGAGTGGGTGTCCTTATCTGCACTGAGAAGCTGGCATTGTGCAGGGCAGTCATGGTCACTGTGGAGAAGGCGTCTGAAAGCTGATGCTAAGAGCCCCCACACCCCTGGCCCCCAACAATGAGGAGCTGAACACAGTGCCTGTCTTACTTGCCACCAAGCTGCTGGAGCTGAATGAGGGATGGCTGGCATCTCCCCCTTTTCCTCACCCACATCTCTGGTGATAATAATCTAGCTTTATACAGCATGAATATGTGTCACCTTTAGGGAAATGCTCCTCAGCCTTTTTCTTCCTTGTAAAAGAAACGCCCTGGTTCGAAACCCTGGGCTTGCCTGGTCAAGGCACATATGGGAGTTGATGCTTCCAGCTCCTCCCCCCTTCTCTCTCTCTCTCTCTCTCTCTCTCTCTCTCTGTCTCTCCCTCTCCTATCTAAAAAAAAAAAAAAAAAAAAAAAAAAAATGTAAAAGAAACGCCATCTCCAAACCCATTTCTGGTCAAACTTTGTTCATAGCATCTTCACATAGTCTACCCATTTGAATCTCACGATATTACGACACAAGGCACTAATCAATGTCTTCATTTTACAAATGTGCAAAATGCCATTCAAGCCAGGAAGTCACCCAAAGTTCTGCAGAGAGGAGAGACACAGCAAGAAAAGAACTCCTTGCCTGACCAAGGCGGTGGTGCAGTGGATAGAGCGTCGGACTGGGACGCAGAGGATGCAGGCTCGAGACCCCAAGGTCGCCAGCTTGAGCGCGGGCTCATCTGATTTGAGCTAGGCTCACCAGCTTGGACCCAAGGTCGCTGGCTTGAGCAAGGGGTCACTCGGTCAGCTGTAGCCCCCCTACCCCCTACCCCTGTCAAGGCACATATGAGAAAGCAATCAATGAACAACTGGGAAGCCGCAACGAAGAATTGATGTTTCTCATCTCTCTCCCTTCCTGTCTGTCTGTCCTTCTCACTGATTCTCTGTCTTTGCCAAAAAATATAAAAAGAAAAAAAAAAAGGAAAGAAAAGGACTCCTCAGGTGACACTCGCAACTTCCCCCTCTTGCACCTTTTCTGGCTGACAAAGTAATACATAGATAAAACCGTATGTCCATTAATTAAATGTTTATTCAATGAAAGTATGTATAAAAACTTACAAATCTGAGAACTCAACTATACATGAAATAGGGTGCCAGGAGAGTCAGTTTTAACATACACGTAGAGCACAGCTATGAACTGTTCTTCCCCCTCCCCTTCAGTCCATATCTCTGGCTTCTGTTTTGTCCCGCGAGCCTGCTCTATCGGCCTAAGGGAAGACGAATGGACCAGTTTTCCTGCTTTCATGCCAATAGAGGAAATTTTAGGTACTGAAAAAAACTGAAGACTAAATATCAAAGTCACATTTTTTTTGTTTTTTTTTTATTTTCCCCAAACAGCATTAAGGTTTTTGGTCCTGATTTCTCTTTGCCATTTTTGACATTTCAACGAATGTTGCCAGTAAACTATTAACATTAATTTTTAAAACCATTAAAGTGAACACGTGTTCTGCTTCCCTCTAAGATTCCGCATCCTTTTCCCTATAGTAGACACACTGATTTAAAAGTAGCAGGACGGTGCTAAAACAAAGTTATCACTGGCAACTGCTAAAACAGCATGTCAATTGTATTCAGAAAGACCATTAATAGCATAGTACTTTCAAATCTGATTTTTAAAACCAACAAAGTTGTCAGAAACGAAAATACAGTATTTTGTTGTTCAACTTTGAAAGAAGCCAGCAATTAGATAAGGCATGTGCATTAATTCACCTGTTTGTAGCAAGTATCCACATATTTTCTCCTACAAAAACACAAACTCACAGCTTGTTACGTTTTAGCCAAAAATTAAGATTGCCATCACATTATTACTTTTTCTATGTGTTTCGTTCAAGTAGGTTTCTTGACTAATGATTTTTCTTGACTGGACATAATCTCAAAGGATGCACTCTGAAATAAGACACGTGGAGGATGAATACTAAGAACGCTCTCTTGGGTTTAAGGTTTTCCACACCAAGATTTTGCATAGTACAGAGCCCAGCTGTGTCTCAGCGAAGCATGCTGTATTTTCTGACATTGTTTTTCTGAGAAGGAAGACACTACTCAGGGAAGGTCATAATTTTAGCTTACCAAATTGCATTCTGGTGGTTTTGTTTTGTTATATACCCTTCATTAGTTCCAAGTATGCTTTTAAATAATCTAAAACTCAAAGTCCCTTCGAATTTACAGGTACTACTGACTATTATCTCTCCGATATCCCCTGAATTAAAGTAAGTGTTCAGGTTTATAATGCACAGCGCCTTTAAGGAGGGGAGCTGGGGACGGGGGGGGGGGGGCGGTTGGTATCATGCCATGGAGAACTCTAGTTCTGAATTGGGAAAGGGAAGGAAAACAGTCTCTGTAAAAATGAGTTTTAAAAAGGTAACATTCAGTCTAACAACACCGTTTCCTGTTCCTTTTTAATGCTGGCTAACACGGGGTGGTCTGGTTCTGTCACTTCGGAGTCCCCACCGCCCAGGAGGATGGACCGCCCTTCGTCCAGGGCAAAGACATCCGAGTGCTGGTTTTGGCACGAGTGTTTAACAACCTCGTTGGGAGTCGAGAACGTTTTGTCACACAGGTTGCATTTGTAGGGCTTGTTAGTTTGTACCAACATGTTGTCCATCTGACTGCCTTCCTCGAACGTGCAGAGCTCCAGGGTCTGTTTGTCCACCATCGTGTACGTGTCGATGCTCTGGTTGAGGCACACGTGCCGGGCAGCCTGGTTGGCCCTGCAAAAGCTCTTGTCACAAGTGCTGCACTTGAAAGGCTTCCCGGTGTGTATGTACATGTGCTCCCGCCAGTGGCTCTTCTGGATAAACTTGCGCCCACATATCGTGCACTCGTACTTGCGCCTCTTGACCTCCCTCTCTTGGTCCGCCTGCTCCAAGTTGTCGATGTCCGCGATGTCCGAGGGCGGCGGCGTCTCCGAGTGCTGCTGCCCGTCGATGATGGGCGAGTCGGAGATGTGCTGCAGCTCACTGTCACTGATCATCCCCGCCTCGGGCACCTCCATGGCGTCCTTCCCCAGCTCCGCGGGGCCGCTGCACAGAGACAGGGGCCCGCGGCCGTCCCCGGGCTGGCTGGCCGGGAAGGGGACCCCGGTGTGGATCTGCAGGTGTTCCCGCAGGCTGCTCCGGAGGGTGAAGCGCCGCCCGCACAGGTGGCAGGCGTAGTACTTCGGGAAGCTGCCGTTCCTCTTCATGATGCTGGGCTTGACGTGGGCGATGGTGAGGGACGCGGGCTGCTCGTCAGAGGAGGAGGCTTCCAGGTTGGTCTCCTCCCCGGGAGCAGGGGGAGGAACGGGCGTGGAAACGAGTTCTGGAGACAGGGAGGTCTGCAGGGGGTCCGAGGGCGTCAGGTGTGCCCGATTCACCGGGGGCAGAGTGGAAGGCAGCTGAGAGAGCTGCGCGGCTTCGGGCACCTGCTCCTGGCACATCCTGGGGGGCGGGGGCCGCGGCTCTCGCCCAAGTTTCTCAGGCGCGGAAGCGATCTTGCTGGCCTGTCTCAGCTGATGGTCGGCGATCTGAATGCCGTACAAGGAAGAAGCCAGTGGGAAAACTTGCTCGGGGTGGGAAAAGGCCCCCTGGCTGGCCAGGCTGGCTTCCTGGATCAGAGGGTAAGCGTGCAGAAACTTGATCCCCTGTTCCAGGCGAACGGGATCGATCAGCTGCGGCGCCATCTTTCCAGTGTACATCAGGTGTAAGAGATAGCTGAAGATATCGGGCTGGATGTCAGTCGGTTTCAAACGGACACATTCACTGAAAGAAACAAGTGAGAAGTAAGTCAGTGTCAATCCCTGTCTCAAATGATGACATCAAGCCTGAGGAGAAAAAAAGGCACATTTTGCATTTCCTACTATTAGTAAGTTTCACAAAACGGAATCAAATACTCAAGAAGGTAACGGAATCTACATAATTTAATGTTAATTATATGAAGAACAGAGAGAAATATAATAAATATGTTTTAGAGGACTGAGAAAGGAAAAGTTCATGTTAACAAATGTGATATCATAACTCAGACTCTTGAAGCAGTTTTTCTCCTAGTAATTTCTGTAAAATTGTATCAAATCTATGTTTTATGGAGAGGATTCATTACTTCCTATCAGTCTGAGAGGTCTGCGACCCAGTAATGGTTAGGAACCACTGACCTGACACATCTTTTGGCTAAAAGTCTAGGCTTATGTATTGATCCAATGCCATCCAGAGCTCGATAGATACTATAAGGTAAGTCCAACAATAGACCTGATTAGAAAGTTTCCTCACCTGTAGAATGGCCTGGGGAGCTGAACTAGTACGGACAAGTGCGGAAGCGCAAGATGACAGAAGTGGAGGGAAAAAAGCCTACGCCTGTCTGTGTTCTGAGACTCAGATCTGCCTTCAGCGCGCTGGTGGAAGCGTTGCAGAGACGGGCCCAGAAAGCCAGCACGTTCCAGCTCGAGTGCGCTCAGATCACCTTCCCAACACGGCCAGACTGCATTCGAAAGTGGTCCCAGGACAACGCCGTTCCTTGTCAGATGTCTTGGTCACCGTCAGGACTGCAGCTGGGTTTGCCTGGCGTTACCTCACTTCACTGCCATTAAGTCTCCTATTACAAATAAGGGCCTGAAGTTCAAAGGCCTTCCTATCTTGCTCAGTATCACAGAATTCGTTAGTGGTGAAATTGGGATTTAAATCTGGGTCTAATTCCAAAGCCAGGACACCAACATTCTTTAGAGCATTAAAACAGTCCTGTGTAGTAGATGAGGCAGATTTGACAGACATGGAAACCGAGGTCCCAAACCGTTAAGTGACAGAGCAGAGGCACCTACAGCAGTTGTGGTATTGTTGATTTCCTAACTCCTTAGACTTGAGTGTTTGCATCATCCCAGAAAAGGCCTCCTGATTCAAGCAGCAATAGATAAGAGGTCCCCAAGAGCTCTTCCTGGACCAGAAGCAATGATAGAAGTTCCACTGCATTATTACAAATCAGTGAGATATAGCTCTGCATAATATGGAGCATAGGCTATCATCCACTGAGTGAATACACTGTAGACAATGTGTTTTCACTCCAAAGTCACTTCCTTAAATACCATTAGATTTTATAACCATTAAGATTTTTTTGAATAGTTCATGTTTTCTTTTTTTTTATTTTAAACCATTTTTTATTTTCAGTTACAGTTGACATACAATATCATATTTGTTTCAGGTGTACACCCCAGTGACTAGATAGTATGTAACTTACTAAGTAAATCTCGTACCTATCTGGCATCACACATAGTTATTAGAACATTAGTGACTATATTCCCTACGCTGTACATTACATCCTCATGACTATTCTGTTAACGACCAATTTATACACTTCTCAACCTTTCCCACCCTTTCCCAACCCCCTGCCCATCTGGCGAGGGTCACAGTGCTCTGTGTACCTAGGAGCCCGTTTCTGTTCTGCTTGTTCATTTACTTTGTTTTTCAGACTCAGTTGTTGATAGATGTGTATTTATTGCCATTTATTACTCCTATTTTTGATCTGTCTTATCCTTTTTCTCCTTCTTCTTAAGGAAGACCCTTTAACATTTTTTTTTAACATAAGTGACAGGTACTTAAAATTTTTTTTTTTTTTTAAGATTTATTGATTTTAGCGAGAGAAGAAAGAGAGAGAGAAGGGGGGAGAAGTGGGAAGCATTAACTCGTAATAGTTAATGTAAGAAATTTCTAGACCTGTAAGAATTTTTTTTTTTTGTATTTCTCTGAAGTTGGAAACGGGGAGGCAGTCAGACAGACTCCTGCATGTGCCCGACCGGGATCCACCCGGCACGCCCACCAGGGGGCGATGCTCTGCCCATCTGGGGCATTGCTCTGTTGCCACCAGAGCCATTCTAGCACCTGAGGCAGAGGCCACAGAGCCATCCCCAGCGCCCGGGCCAACTTTGCTCCAATGGAGCCTTGGCTGCGGGAGGGGAAGAGAGAGACAGAGAGGAAGGAGAGGGGGAGGGGTAGAGAAGCAGATGGGCGCTTCTCCTGTGTGCCCTGGCCGGGAATCAAACCCAGGACTCCTGCACGCCAGGCCGACGCTCTACCACTGAGCCAACTGGCCAGGGTGACCTGTAAGAATTTTTTATAAGTTTATTTGAGCCAAACTGTTGAAAACTGAAGGGAAGCAAAGTCTCAATGGACTGAGAAGGTGCTCTGGAAAATGTCACTGCTTATTTTACACGTCAGAATCAAGGGAACGACGTAAGGGGAGGTATAGGAAACTGACTGGTGATGGATCAGGGAGGTGGGAGAAAGCAAAGCAGGGGAATCTCGGGGAGTGGATAAAAAATAGAAACGTACGTGCTGAAACTTCTTTTACATAGGCAGGAACAAGACAGTTAAGTTAATGATTCACAGGATAATAACAGTAGCAAGTTTATTGGTTCCTGCTCAGGTGGGATGCCTGCCCTGAGGTGGGCAGAGAAAGAAGACGACCCTGACATTTCAAAGACATGTTCAGACAGGCTTGATTAGGTAAGTATTGACCTTTGTTTAGAGAAAAACACCACTCGAGGACAGACTACCCCATGAACTGCTTTTGCTGAGGAAGTTTTCATTTTGACCATCCTGTGATTACTGCAGGTCCCTGAGTTTGCAAGGTCATTGTGCAGGGCTCACCTGAGCTTGTCAGGTTTAGTCTGTGGCTCCATATTGTATTTTTTTTGTCCACATGTGCCTCAACTGGGCAATGCTGGGGCCTCGGACCTGTGACCTCAGCACGCCAGGTCATGGCTCTACCCACTGTTCTACCACAGGTCAGGCTAAAATTTCTTGTAATACAGATTTACTAATGAACTCCTTTAGCTTTTTCTTGCCTGGGAGAAAATTTTTATATGTCCTTCGATTCTGAATGATAGCCTTGCTGGGTAGAGTAATCTTGGTTGTAGGTCCTTGCCTTTCATCACTTTGAATATTTCTTGCCAATCTCTTCTGGCCTGCAGAGTTTCTGTTGAGAAATCCGCCGACCTGGTAGATGACTAATTGCTTTTCTCTGGCTGCTTTTAAGACTCTCCCTGTCTTCTTTGAGAGGGATTCACCTCAGGGAGACCGACTGGAAGAACTGGCTGGGACCACTGTGGAGGGTCAGCTCTGCAGGGCCCACTCTGTGGAGCAGGACTTACTTCATTGGTGCTCTGGTGGCTACTGCGTCTTCCCCTCGAGTGTGCCCCGCTCGGGGAAGCTGTCCACTGGGTGTGCTGGCTCTCGGTCCTCCAGAAGGTGCAGGCCAGGTCAGCACTGCCTGTGTTCTGCCCAGGGCTACCCAGCATGAGCTATGAAGCAATCTGCAGGTGACTGCTACTTGTGCTGGGATTGGAGGCGTCCAGGCGAGGCCAAGCTCTGAACAAAGACTGGCTACGCTAGCGCCAGGGCTAGGGCCACTCAGCGAGAGGTCCGGGGCATGTGGAGGCCAGATGCTGATTGTCTGAGAGATTATAGGAAAGCCTGAAGTGTGAGTCAAGACAGGCCATCCCTATGGAAAGGCCACTGGATACAGCTTGGGTGGGTCTGCAAGCCGGGTGGGGTGGGGTCTCAGGGAATCACCAAGGCGGGGCGAGCAGCCTCAGTCAGGTGGATGGAGACTCGGCTATGGCACTTGCCTACTGGCTCTGTTGGGGGAGCGCTCAGAAAAGGCACAGTAACTTCTGCCAGCACTTCTGTCTGGGAGAAAGCTGCTCCTCCAGCTCTGGCCTGCTGCTGGACAATTCAGTTCCTCCCCAAGTGTCCCTTGTGGCCTTTGAGCTGCTGCCCCAGCACTGGAGCTCAGAGGGACTGAGTCTGAGCAAGTTCGTGGGCAGGGGCCCTTTAAGAGGAACCGCCTGGGACTCCAGTTGCCTCCATCTCCCGCAGTCACAATCCCTACTGGTTTCTGCAGCCAGAAGTTATGGGGACTTCTCTTGCTGGCACTGGAACCCTAGGCTTGGGGGCCTGGTGTGGGGCTGGGACTCCTTGTCCTCAGAGGGTACTTGTGCTGTTGAGATACCCCTCCTGATTTTAAAGAGCCATGTGTGGGTACGGGACTAGCCAGTTCCACATCTCCGCCTGGCTACCAGTCTCGAGGTGGCTTCGTCTTCCATTCCCAGTGTAGGACTTCCACTCAGCTAGACTGCAGGCGGTTCTGAATGATGGCTGTCCTGCATGTGGTTGTAATTTTGATATGGCTGTGGGAGGGTGCGAGCGTCGTATTTACCTATGCTGCCGTCTTGATTAGCTGGATGTCATCAGTTTTAATTATACCACTGAATTCTTTTTGGCTCCGTTAGCTGTTTTATCTTATTAACACATAGTTTACAACATGCTAAAATATTAACAGTATACTCAGCTCTTCTAAATTTCGCGTTTTAGTCTATTTAAAAAAATGACTGTAATAGTTTGTGACAGAAAAGATTTGAATAATTAGTATATTGATATTGTTTAAGATGAACGCACACAAATAATCATGTAATAAATATCTGACTACAAAGTGTGAAGCCAAGAATGAAGGCCAAGCATAAGAACTAGCACCCTTGATGGTACAGAGAGGGAGTTACAGGGCTCTCTGTTCAAAAAAGACATACAGGCCACGGGTATCTTTAGTTGGGCTCTTTTTCTAGTCCTTTATATGACGTGTTTCCTTTAACTAGGAATTCAGATGCAGGCGGTCTTCCCCGTGAGCACAAGGTGAGTGGCAGCAGTATTCTGTGTGTACTGTAACACAGTTAGATGCTCTAGGAAGTTCAATATTCAGAATAAGGCTTCAGAGATTGTGCGGTGAAGAACAGTTGAATAGAGTGAGGAGGAGGAGACCTCCCGGGGAAAGGCAGAGGCCCAGAGAATGGGGAGACAGCCTTCAGAGATGCAACTCACCCCCAGGAGCTGACGAAGGACTATTGCTCTAGGCAGAAGGAAGGGACAGAGTTTGGGAGCCTGTCTGTCCCCTAGGAAAGAAGAGTGACAGCAGAAATCCCAAATCGGGCCTGTGCTTTTGAGCATCCATAAGCAGTACCAAACAGAGCCCTTTTCTCTAAAAGCTTTGTTGTAAGTTTTGTAATTTCTCCTCACTGGTTAATGTACAGGTTGTTCTCTGTCCAAAGCCTGTGAATGGGGGTGACTGGACAGCATACATCTCAAGTTTTAAAGAATTTATGTGCAGTCTCTGATGGCAGAGAAGAGACGGGAGGTGGTCACAGTGCACACTCCAGCCAGGCCCGGAAGGGTCCTAAAGAGCTGGTGAGAAAGCCCCGGGACAGGAAGGCAGGGTCCCTGGGGGTACTGCCCGGGCCAAGGGAGGTTTCCAGACACCAGTTTACCTTGATTTGGTCATTACACATTTTTTTTTCTTAAAGCAGAAGCACACGTATACACACAGACATGTACGAAATTTGTTTTAAGAAGTTCCTTAAGTCCGACACCAGCAGTCTTGGTCCTTCACCGCCTTCACTCCCAGCAGCTAGAACTCCTTTCCTAATCACTCAGCTCGCTATGAGCCACTCCGGTCATTTCCAGGTCCTCCGGGGAGAACAGAGCTCCCCACAATACAATTATACCCAAGCGGCTTGGTTTGCAGATGTCTGACACAGCACTTCTATGTAAGGGAAGCAGTGTTAGCACAGCTACAAGCTCTTCATCATCATCTTCCACAGTAATTTACAATTTCAACTTTTCCTTCACATTCTGGTCTTAACATGAGCCCAAAGAACTTTGAAAATAAGATTTTCAAACGTTAGACATTGTCAGAGGCTGTACTTAGCCACGCCTGTCTCAAATCTGCAGTCCTACAGGGTTTAAAACTTATTACTGAGAGTAGTGGACACAGGACAGAGACATCTAGTGGTAACTACAGACAAACACTCTATGGCTCACGAGCCAGACATGGCTCTTTTGATGGCTGCATCTGGCTCGCAGACAAATTTTTAATTAAAAAAAATAATAACGTTAAAAATATAAAACATTCTCATGTTTTACAATCCATTCATTTCCTACCGCTCATGTTCATGGTTGCGGGTGGCTGGAGCCAATCACAGCTGTCCTCTGGAACAACACCAAATTTTTACTGGATAATGTGTAACGTACATGGTTGTTGTATGGCTCTCACGGAATTACATTTTAAAATATGTGGCGTTCATGGCTCTCTCAGCCAAAATGGTTCCCGACCCCTGCTCTAAGCAAAGGGTGAAAAATCGATCCTCTCCGCCAGTATCTTAAGTAGCCAGGAGGCAGTTCTTAGTGGCTTGCAAACAAGGTCCTGGCTTAAAAGCACGTCTCTGGTCTCCACCCAGTATTTGCCTTGTCCTGATGAAGTTGGAAAGGCCGCTGGGCGGCAGGCCCCGTGGCTGTGCCACTGCTGGGCAGTAACACACTACGGCTTAAACTTGGGATCCATCAACAGATGCATCACATTCCCTTGTTGGAAAGGCCTCTATTTACTGCTGGACAATTAAGAGAGGCTTCTTGCATCTATTTAAAACTCGTAACCTTGTATCCTTCTACTCCTCTACATTAAAATCTCCCCCTTTACAAGGCAGGTTTTAATTCACTGTGCTGGGACATCTAAGTACACATTAGCTATGGAGTCTCGGAGAATGGAGTCAGTGAATGAAGCCAAGTCTTTGACGACGAAGTGAAAGGGAGCATCCTTAGAGTGCAGGTCAAACGTACAAATACCTGAACTATACGCGGTTAAAAAGACTTGCAGAACCCAGTCTCTGCCCTCAGGAATCACACATGGAGGCAGGGAGGAGTGCACAAACACCAGCCTCAGAGGGGCCGTGGAGAGGGCTGATACAGTGGGCAGTGTGCTGGGCAGGGTGAGGGAGGGAGCGGCTCTGGCTCACTCTGAGTAGGGGTCCCATTAGGGGAGGGGTCACGGACAAGTGAGCCGGCCTCTGGTGGTGATTTTCAAGTGTTTTAGAACCTGCAGTACCTATTTAGTCTGGGACACCGACTTCTTTTCCTTTAGATTGAAAAATAAGAAAGTAACGACAGCGAACACAATAGCTGTCCAGTGTGAATGAATCAAAATTATTTCTCTCTCTCTCTCTTTTTTTTTTTTTTTGGTAGATCAGCAAAAAATATATATATTTTGTGTGCTGCAGAATTTTAGCAGTTTATGTGTGCCGTGAGATGAAAAAGGTTGAAAAATCGCTGACTTAGGGGGTGGGCAGAATCCCAGCAAAACGTGTGGTTCAGGGGGGGTTGAAGTGTCAAGGGGGTGGGAGGGAGGGGGTGGGTGTTGCAGGGGGGTGTCACGGGGGTGGGGGAGGTAGGGGGTAGGGGTAGGGGCATGTCGTGGGGGTGGGGGTGATCACAGATAAGGCTTCCAGGCTGCGGGGCTTTGAAAGACAGGATAGGAATCCGTGTGCTATTTTGATACGCGGCGGGTACCCTCTGGGTTTGCAATCACAGGAATAGCACAATCCGGGAGGTTTCCGATATCAAACGCACACTACAGTCAAAGCAACGTTCAGGAATACTGAGCTGACCGCACATGGAGAGGATTAGGAAATGAAAGTGAAAAGGGGAAGGAAAGGACTAACAGGAAAGGTATTATGAAGAAAACCTGATTTGGGAACCTGTAAAACATGATTTTAAGGAGATTTAAAGTAAGGGTTTCTCAAAGATAAAAAAATGGGGGGGGGGGGAAGGACCTCAGGCAAGACTTAATTCAGTTTTAGATATGCTAAATGGGATGAGGGGAGGAAATACAATTGTAATTGTCGTCTGGCAGGCAGCCTGGGGCCTTGGGAAATCAAGATCAAGGTCAGAGCTGGAAACGGGTTTCCAGCAGAGGTCAGACCCAGGAAAGTGGTGAGCACCCATCAAGAGACAGCACAGAGCAAGGAACCGGAGTCTGGACCACCACTCACCCACACTCAGAGGGCAGAAAAGCAAGGGGCAGCGGAGCGATCACATGCAGATGACGACCCTTAAGAAGGAAGGAAACGGTAGCAAACTGCAGAGGACAAGGCCCGCGTGGCGACTGGGGGGAGGGCGGTGGTTCTGGTGACGAGGTGACCTTGAGGAACGGGAGAGTGACAGGGCAGAGACCACGCAGAGACCACAGTGCCTGCGGACGGGAAGAGCGTGGGCCGAGGCCAGGACGAGCGCGCCGTGGGTCACCCTGAAGAACTTGCGCAAACAGAGGACAGGACTGCGGCACCGGAACTCACTCAGGCAGTCTGCGGAGGACGGAAGCGCTGGCCCCTCATAGACTGGGGGCCGGGGCGGGCCTTAAAAGTATAAAATCAAAAGTGCAGACTAAAAAAAACTAAAGGGTGGGACCTGGGGCTTGAGGGCAGGAGGAAGACCCTTACCTTAAACACCCAGGGCCCTCTTCTCGAGATAGGCGAGATGTGGAGAAAGAACCAAGTAAAAATACTGGGATTGAGTCATTTTAAGAGCAACATGAAGAAAATTGGGGGGGGGGGGCGGGGGGCTAATGCCTTCAAGCTTCTCATTAGAGAAGGAGACAAGGATAAATACTGGAAGTCGGGGACACTCGGGCTGGGGCTGGAGTAGGGAGAGGAAGACAACAGTGAGGTCAGGCGGCAGCTGGCTTCCTAATGGACGTGATGTGGGACCCAGCCTGGCCAGGGTCCCTGGATGGGCTGCTGGGGGCTCGAAGTCCGTGATTCCCCAGGGCGCCTTGGAAGGATGAGTAACCAAGAAGGGTAAAGGGGCAAGTGAGGTCACAGGAAACTGGGAGCCCAGGGACGGGGCGCGGGTCCCCTGGCCGTGCTGAGGGCCAAGAGCAGGTCCAGCGGGACAGAGGGCCATGGAAGTTCAGTCGGCAATCATTAGATTATCACAACGATGTTAGTTACCTGGTCTGATGGACAAACAACATCTTAAAGTAATTGGAGAATGAAGCAAGAACTGATTTGTGTGCCTTGAAGTACACATCGCCGATGGCAACCGTGCAGTCACACAGGAAACCAAACTCTCGCTGAGCGTTTAACTGTTGCAGGAGAATAAGTCCATGGTTGGCCAAATCCATTTTTTAAAAAAATCTGCAAAGCAAACAATTTTTTTTAAGAAAGATAGTTCACAAATAGGTATGTATCCTTATAGTCACCAACAGTAATGATCACAGGTAACATGCCAGGCACTGCTAAAAACGCCCCCAAAATTGACTCAATTAGTCTTCACAACAGCCCTCTGAGTAGCTGTCATACTCCCATGCCACCAAGGACGGGCGGCACTGCTGGGGAATCCAGGGATCGCTTGATTTGCCCGAGTTTACACAAACGGTTTCAGTGGAGAAGTCAGGAAATGAACTCAGACAGTCTGACCTCCAGACAGCAATATTCCCTGATCATTTAGTCTTTTATTTTAGGATTCCAAATGCACATTTTAATGATCAAATCTCCGTAGAGATAAATTAAGGTGCTGGGTGAGCGTGGAGGTCATACCAAGATTTGGGGCAGTTGGTTATGCAGCCCCTACTGTGGCTAGGGCTGCCCCCCCTGGCAAAGGAGACGGAACTGCAGACCCCTTAGTCCCCTGGCTAAGGAAGGGTGCATGGGTGCTCGTCCCCCTTTTTTATGAAGGAGGAGAGGTGTCAGTAACATTGCCTAGACCAGGGGTCCCCAAACTTTTTACACAGGGGGCCAGTTCACTGTCCCTCAGACCATTGGAGGCCGGACTATAAAAAAAACTATGAACAAATCCCTATGCACACTGCACGTATCTTATTTTAAAGTAAAAAAACAGTCCTGGCTGGATGGCTCACTTGGCTGGAGCATTGTCTTGCAATGCAGAGGTGACTGGTTCAGTCCTTGGCTGGGACACATACAGAAACAGATTAATGCTTCTGTCTCCCCCTTACTCCCTTCCTCTCTCTGTATTCAATAAAAATAAAAAAATTAAAAAAAAAAAAAGTAAAAAAACAAAATGGGAACAAATACAATATTTAAAATAAAGAACAAGTAAATTTAAATCAACAAACTGACCAGTATTTCAATGGGAACTATGCTCCTCTCACTGACCACCAATGAAAGAGGTGCCCCTTCTGGAAGTGCGGTGGGGCCGGATAAATGGCCTCAAGGGGGCCGCATGCGGCTGTGGGCCGTAGTTTGGGGACCCCTGGCCTAGACCAACTAGCTAGAAGGTGAGAGTTAATATTTAAATCTAAATGTTCTGACTCCAGATTCTAAGACCTTCATTCTTCACATATCACCCCAACGACCCACTCGGCCTGAAGCCAGAGCTGGTTCATCAAAGCAGTAGATGCCTCCTTTCCATAGTCGAAGAGCAAATAGAAGTCCATTACACATAGATCAACATCATGCTTCACAGTATACCTAGTGCTTAGAAAGATTCTGTATCCCGAAGACTGGTCTGTTGCCGTAATATAACGTTATAGTAACTAAATATAGAAAAATATGGAAGATATATAAAAGTAATTAAGATAATATTAAAATCAATTAAGGAAATTAAATAAAGTTATGCTGTCTGGATAGGAATTAATATAGTGTGTACAGATGTGATAAACAGACTCTGACTTTCAAGCAGGGCCCAGTTAGTGTGTGTGAAGTTATACCTAGATAAGGAGTGGCTTGATGTCATAACTTCATAAGTAAGTTAACAGAAACAAGAACCTTCCCTAAGAACAACTTAAAAGTGGCTTGATGTGACATTTCAGTAAATTAACATACAAAAGGCTCCCTGCAAGGAACTCCCAAAAAGGTGGTTTGAGGTGATAATCCTGTAAATTGACACCAGTTAGAAGGCCTTGGCCGCCTGGCCTGTGGTGGCGCAGTGGATAAGTGTTGACTTGGAACGCTGAGGTTGGAGGTTCAAAACCCAGGGCTTGCGTGGTCAGAGCACATGTGGGAAATGATACTCCCTGTTCCTCCTCCCCCAGCTTTTCTCTCTCCTCCCTCACTAAAATGAATTAAAAAAAAAAAAAAGAAAAGAAAAAAAAGGCGTTGGCCAGAAAGGGCACTAAAGCTGAGTAAGGGCCCCCTGCTGCGGTAGTCGCCCAGACTCCAAGGTGAACGTGGACCGTCTCCACGCTGCTCTGAGCTCCGACCAAAAGACAGCCGAGAGGAGCATGCTGATGGGCCCCCTTAAGCTGTACCCAGGCACGCCAAAAGGATTTGTGAGTAATAAACTGCCTGTGTGATTCTTGCAACTAACTTGTATGTGGTTGTGTCTTTCCTTTGGTGGCAATTGGTATCGGCACTGATAAGTAGAATCCTCATAGCTAAGTAGAATCCTCATAGACATCTCAAGAGGAGTCTCCAAGAGGCTGCCAGCCCTGCTGGGAAGCAGGAGAGTCCTACTTACTGCACAGGGAAGTCGGATCAGGGATGCCTGATCCACCCAGAGCATGGGCTCTCCTGGGACAGGGACCAAGGCAGGGAAGTCCGCTCTCGCTGTTCAACAGAGTACTACCAGTTGTGGCGAGTACAACAAAGCAGGAAAAGGAAAAATAAACTGTGCCCATTTGCAGATGGCATGATTTGTTACTTAGAAAATTCCAAGGAATATACAAAAAACACTCCTAGAACTACTAAATAAGTTTGGCAATGCACAGGATATAAAACAAGCAGATAAAAATCTATTGTAATTCTATATACTTACTAACTTTGAACTTGTGGACCCTGAAATGAGAAATATTCCACTTACAATCACTAAAAAAGATGAAATAGATATATGAGAGTCTAACAAAACATGAATAAGACTTTGTTGAAAACTACAAAATGCTCAAGAAAGAAATAAAAAAGATCTTAATAGACACATACTGTATTTACAGTTAGGTAGACTCAACATAGTAAAAAAAAATAAATCAGTTTTTTCCAAATTGACATAGATTTTTTTTTTTTTTTTTGTATTTCTCTGAAGCTGGAAATGGGGAGAGACAGTCAGACAGACTCCCACATGCGCCCGACCGGGATCCACCTGGCACGCCCACCAGGGGGCGATGCTCTGCCCCTCCGGGGCGTCGCTCTATAGCGACCAGAGCTACTCTAGCCCCTGGGGCAGAGGCCAAGGAGCCATCCCCAGCACCCGGGCCATCTTTGCTCCAATGGACCCTCGGCTGAGGGAGGGGAAGAGAGAGACAGAGAGGAAGGAGAGGGGGAGGGGTGGAGAAGCAGATGGGCGCTTCTCCTGTGTGTCCTGGCCGGGAATCGAACCCGGGACTTCTGCACACCAGGCCGACGCTCTACCACTGAGCCAACCAGCCAGGGCCCAAATTGACATATAGATTTGATATAATTCCCATCAAAATACAAGTAAGATTATTTTGAAGACCTAATTGGCTTCATTACACAATTCATGATCAGGCAGCATCCTTTTCACAACTAGATACCTAGATACTTTTTTTTGGTAGATATAATAAACAATAATCTAAAATGTATATGTAAAAGCAAAGCAACCAGAATAGGAAAATAATTTTTAAAAAGAGTAATAAACTAGCACTTTCACAGGTCCTACTCGAGACAGTGGGGCCAGGACTTGGTAGCTGGTGCTGAAAGAAAAGCCTTGATTGCATCCTTGCCCTGGACCTGTGCCAGTGGCAGCTGTCACTCAACGAAACAGAGAAGAAAAAAAAAAGAGTAATAAAGTGGCCCTGGCCGGTTGGCTCAGTGGTAGAGCATCAGCCCGGCATGTGGAAGTCCTGGGTTTGATTCCCGGCCAAGGCACACAGGAGAAGCGCCCATCTGCTTCTCCACCTTTTCCCCTCTCCTTCCTCTCTATCTCTCTCTTCCCCTCCCGCAGCCAAGGCTCCATTGGAGCAAAGTTGGCCCGGGTGCTGAGCACGGCTCCATGGCCGCCTCCTCAGGCACTAGAATGGCTGGTTGCAGTGGAGCAATGCCCCAGATGGGCAGAGCATCACCCCCTGGTGGGCTTGCCAGGAGGATCCCAGTTGGGCACATGTGGGAGTCTGTCTGACTGCCCCCACCCCCCGCTTCTCACTTCGGAAAAAGAATAAAAAAGTAATAAAGTGAGAGAAATCAATGTATTTAAGTTCAAGATTGCATTATATAAGCTACAGTGCTCAAGACTATGTGGTATTGGTGGAGGGGTAAGCACAGATCAGTTGAACAGAACAGAGAACTCAGAAGTAGACCCACATAAATATGCACAATTGTGTGCAAAGGCATGAAAGCAATTCCGTGGAGGAGGAATAATCAGTTCAACAAATGATCTGGGATCAACTGGACTTCCATAGGCAAAATGGGGGGGGGAGAAACTTGACCTAAGACTGACCTTATATAAAAATTAACTTAAAAGTGGATCACAGACTCAAATGTAAGACACCAAAGTACCAAAGTATACCTTTTTTTTTTTTTTTTTACAGAGACAGAGAGAGGGGTAGATAGGGACAGACAGACAGGAACACAGAGAGATGAGAAGCATCAATCATTAGCTTTTCGTTGTGACACCTTAGTTCAGCGGTTCTCAACCTGTGGGTCGCAATCCCGGCGGGGGTCGAACGACCAAAACACACGATGGCTTTAGGCGACCCCTGTGTTTTGGTCGTTCGACCCCCGCCGGGGTCGTGACCCACAGGTTGAGAACCGCTGCCTTAGTTGTTCATTAATTGCTTTCTCATATGTGCCTTGACCGTGGGACTACAGCAGACCGAGTAACCCCTTGCTCAAACCAGCGACCTTGGTTCCAAGCTGGTGAGCTTTTGCTCAAACCAGATGAGCCTGTGCTCAAGCTGGCGACCTTGGGGTCTCGAACCTGGGTCCTTCCGCATCCCAGTCCGACGCTCTATCCACTGCACCACTGCCTGGTCAGGCCCAAATTATAACTTTTGGAAAAAAAAAATGGGAGAAAACCTTAGAGATTTACGGTTTAGAGACTTTTTATACTTGATATCAAAAGTACAATCCATAACTAGAAATGGATAGACTGCCTGACCAGGCGGTGGCGCAGTGGATAGAGCGTCGGGCTGGGATGCCGAAATGGATAGACTTTATTAAATTTAAAACTCTCTAAAATCGATAGAATTAAAGAAGCTACTGTGGAGAATCAATTACTAATAAACTTTAAAATAAAAACACAATTCTTACACAGCAGGTGAACTCTCTACTCTCCTTCCTGTTCTAGAAATTGAGAAATTGACAGATGGAGAAATTAGCAAATGTGCCCTAACACAAATGAATTGGAATAATATTTTGAGAGATTGATCAGGTCATAAAGCAAGAATTCAGTATGTCAGGTTTTGTGTTTTCTACCAAGAACTGTATCCATGCTCCGGCTGGGTAGCTAAATTGGTTAGAGCAGTGGTCCCCAATCCCCGGTACTAGTCCGTGGGCCATTTGATACTGGTCGGCAGAGAAAGAATAAATAACTTACATTATTTCCGTTTTATTTATATTTAAGTCTGAACGATGTTTTATTTTTAAGAAAATGACCAGATTCCCTCTGTTACATCCGTCTAAGACTCACTCTTGACGCTTGTCTCAGTCACGTGATACATTTATCCGTCCCATTGGTCCCCAACCTTTTTTGGGCCACGGACCGGTTTAATGTCATAAAATATTTTCACGGACCGGCCTTTAGGATGGGACGGATAAATGTATCACGTGACCGAGACAAGCGTCAAGAGTGAGTCTTAGACGGATGTAACAGAGGGAATCCGGTCATTTTCTTAAAAATAAAACATCGTTCAGACTTAAATATAAATAAAACGGAAATAATGTAAGTTATTTATTCTCTCTGTGGACCGGTATTGGTCCGCGTCCTGGGGGTTGGGGACCACTGCACTAACACACTGTTACAATATTACTCCCTTGATGTTATGAGGGGAGTAGCTATTATTTACGGAGTGTTTTCTGTTATCCGTTCATTTTCAGATGTTACTCATCTAATTTCACATGAACTTATTTGAGCTATCTGAGGTATTGCTACCCACACGTTTTATAAATGTGGACACGGGCGTGGGGAAGGTAGGTTGCTTGCACAAGATTATAGAATCCGTAAGTGCAAACAGGCCCATGTGATGTCAGAGTTTACAACTGCAAATGTGTTTGTTTAAAATGAATAAGAAGTAGTCTTTTTATTGCTGCTTTTACATATATATTCTTGTTATAAGAGATTTAAATATTTATTTATTTACAGAGACAGAGAGAGTCAGAGAGAGGATAGACAGGGACAGACAGACAGGAACGGAGAGATGAGAAGCATCAATCATTAGTTTTTCGTTGCAATTTGCGACCCCTTAGTTGTTCATTGATTGCTTTCTCATATGTGCCTTGACTGCGGGCCTTCAGCGGACTGAGTAACCCCTTGCTCAAGGCCAGTGACCTTGGGTCCAAGCTGGTGAGCTTTTTGCTCAAACCAGATGAGCCCGCGCTCAAGCTGGCGACCTCGGGGTCTCGAACCTGGGTCCTTCCGCATCCCAGTCTGACGCTCTATCCACTGCGCCACTGCCTGGTCAGGCAAGAGATTTAAATATTATGGACAAAATGTGAGAGCTGTCCATCACCCAGCAGTTGTCCACACTCTGCCCAGTGCTGGGGATTATCACTTTTTAAAGTATCTTTGCCAGTGTCACTTTTTTTACTTTTGATGGATTTAATGATGAGGTGAAGTATATTTTATATTAATGATCATTTATATTTCCCCTTGTATCTCTTCATGAGCTTTGCTCATTTATTTTAAATCGAGTTGTTTGCTTTCTTTCTCATCGATCTGTAAAATCCTTTGTATATAGCCTGACCTGTGGTGGCACAGTGGATAAAGCGTCGACCCGGAAATGCTGAGGTTGCCGGTCCGAAACCCTGGGCTTGCCTGGTCAAGGCACGTATGGGAGTTGATGCTTCCAGCTCCTCCCCCCCTTCTCTGTCTCTCCTCTCTCTCTCTCTCTCTCTGTCTGTCTCTCCCTCTCCTCTCTAAAAAAAAAAAAAAATGAATAAATAAAAAAAATTAAGAAAAAAATCCTTTGTATATAAGGAAAATGGGCCCTTTGTCACAACTGCTGCTAATATTTTTCTCTTGATTTTGTTTTATAGAGATTTTGTGTGTGTGTGTGTGTGTGGCAGAGACAGGGGGAGTCAGAGAGAGGGACAGATAGGGACAGACAGACAGGAACAGAGAGAGATGAGAAAGATCAATTCTTCATTGCGGTTCCAGTTCCATAGTTGTTCATTGATTGATTTCTTATATGTGCCTTGACTGGGGAGCTATAGCAGACTGAGTGATCCCTTGCTCAAGCCAGTGACCTGGCACTCAAGCTGGTGATCCTTGTTAAAACCAGATGAGCCCACCCTCAAGCTGGCGACCTCGAGGTTTCGAACCTGGGTCCTCCGCATCCCAGTACAATGCTCTATCCACTGTGCCACTGCCTGGTCAGGCTATAGAGATTTTTGACATACACAATTTTCCATTTAATGTCATCAAATTTATCAGTATTTTACAGGAGGATTATGAGGTTTTATATTAAAGGGTACATATTATCTTCTTTGATAGAACAAAATGTATGATTCCCTCTCATGCCCTACAGAGACAAACATAAGTCTTTTATTCAGACCGTAAGAATGAAGCCATGTTAAAACGGCAAAATGCTTCTTTTTTTAAGGGAGTCTACTAGTTATTTCAGTGCCTCAGCTTTGGAGCCTCTAAAATAGGAAACACGCTGACCCTGCCTTTCAAATACTAAGGGAAGGAAATGGTGCAGGAGTCTCAGAGAAGTGCTACAAATGAAAGGAGGAAAGACAAAGGGAACAGCTGTATGTTTATAATTCACACGGGGGAAAAAAAACCCCACACTGATCAATTTCTAAAAATCATATTTTAACCCTGGCTGGGTGGCCCAGTGAATACAGCATCGTCCTGGTGCACTGAGGTCCAACATCCCCAGTCAGGGCAAATACAAGGAGCATCAACAAGCGCACAACTGAACGGAACAATGAGTTGATGCTTCTCTCTCTCTCTCTCTCTCTCTCTCTCTCTCTCTCTCCCCCCTTCTCTCCCTCACCCTCACTTCTCTCCCTCCTTTCATCTCTTTCTCAAATCAATGGAAAACAATAAATAAAAATCTTATTTTAGAGACTAAAAAAGGCTTTCTCAGGAAGAAATATACCTGAGAACGAGCCTGAGATAAAGGGGTGAGAGGGAAGAGGAGGAGGAGGAGGAGGAAGGAGGCAGAGAGGAGGAGGGCGGAGAGAAGGAGAGGCAGGTGACAGAAGGGGCCCAGGCCTGGATCCCTGGCAGTTCCCACCCCGCCTGCCCAGCTGACAGCACTGCCCTTTCTAAATCTTCTTCCTCATAGCCTGACCTGTGGTGGCGCAGTGGATAAACTGTCAACCTGGAAACGTTGTCAGGTTTCCAGGTTGCCGGTTCAAAACCATGGGCTTGCCTGGTCAAGGCACATATGGGGAGTTGATGCTTCCTGCTCCTCCCACCTTCTCTCTCTCTCTCTCTTTCTCTAATGAATAAAAAAAAAAAATCTTAAATCTTCTTCCTCATCAAAGCCCCTTCTTAATCATTACCATGAGGCTTGCGGAAGAATGTTGTGTAGGCTGAGCCCGCAGCCTCTCCACCCTGGCCCTGCGGGAGGCTACCGCCCAGCCCTGTGGAATGAATGCCTGCTCTTCCACCTCCATCACTGGCTCAGCGGCCACTTCGGGCCCGCTGCAGTGAAGTGGCTCACCAAGGTCACCAAGAATGGTTTCCCAGCCCTATGGACTCTACCGCTCTGCAGCACTTAACACCCTTCCTCCTGCGCCACCAATATCCTGTCCCAGGCTCCCAGGCCCTGCGCTCCGGTTTGGTCTCATCTCCGGCTATTCTATTTTAATCTCCATCAACAACTCCTCTGTCACGGCTGCTCTCTCTGCCTTTGGTTCACAGCCCGCTCCTCAATCTGTAGGCTCTCTTTGGTGATCTGACCCGCTTCCACCTGGATGTCCCATAGATGGAATGTCCCTACATGTCCTTGGTGCATGGTGCTGCCTTTGGCCCCTTGGCCACTCCAGGAAACCCAGTGTAACTTTCAGGCCTCCACTCCTCTTATCTCTCCAATCAGTCACCAAGTCCCACCAACCTCAACTCTGTGTCACGGCCCAGCCTTAGCTCTCTCTCTCCACTTGTGTCCTGTTTCCAGCTCCAGACCCCCTAATCCATCTACAACGATCTTCCCAAAGAGCAAATATGATGTTCCTATCCTCACTATTGCCTTTGGGATGAAACCCCAAAGAGAGAGCGTATGCCGGCCAGACAGCCAGGGACAGACAGAAAGGAAGGGAGAGAGATGAGAAGCATCAACTCGTAGTTGCAGCACCTTAGTTGTTCATTGATTGCTTTCTCATACGTGCCCTGACTGGGAGGCTCCAGCCAAGCCCAGTGACCCCTTGCTCAAGCCAGCAACCTTCAGCTCAAGCCATGACCTTGGGCTTCAAGCCAGCGATCATGGGGTCATGTCTATGATCCCACACTCCAGCCGGTGACTCCACTCAAGCTGCTGAGTCTGCACGCAAGCCAGCAACCTTGAGGTGAAACCCAAATTCTTCAACATAACTTACCCAGTCCTCATGACCCCAGCCCTGCTAATTCTGCACTGTATGTTCTAGCACAAATCTAATCTAATGGTTTCCTAGATTTGGATTTCAGACCTACTAAAAGCCAACCAACCAACCAACCAACCTCAAAGTGAGGACACCAACAGATGTGGCTCCCCTCTTTATTTTGCAAGAAGAGCCATAAAACAGTCATATACTAGTAGGAATGGGAGACTTTTAAATACAAATAGGTAGAAAGGTCATAATGTCAGAATATCTTTATAAAGAAAGGGCAAGTTTGGCACTATCATTTATATATATTCAACATGTAAAAAAATAAATTATTTTCTAATGAAAAGACATCCCAATATAGAATTTTACTTTAAGACATAAAGTTGTGCCTAATTGTTTTTTGGATACAAGACTGTCTGCTTGGTGATCTTTACCAAGTGGTCAGTAATAGTCCTAATTTGTTCTGAAATCCAGGTATTATTAAAAATCCAGTTTTATTCAAGTATGTTAATAGAGACAAAATGGTGTTATTTCACTCACTTTGGAAATTCTGAGTGAACTGAGATAGGATGAAGAAGGTGCCAGAAGGTCCTGGATGCCCAGGACATTGGTGGGTCCTAACGGTCTGCTGCACTCACTGCTGGACCTCACTCTCAGTGCTGAGTGGCTCAGCAACCTAATTTCTACACATAGTCAAGAGAGGGCCTGTTTGAACCTGCTGCTTTCCCAGGGACTCGCCACTGCTACCTGCTCCCAGCTCCACCTGTCTTCTGCAAGAATTCCGACACTCACAGGAGAGCCCTTCCGGTCTCTGGGGCATCTGTGAAAAGCCAGTTTACATGACTGCCTGATGTTTCCAGAAAGCGGGCGTTGAGTCCTATCTATCATTTATTTGTCCATGTGACAGCCCTGTCTGGTGTTCAATATTAATTTTTTTAAAATTTATTGATTGATTTTAGAGAGAAAGGGGGAGAGGGAGAGAGAAACATTGATTTGTTGTTCTGCTTATTTATGTACTCATTGCTTGGTTCTTTTATGTGCCCTGATGGGGATCGAACCCACAATCTTGGCAATCTTGGCACATTGGTTGCAACACCTTAGTTGTTCATTGATTGCTTTCTCGTATGTGCCTTGACCGTGGGCCTTCTGCAGACCAAGTAGCCCCTTGCTCAAGCCAGCGACCTTGGGTCCAGGCTGGTGAGCTTTTGCTCAAACCAGATGAGCCTGCACTCAAGCTGGCGACCTCAGGGTCTCGAACCTGAATCCTTCCGCATCCCAGTCCGACATTCTATCCACTGCGCCACCGCCTGGTCAGGCAATCTTGGCACATTGGGACAACACCTAGCCAACTGAGTTACCTGGACTGGGTCTGGTGTTCAATATAAGTTATATAAATCAATAACTATATGTTTGGAGAGGGGAGTGTTGAGTTACAGTTATAGCTTCATCTCTTACCAGCTGGCAATTTGGGGTAAAAGTTCAATTTCTACTTAGATTAACCTAAAATATTTTCATGAGCTTACTGTGTTATTTTGGAAGGATATTTCAATTTTAAATGTCATTTCATGTTTCTTCATGCTAACAATAGAGTTCTGAATAGCGCTTTATAGTTTATAATAACCCTTCATACATAACATTTAATCCTCAATAATACCATGGTATATCATTTTCTTGCTATTCACTATTAATAATAATAATAACCACAGCATTAATGAAAAATGACCATGTACATGCCAAGGATCGGTTATCCTCTTTCCAGAGGAAGAATTCAGACTCAGAGAGGTGAAGTAACTTGCTCACATGTAGGGCTACCTCTTTTTTTTTTTTTAACACATTAAAAAAAATTTTTTTTTTAATTGATTTTAGTGAAAGAAGGGAGAGGAAGACAGGAACATGAATTTGTATGTGCCCTGACCGAGGGTCAAACTGGCAACCTCTGCACTTCTGGACAATGCTCTAATCAGCTGAGCTATCCAACCAGGGCAGGCTAACTCTTAAGAAGCAGATCTGAGGGGGTAGGGGTGGTGGTGGATAGAAGCAGCAGATTGGGGAAGTGGTCAAATATCTGGTGAGGGCTCTCTAAAGTGCCAGGCCTAGGGGATGTGATGATATGCAGAATACACGAATTCCGGGGTGTAATCAAGTATGTACACACATTTATAATAGCCAGCTCTGATAAGAGCTATCAAAGAAAAGTATAAGTAAATATGAGGTTCTAATTTGGGGTCTGGGGGTCAGGAAAGTCTTTTGTAAAGGAATGCTAGTTAAGCAGATAAAGAATGAGATGAGTTTATCGGGCAAAAACAGAGTATTCCAGGCAGAGGGATCAGCACTTGCAAAAAGTCTTAAGACAGGAGGGAGCAAGATGCAACTGAGGAATGGGAAGGAGGCCACTGTGGCTTTAGGGCAAAGAGCCGGGGAAGAACGGGGCAAGATGAGGCTGGGGCTCAGGTATTGTTACTCATCTGTTTTGGTTCTGTTCTTCTAAAGATTTTATTTACTCATTTTAGAGAGCAGAGAGAGAAGGGGGGAGGAGTGGGAAGCCTCAATTCATAGTTGCTTCTCGTATGTGCCTTGACCAGCCAAGTCTGGGGTTTCAAACCAGCAACCTCAGCATTCCAGGTTGATGCTTTGTCCCCTGAGCCACTACTGGAGAGAAAGTGACGAGAAGCCACTGAAGGGATTTCCAGCAGGGTGACACGATCAGATGTCTGCAATTTCAAAATGAACTCAATTGGGGGGGGGGGTAGTGGTCAAGAGGTGGGCGAGGGGAGATATGTTAGAGGTGGTCGAGAGGGGAGAGGCCAGACGGGGTAGGGTGATGAAGAAGAGGAAGGGCAGGATCTGAAAGACAGTGTAACTGCAGAGACTGGGCTCTCCGCTAGGGGAGGGGACATAGGCCAAAATCTGATTTTGTGGGAAAGATCATGAAGTTAGCTTCTCTGGACTGTGTTTGTCTGAGAGTCTTTGGAGAAGCCAGGTGTGTCTGACCTATTAAGTCACATGACAGTTCAGTGCAACGAAAACTGTAAACAAGCTGGAGTCAAACTGAACTGGGGTCTTCTGGGGATAAATCTCATGCTCTTTCCACCACACTACCTTGCCATAGTAAATTCAGAGACTGTAAGATAGGTCATGTTGAAATAAAGAGAAACGACTTCCCAAAGCCAAATGTAAATGATCGTTTATACTGCTGAATGCTTTGGCTTTGATCACCATTTCTTCCCACACTGATAACAGATACTACACAGATGTCAAGTGCTTTTAGCTTCCATCACGTGGCACAGCTGGGCTGATCTTGAGTTACTCAGCTTTTGGGGGTGCAGCTGAATGGGACAAACATAATCACACTAGGATGTGACAACCCAAGTTCCTCCCTCACTTTCAGAATAGGAACAGGAGGCCAAAACAGCTTTTAGGAATTGATGATTCACTTTTAAAAGATAATAGCTCTCTTAAGATACTAAATACCACTTAGACTACCCATTTCAAGGGCAATAAAAGGTCCTCTAAAGTCCTTGATTTTATTTAAGTGAAGCATATACAAATATTGTAATGCACAGGACACATCAGTAACAGAAAAGCACTACCCACAAGTAAAATGGATTCCTTCAAGTGGTTAGACCACTTACCAGGATAAAAAAACTGCTTTTTTTCAGTTAGTATTATTAATAATAAATACTCAAGGGCCCACAAAGTAAACTTGAATGAGCCTGGTCATTTGCATTTTTGTAAATTTTAAAACTGCATTTCAAAGCTAGGAAATGTATCTTATTTAGTTGTGGTGACAGATTGGTGTATATACATATATTTTAACATTTCTTGAGTTTATCCTCTTCTACAATAATTAGAAAAAGAAGGTACACAAACTAACCAATAGCAGTTACTTTGACTTTGGAAAGTATTGCATTTGTAAAAGATTTGTCTTTTCAATTATATTTTGCCTAAGTTAACATTAAAATTAGTTTTTAATTTCTGAGTACAAGTTGAGGTCAGTGCAGGGACAGTTTAGGTGTCAAGAAGAAGCAGGTCACAGATTCATGGCTAGTAAAGAGTTGATATTAAAGTGATAATTCTTAAGCCATTATGCGACAACCAACTTTAGGAACACCTACATGTGAGTACACAGCAAAATTTAAAACCTAATCTAATTTGCTTCTAATAACCCACCAATGTAGAGATTGCCTTCCTTATTTAAATGCTGTATGATGATTAGTAAAATCAATCTGCACAAAACAAAGTCATGGTCCTTACTGGGTAGCTCAGCTGGTTAGTGTCATCCGAATACAGCAAGGTTGCAGGTTTAATCCCCAGGGTTAGGGCACATACAAGAATCAATCAGCCTGACCTGTGGTGGCGCAGTGGATAAAGCGTCGACCTGGAATGCTGAGGTCACCGGTTCAAAACCCTGGGCTTGCCTGGTCAAGGCACATATGGGAGTTGATGCTTCCTGCTCCTCCCTTCTCTCTCTCTCTCTCTCTTTCTCTCTCTCTCCTGTCTAAAATGAATAAATAAAGTCTTTAAAAGAAAAAAAAAATCAAAAATTAAAAAAAAAAAAATCAATCAATGAACCTGACCAGTTGATAAGCAGGGGATAGAGTGGGCTGGGATGCAGAGGACCCAGGCTCAAACCCCGAGGTCTCAGGCATGAGTGCAGACTCATCTGGCTTGAGTGTGGGCTCACCAGCTTGAGTGTGGGATCATAGACCCGACGCCATGGTCGCTGGCTTGAGCCCAAAGGTGGCTGGTTAGAAGCCCAAGGTCGCCAGCTTGAGCCCAAGGTTGCTGGCTTGAACAAAGGGTCACTTGCTCTGCTATAGCCCCCTCCCCCACTCAGGTCAAGGCACATATGAGAAAGCAATCGCTGAACAACTACGGAACCACAACGAAGAACTGATGCTTCTCACCTTGCCCCCTTCCTGTCTGTCTTTCTCTCTGACTCTACCTCTGTTAAAAAAACCCCCACAAAAACACAGAAAAAGAACAAACCTCCATCTAATGTTTAGGATATTTACTTTATTTCCTCCCTCAGGAAATAAAAATTCTCAACTCCCTTTTAGGTTTTCAGGGTCACACTTTGGAACAGTAATACCCCAAGGCAGTAGGTAAAGCAATAAATGTCCTCTTGCCAGATGCATTTTGAAATTCGTGGTAAAGTCTCCAGCCAAACAGCAGTTCTTCCTTTACTGGGCCAGGCTGGTGCCGCAGTACTTGCCCAGAGTTTCAGTTACTTCAGGGAAAGAAGAGTGGGTCTAGGGATGATGCTCTCAGAGACAGGCAGGAGATGGCAGGAGAGGCTCCTCCTCAGGAGCTGACCCCTTAGCAATCTCCTTCAGTTCCTACTCGATTTCAGTACTTCTCAGGCTGGGAAAAGCATAACCCCTCCCACAGGGATCTGCAGTGTTCTCAAGGTGCATATTCTTAGAGGGCTGGGATGAATACAATGTGATATTATTTTAAAGAAGTTTTATAGTACAAAGGTGCAGAATCTGGAGGACAGTGTAATATTCATATTGATCTTTAAAATAAAAACGAAACTGTCACAATGGCAGTTTTTATTCCACGACCTAAAACATGCCTATTTATTCTCTGCGGCTGGAGTATTGTGGTGGAAGTTTGTAGAGTATTACCTACCTATTTACACTCTCTTTGAAGAGAAGCTTTAAAACTGGCAAGGAAGCAGCTGTACTGGACAATATAGCTTTAGGGGTGGTTTATCTGTCACCCACTATGAACGCCTTCCCTGTTGATTATTAGTGGCACTTAATAGCACTGGTAAATTACTTCTTGTACTTTGAGTTCTTATGAGGATTTCAGTAACAGGTCAATTCCTTGTGTAAGGCCAGAAGCCAGGGCCACTACTATCAAAGCAGCCTGGCCCATGCAGATTCGCATTGGATTCGGACAGTCGGTAAAGAAACAACGGAGTCACAAACTGGTGGGCCATAGTCTTTAATCCTAGCTTGCACCCGGCGGGCAAGTAAAAACATACACTGGGCTCCAAAACCCACACACATTCAGTGCTCACAAAGCTACTGACTTATCCGAGTTTCCTAGAATCAAAGGTTTCTAGCTCACCAGACTTATTCACCTCTGTTCCCCATCTCCTTCCTTCTCCCTGCACAAACTCTGCACTAACTGGCTTTTCACCCAACACTCCGCCATCTTGGCTGCTTCTCCTGGCCTCCTCCACGTGGCCTTTCTCTGCTCTGCTCTCTAACGCTAATCCCAGGAACCAAGAGCCAGCTCCCGTTCTGCCCCCATTTTATAGTGTAGCTTCACAACCTTTAATCCAATATACAAAATAGGAAAGTCTCTAATACAGGGGTCCCCAAACTATGGCCCGCGGGCCACATGCGGCCCCCTTAGGCCATTTATCCGGCCCCCGCCGCACTTCTGGAAGGGTACCTCTTTCATTGGTGGTCAGTGAGAGGAGCATAGATAGTTCCCATTGAAATATTGGTCAGTTTGTTGATTTAAATTTACTTGTTCTTTATTTTAAATATTGTATTTGTTCCCGTTTTGTTTTTTTACTTTAAAATAAGATATGTGCAGTGTGCATAGGGATTTGTTCATAGTTTTTTTTTATAGTCCGGCCCTCCAATGGTCTGAGGGACAGTGAACTGGTCCCCTGTGTAAAAAGTTTGGGGACCCCTGCTCTAATACAAAGACACTTCTCTGAGGCATGATTGGATTGTACCGCCCCACATCAAAAAGGGTGGGAAAGGCTTAATCCCAAAACCAAGCCCCAGGCTACAAAGATTCTGCCTGCCTTTAGCCCACCCCCAATACACATTAATATCACCTGGGCAATGGCCTCCACGTGGGCAGCGTCATCTTTAACAAAGTGAGCATAATATATTTTATCTGCCCAACACCTTGGCTAGAAGATAAACATATAAACCATATATTTAAGTGAGAAACATCCTATTTGAAGGAATGTAGTATTAGTTGTAATCTTTCTTCCTAAGAATTACCTTTTAACAGTTTGTTAACACCCTGGATAGACACCAAGGTTATTTAGAATGTGTGAAGCCAGTGTACACGGCCACCATCACAGCCGCTGGCCCTGAGAAGAGGGGAGATAGTGAGACAGACTCCCGCATGCACCCCCACCTTGATCCATCCAGCAACGCCTACCTGGGGCAATGCTAGAATCAACAGAGCCATTTTTAGCAGCAGAGGGTAAGAGGCAAACAAGCTATCCTCCATGACAGGGCGGATGCTGGAACCAATGGAGCCTCTGGCTGCCGGAGGGGAAGAGAAGCAGATAGATGGTGGGTACTCCTGTGTGCTCCAACCAGGAATGGAAGCCCGGAAGTCCATATGCCTGGCAATGGCCTATCTATCCACTGAACCAGCCAGCAGGGCAGAATGCAAAATAAAATAACTAATTTTTTTGTTTGTAATAAATCAGAGAAATTAGAATTTAAAAACGTCTGATTTCCAATTTCCAATTTAAATTTCAAGCCTCTCGTATTAAAATGCTAGTGCCAGTCACACTGCTCCTTGTGTTGCATCAGGGTCAGGGCAGACACAGACGGTCCATCCCAGAAAGGACAGGGCAGCCCAATTAAGCAAATCCAGAGCACCCTGAACTGTTTTAATGTTTTATTTTACCAAGACAATAACCTAGGAAAAGAAATACAATTGAGTCTCATATGCTAAGAGAGCACACTAGATAAGCAAATGAACCCTGCAGATGGGTGGGGTCAAGAAGGAGCCTGGGGTATTTCCCTAAGGCACAATTAGGAGTTCAATAATTGCCAAGTTCTTGCAGTAAATGGTGTAGCAATAACTTAACTGTATTTTCACTCTGGCCAGTTGCCTGCTCTACTACCTTTGCTTTCTTTTTTATTGCCCTCTTTAATTCACTACCGGCTGAAAGCGAGAAGAACCATGCTTCCTAAGCATCTTCTACACTACCAGTTCTCTTTGCAGTCCTGCTCAAACATTAATCGTTTGGGGTTTTCGCTGCACCGAGAAGACGACTCGGGGTGGGAAGCGGCCTCCGCGCCCCGGACCGCCCCTTCTCGGAACCCTACGGGGGTGAGGGCTGCGCCGGCCCCACGCCGCGAGGCTGAGCAGCATAAACCACAGAGCAGCTCCTGGCCTTATCGGAAGCGCACATCGCCCGCGGGGCGGAAGCCCGAGGCCCCCCGCTCAGCGCGCCCACACCCGCCGTCCGGCCCGCAGCGGGCGACCGAGGCGGTACCCGGGAAGACCTACATTTCCCTGGCGCGCCGAGAGTGGGCCAACGGCCGCCCCGCCCCGCCCGGCTCTGCCCCGCCCCAGGGGGCGGGGCCGGCCAGACCGGAGGGGGCCGGGAGCACAGGCGCCGCGCACCCCGGCCCGCCCCCAGCCCCTGGGGCTGAGAGAAAGGAGGGGAGGGGCGACGCATTCGGGCTGCGCCGTCCCGCGTGCGCGCGCGCGCTCGCCCCAAGTCCCGCGGAGTTTAACACAATGCCGACGCCTACGCCGTGCGCAACGCCCCGGCCGGCGCAACAGTCCCGGCGCCGGGGGCGGGGGTGGACAGACAAGGAGAGGGGAAAGAGCGCGCGCGAGAGCCGGAGACAGCGCGAGACCCACAGAGGCCGGAAGCGCGCGTGCGCGCCCCCGCCCGCGGGCGGGGAGGCGGAGCCGCAGCAGTAGCGGCAGCAGCTGTAGGAGCCGCTGCAGCTGGGAGAAGCGCCAGAGAGGCCGGGCCTGCTCCGGTCGGACCGGATCCCTCCCCTCCCCCTCCCTGCTCGCTCCCCTCCCCCAAACCACTTCCGCAGCTCGCGGCCTTGCCGCCGAAGAAGCAGCGGCGGCGGCAGCAGAAGGCGGCGGCCAGGCGTCGGAAGGATTACGCACCTGACGGGCCCTCCTCTTGGGGCTCCAGCGCGGGCCGCTCACCGGCCGCCGCCGCTCGGGACGCACTTCGCGGTGGCGGCGGGAAGGGAGGGACCGGCGACGGAGAACGGAACGCGGATCGCCCCCTCCCCTTCTCCCTCCCTCCCTCCTCCGATCCGCCGCCCGCCCTCTCGGCTTCCGTCCCCTCCCCCTCCCGCAAAGCCCCGGATGGAGCCGCCGCCGACTCGCCGCCGCCTGGCTCCGGGGGATGGTTTTGTCAGGCGGCCAGAGCCCCGGCGCCAGGCGCGGCCGCCGCCGCCCCCAGGGGCGCCCCTGCCTTTACTTCCCAGAACCGGGTCCCCGTGTGGCCCGGGCCCTCCGCCTGCCTTCAGCCGGAGCCCCGGGACGGGGGTCATTCGCCTTCTTTGTTGCCACCGCCGCTGCCGGAACCGTTTGCGAGCTCCGGTGGCCCCCGCCCCCCCTCCGCCCTCCGGGGCCCGGGCCGGGGGCGGCACGTGGGCACCCGCCCCGGGAGGCGGAGGCGGAGGCGGTGCGCGCTTACCTGTCGCCGGTGCCGCTGCGGCGGGGGGTGCGGAGGAGACGGCGCTGGGCAGCCGGGGCCGCGCTCTCCCCGCCGCCGCCGCCTCTGCCTCTCGGTGTTGCTGCTGCTGCTGCTGCCGCCGCGGTCGGTGTCTCCGGCGCGGCGGCGGCGGCGGCGGCGGGGCTTTTCCTGTCCGGTTACGTTAAGGTCACATGACCGAGAGAGCGGAGCGACTAGTGCAAAGAGGCTGAGAGCGGCTCCCGCCGGGGGGGAGAGGCGGCGAGAGAGCAGTGGCGGCAAGAGCCCCCTCCGCCCCCCTCCCGCCGCCTCCCCTCCCCCTGCCCGCCTCCGCCTCCGCCTCCTGCTGCTCTGCCGCCGCCGCTGCCGCCGCCTGCAGCACTCACTCCGCTGCCGCTCCCACCCAGGCTCGGCTCTCCGCTCCCCGCTCCGGCTAAACTTCTGCAAACCATGTGCAGCGCGGCCGAGGCGAGCAAACTTCTCTCCGCTTCCCGGGGCTGCAGGCTTGAGCCCCAAGCCCCGTGTTTACAGAAAGCGTTTGGGTCGGACGACCCTGGAGATACCCGGGCAAAGATGCAGCGCTGTCGCTCGGCTGCTTCTGCTTGACGTCTCTTGATCTAGACATTTGTCCCTTGACTTTTTGTATAAGTTTTCACTTGAAGGCTTGAAATGGAGTAGGCTTGAGAATTAAGAGTGAGAATTCTAAATCAAGAATGCCTTTTGATCACCAGTGGTAATCGAAAAGTCATACTGAAGTAGGAATGCCTGTGCTGTGTGTGGAGGTAGAGGTGCTACCATCGTAGACTAGTTGAGTGTGATCTAAGACATTTCTGTTAGGACTGAATTTAGTGTTTATTTAGTAATTGGGTTTTAGCTCTTGAAGTTTTTGGTCCAAAAAATAACAGTACTCTGCAGAGCATGTTTGTTCCTTAGGAACAGTTCACTCTCCTGTTAAGTTTGGTGTCTGTAGTACTGTTAAGAGTGGATTCCAGGGTTGGCCATTCTGTGAATTAGAGGTCCTGAAATCTTTTAACAGGGAGGTCCTGAGTAAGAGGGCAGGCAAGGGACTTAATTCTCTGATAGTAAGTCTTACCATTTTAAAGCTTACTGTTCTTGCCATTTTGCTAAAATTTTATCTTTGGAAGCACAATTTGGTCCTTTGAGGAGGATTGGATTTAGTCATTTATTTTACATGTATTTTGAAGACTTAGAAAAGAATGTGGCTTTTTTTTTTTTTTTTTTTAAGGGGATGGAGGCAGCAGTTTCCAGGGTTCTTTGGTTTTAAAGCATGTTATCTTGGTTGTAAGGTCCTTGATTTGATGTCTAACCCGGTTTGGTTTACATAACAGTGCCCTGACACATAGTTCACAAATATTTTTAAAAAGCTTCCTATCTTAAGGTAATTAACATACAGAAGTGTCCCTTCTAAAATTCTGAGTTTTGATTAAGCAGTCCAGTTAGTTATCCCGATGTAATTGATGACTAATTCCTTCTTCTTTGAAGACATCAGCAGTTGTGCAGCTAGAGTGGTCCCCATTTAGTGCATACCTGCCTTGAACTTTTCTTGTTCTTTGATCAGCTAGAAAAATAACTTGAGTGGGTAAATGTCTGCCTACAAAACCAAATTCTGACCCTGATGAAAGTATCTCTAGTGCACTATCACTAAAACATCAAAGTTGGCCTTCAGACTGGCATACTTGGGTCTTGGATTGGCTCTCCAGTTGAGATCTGTTTCATCATTTTGGGAAACTAAAATGGTTTTGATTGGTTGAAAGTCATAGTTAAAGCTTTTTGGGTTCTTAGTTCTTTTATACCTTGACTCTGAACTTTCAAGTTTATGATCTGATAGAGTGCTCACATGAAGATTGAACTGGTTTAAGAGACAGTAAAGGAAAATAAGTAAAACTAATGCTAAAGTTTTAGAATTTAGATAAAAGCCATTGGGAAGAAATTTGCCTCTGTGTTTAGAGTAATTGGCTTTGAGTCAAAGAAACTATGTTAATTATTATTATTATTTTTTGGTGACCTGAGTGGAGGTGGAACCAGCAAGCTTGCCACATCAGGATGATGCTCTTACCAAAGGAGCTACCAGGCCAAGGCACTGTGCTTATTCTTAAAATCAGGCAGTAGTTTCCAAGGGGTTATTCCTGAGACTCAAGTCTCATTCTTAGAGAAAGTGCTGTCAAAGGGCCATCCTACTCTTCAAGAGCTGCTCTTCTTGAATTTAGCAATGGGCTGCTTTGCTGCTGGTTCTCTCAAGGCATAGGCATGCATAACTTAGATTTTTGTCAAGTATGCTAATTATTTTGATTTTCAGTTACCATCAAGTCATAGTATAATAAGGAATGCTTTACAGATTATATCTGTTTTCTACAACTTGTTGAAGTAGAAACATTTAGATGGGTACATATGAAAAGGTTGGGGAGAAAACTTAAGTCATTGCAGGAAGGGCTAGTAATGCCAAGTGAAGGGTCAAAGGAAGCTGTTAAGTGTGGTTGTGGGAGAGCCACAGATGCCTTGAATTAAGTAATAAGGAAAAAAGTTAAGTCATCTGTTTAGTGTTTATGTGCTGATTTATTTTGCATTTTGAAAATATGTACATATGGCATATTAGGAGTTCAAAAATAGTTTCACACATTTTCAAAGAAAATCACTGCAAGCAAATAATCTGAATTAATCAAGTTATACATAAATATTCTGCGAACTCTTGTAGTGCTGAAAGTTTTTTGTTTTTTTTTTACTTTTCTGAAGCTGGAAACGGGGAGGCAGTTAGACAAACTCCCGCATGCGCCCGACCGGGATCCACCCAGCACGCCCACCAGGGGGCGATGCTCTGCCCATCCGGGGCCTCGCTCTGTCATGACCAGAGCCACTCTAGCGCCTGGGGCAGAGGCCAAGGAGCCATGCCCAGCGCCCGGGCCATCTTTTTGCTCCAGTGGAGCCTCGGCTGCGGGAGGGGAAGAGAGAGACAGAGAGGAAGGAGAGGGGGAGGTGTGTGGAGAAGCAGATGGGCGCTTCTCCTGTGTGCCCTGGCCGGGAATCAAACCCGGGACTCTTGCATGCCAGGCTGACGCTCTACCGCTGAGCCAACCTGCCAGGGCCTGAAAGTTTTGATGTGTTATGCTGAGGTACAATGAGAAAAATAGCGCTTGTGTTCTGAAGAGGATAGTTCCAGTGCGACTTGGACAATGGGCAGAAAGCAATGTAATACTACTGTACTGAGCTCTTTATTTTTTTAATTTATTGATTTTGGAGAGAGGAACGCCGGGGGAAGGAGCAGGATGCATAATTGCTTCTTTTATGTACCTTGACCAGGCAAGCCAGGGTCGCAAGTCAGGGGTCTCGAACCACGCGGTCTCAGCGCCCAGGTCGATGGTCTATCCGTTATGCCACCACAGGTCAGGCTGTACTGGCCTTTTTTTTTTCCCAGCATAAATTTGTGTGCGCGCAGGTTGAAGATGGACTTTTCCTGTAACATTTATTATTAAAGTAATAGAGGAAATGATAAATGTGGGTAGATACCAGAGCAGCGTTTTCACTACGTAATTTGATGGGTAATGTAGGGAAAACAGCTGTGTTAGGCTTGCTCGCTTGTACTTTGCATGATTAGGGCATGAGCATATGGTAGAGCCACGTGTGTGTAGTCTACAGAAGGCTGTGGGTACTTGCCCTCAGGGAGGATGGTGGATCTCTTGCCTGCCACTGTGAGGGCCATTTTTGCTGTGCTGCTTTGAGAAGCAGTGTTCCCCCGCTTGTTTGCCCGTTTGCCGTTTTGAGACTCGATTAAACGAGAATGGCCTCGTGCTTTGTGGCTCTGCAGTTCTCTACTATCTGTTGGAGTCCAGTGTGAACCTGCCTGGCTCGGCCACTAGCATTACAGGTAACCTCTTAGATTTGGAAAGTAACATGCTTTTTACATGCTAGACTTAAAAGTCTGCATGCCTTTTGTGTATATGTATCAAGCTTAACATATAAATAAGAAAAGGTGCATTTTGGGAGTATCTTATATTTCATTGGTTTGGTTTTAAAATTTATAGAAAATGCATGTTTTATAGTTGGTTGTTGTTGAGACCATATTCCCTCAAAGAGGCCCTATGCTTCAGGGAATGTTTGTCCTAAGTATAGGCTTGTGGGTTTCAAACTTTTTCAGTTATTTTTTTTATTTATTTATTATTGTTTTTTTCATTTTTTTTTTGTTTTTTCTGAAGCTGGAAACAGGGAGAGACAGTCAGACAGACTCCCGCATGCGCCTGACCGGGATCCACCCGGCACGCCCACCATGGGGCGACGCTCTGCCCATCCTGGGGGTTGCCATGTTGCAACCAGAGACACTCTAGCGCCTGAGGCAGAGGCCACAGAGCCATCCCCAGCGCCCAGGCCATCTTTGCTCCAATGGAGCCTTGGCTGTGGGAGGGGAAGAGAGAGACAGAGAGGAAAGCGCGGCGGAGGGGTGGAGAAGCAAATGGGCGCTTCTCCTATGTGCCCTGGCCGGGAATCGAACCCGGGTCCTCCGCACGCTAGGCCGACGCTCTACCACTGAGCCAACCGGCCAGGGCTTTTTCAGTTATTTTGTTAAATGTTACCCGATATACGTATATTTGTGCGTAATTGAAACAATTTTTAGGGGATAGTACTTGTTATCAGTTCTTTGCTCTGCTGTCTTTTCTAACTAGTTCATTTATTTTTTTTAGAAGCTGATTGTGGTGCCTTAAATTGATTTCATGAGGGTTCAAAATTAGATTTCTGTGGGTCAGGAATCGGCATGGCTTAATTAGGCAGGTGATTCTGGGCCAGGGTCTTTCCTGAGGTCACAGTTAAGGTGTTGATTGGGCCAGAGGTTCCGCTTCCAAGGTGGCTCGTATGCCAGTATGTTAGTGCTGGCAGTTGGCAGGATGCTTTTCTATTGGATAACTTGAGTGTCCTAACTACATGGTGGCGGTTGGCTTCTCCCTAGAAATAGTGAACCAAGAAAGAGCAAGGAGGAAGCCACACCGTCACTGCCACATGCTGTGAGTTCAAAGTATGTCAGGAAGTCCAGCTTCTGGCCAAAAGGAGAGACATGGAGCTCCATGTCTTTTTTTTTTTAATATAATTTAAAAAGATATTTTATTTATTCATTTTAGAGAGGAGAGAGAGAGAAAGAAGTGGGGCAGGAGTAGGAAGCATCAGCTCCCATATTTTCCTTGACCAGGGAAGCCATGGTTTCGAACTGGCAGTCAGCATTCCAGGTTGACGCTTTATCCACTGCTCCACCCCAGGTCAGGCACAAAGTTCCCTGTCTTGAAGGGAGGGGCATAAAAGAATTTTTTTTTTACTTATTTTAATAACTACCCCAGTTCTATATTTTTTCTTTTTATGGATGAATTAGTATGGAACTGGAAGCCTTGCTAAAGTCAATCTGTAAGTAATTATTGTAATTAATTCATTTTTTTCTCTAAGGGAATCTAGTCTCATTCACTCCTCAATGTAAAATTTGAGAAAGCAGGCTCAAAGAAGTTAAGTAATGAATTGGCCCACTGCCATCTATTCTAGGAAAAAGTAAACAGATTTTCTCTGACTTCTGTCATGAGTAATCTATGCTGATAAAGATAATAAAATCGGCAGATTTTTAAGAAATTTTTTCTAAAGAAATTATTTATATGACTTATTCTCAAGTCTTCCAGTTTACTTTTACATGATGGTACTGTATCTCCCCATGTATAAGACGCACCTTAATTTCGGGGTCCGAAATTTGAAAATAAAATGTATTACATAAAGTTACTGAACTCAAGTTTTCTTCATCATAAAATTCATACAACTCCTCATCACTGTCAAAACTCCCATCCATTAGCTTGTTCTCATCTGTGTCTGATGACGAATCACTTTCTTCAACAATGAACGCAAAAACAAGTGCGAAAAAGCGAGAAATGCTAGTAAAAAAAAATCTACAACCACTGTATAAGGTGCACCCAGGTTTTAGACCCCCAATTTTTAGGAAAAGGGTGTATCTTATACATGGGGAATGTGGTAATTAGATTTTCGACTTATTTGTCCTACAGATAATGCTTGATGTCTTTATGACTTTGAAGACTCTTCACATCAGAATTCCCCTACCCCCATTGATTTTTTTTTTTTTTTTTTTTTTAAGGAAATGGAATACAGTGGAACCTTGAGATACAAATTTAGTTTGTTCTGTAACCAAGCTCCTCAGTCAGTCAACTCGAATATCAAACTGCCAATACTGGACCCATGCGCCAACTAGCGGCAGCTTCCCAAATCACGACTCATATCTCGGAATTTGGCTCGGATCTCGAACAAAAATATGGACTGAGTTGCAGGCAGTTCGTGTCTTAAAAAGTTCGTATGTTGACCTGTTCGTATCTCAAGGTACCCACTGTATACAGTTGATCCTTGAACATGGGGGGTAGGGGTACTGACACAGAGTTGGAAGTCTTGAGTATAACTTTTAACTGTGTAGTCGACACTTCTCATCTGTGGGTGAACCTGCACTGTTCAAAGCTCTGTTCAAGGATCACCTGTGCTGAAGTGAATTCAAACTACTGTTAGTTCCAGATGCTGTCTAGGTACTGACCACAGTATTGTAATATTGAGTAACTGCCAATTAACACATTTCCAGGACCTAAAAGATGTGATACCTTAAAGATAATCAGGATGATTGTAAAGAAAATATTCTATTTCCTGCTGGGAAGTTTTCATGGAAATGAGCTAGAAGGATTTGTTCTGAGACTGTTTGGATGAGACCTTGAGAGTGGTTGAGTGAAGCCGGGGACACCGATCCTTCAGGATCAATTTCTAAGGCCTTCCTTGATTTTCTTTTTATTACTGGTTTTTATTTTATTGATTTTAGAGAGAGGAAGGATTATTGGATTTTAGAGAGAGAGGAAGGGGGACGAGAGAGAAACATTGACTTGTTGGACTTGTTCCATTTTTCATACTGTCATTGGTTGCTTTTTAAAAAATTTATTGATTTCAGGGGAAGGGGGGAGAGACAGACAAACAGAAATACCAGTTTGTTCTGGGATGGAACCAGCAATGTCTGTGCTTCTGGGTGATGCTTCAGCCAGCCAAGCTATCCCGCCAGGGCGTCACTGGTTGCTGCTTGTAGGTGCCCTGATCAGGGATCAAACCTGCAACCTCTGCGGGTTGGAACGACACTTGAACCAACCGGGCTACCCAGCCAGGGCCTTGATTATTTTTTAATCCATGAGGCTCTTCTGAGTAATAGGTGGAGATATAGTAAATTATCTTACACAGTGGCTATTACAGAACTGGATAATGGCTGCTTTTAAAAACTGCTTTCCAGTTTTCTCAGCAGGGATCCTGACAGTTCCCATTCAGCCCTAAAGCACTAGTTGTACATACTTACCTGATTACTTTTCTTGTTATTTGTCTACATACATCTTGTATCCTCTATCCCACTGTAAGCTTCTTATAGGACTACCTCTTAATATGCAGTTTACATTGGGTGGTAGTAATGAAATTGACATTTAAGCTAAATTTTGAAGGGTGAGTAGATGTTTGAAAAACAGACTTAAGTTTTATGATGTGTTTGGGGATTATGCATTTCCCAGCTTTACTCTTTCAATATACATGTACTTTGACTTGTTTTATTGTTGGTGAGTTGCTGTTATATTTTGATAACTTGCTTCTTTCTTAAGTGGCATGCATGTTACTGCTTTATTATGTTTCTAGAACTGTGCTAATTAGTAGCAACTAGCCACATGTGTATAAGTTAATGTCACAGGAGCTACGTGTTTTCTATAGCCATATGTGGCTAGAGGCTACCACATTGGACAGCACAGATACTAAAAGATAATTCCATTGTCACAAAAAGTTCTGTTGGACAGTGTTGCTCTAGAACAGCGATTTTCAACTGGTGTGTGGCAAGAATTTTTAAAACATTCAATTCATGACTAGTCAGGGGCACTGACCTCTTTTAGATTGTCAAATTAAAAAATGACAACAGGCAATACAGTATAGATGTCTGGTGTAAATGCCCTGTCTTGAACCATAAATATATAGGTCATATAATAATAGAATTACATCTTATTCGTCGTGTTGCATAATAAGATTGCATCTGATTGGTTAGTTCTTGGTACCAGAAATCATTTCTTTAAAAAGAATTTTTAGGCCCTGGCCGGTTGGCTCAGTGATAGAGCATCGGCCTGGCGTGCAGGAGTCCCGGGTTCGATTCCCGGCCAGGGCACACAGGAGAAGCGCCCATCTGCTTCTCCACCCCTCCCCCTCTCCTTCCTCTCTGTCTCTCTTCCCCTCCCGCAGCCGAGGCTCCATTGGAGCAAAGATGGCCCGGGCACTGGGGATGGCTCTGTGGCCTCTGCCTCAGGCGCTAGAGTGGCTCTGGATGCAACAGAGCGACGCCCCAGAGGGGCAGAACATCGCCCCCTGGTGGGCATGCCGGGTGGATCCCGGTGGGGTGCATGCGGGGAGTCTGTCTGACTGCCTCCCCGTTTCCAACTTCAGAAAAATACACACAAAAAATTTTTATTGAATTTATTGGCTGATAAGGGTTAATAAGATACAGGTTTCAGGTGTATCATTCTATAGTACATCATCTATATATTGTATTGTGTGTTCACCACTCCAAGTCTCCTTCCACAGAAACCCTTACATACAAGTATAGGCACCCGGTTGTTTTAGAAGTCACTTGGGAGCAAAAAGGGCAGCTAATTACTATTATTTTTGATAAATCGTTAAAAATTATTTTGGGGGGGGTATTAGTAAAAGTATTTTTTGGTGTGTTGCAGAGTTTTAGTAATTTGTTTGTGTTCATGAGATGAAAAACGTTGAAAACGCTGATCTAGATCATGGTTTGCTCTCTGCACATTTTCTCTTTATCTGTAGTATGATATATTGAGTGAAGAACAGATTGAGAGACCCTGGCCTCCTGACATTGGGAGAGACAGAGTAGAGTGGTTGGTATTTTTGAATGGAGGGAGAGAGGATGGGATAGTATTACGGTGGTTTGGGACTCAGATCTTGGTGGGAGTGATGCTGTGTCCCTTAAGCTGTCAGGCTTTGGGCTAACCTCTGAGCCTGTTGTTTTATTCAAATTGGGGTACATATCTCATAGGGCTTGTTGAGTAAAATAAATTGAATGTAAGGGGGCTTAGCACAGTACTGCACTAAATGATAGGATCAGTAACATACTTTTGAAATAATTGATTTAAGTAAATTTTTAGAGTTACTTTACAGTTTTAAGTTTTAATACAGGTATATGTTTGTATAACAACCACCGTAATCATGATACAGTAGTTCCTGTCCGACACACAACTTCCTTGAACCCCTTCCCCCTGTGGCCACTTATTGGTTCTCCATTGCTAGTTCTCTTCTGGCCTATTAATAAATGAAATCACACAATACATGGTCTTAGAGTGGCTTCTTTCTCTCAGTCATGTTGAGTGAGAGTCATCTACATGTATCAGTTATCATCGCTGATTGTTTTCAAGAACTTGAAGTGTGAATTTTTTTTTTTTTTTGTAAAAGAGACAGGGAGAGGGACAGATAGGGACAGACAGGGAGGGAGAGAGATGAGAAACATCAGTTCTTCATTGCGGTTCCTTAGTTGTTCATTGATTTCTCATATGTGCCTTGATTGGGGGGCTATAGCAGACTGAGTGACCCCTTGCTCGAGCCAGCGACCTTGCGCTCAAGCTGGTGAGCCTTGCTGACACCAGATGAGCCCGTGCTCAAGCTGGCGACCTTGGGGTCTCGAACCTGGGTCCTCCACATCCCAGTCTGATGCTCTATCCATTGTGCCACCTCCTGATCAGGCTTGAAATATTTCTTAAAAGAATAATATAAATGTGAATCTGAATTTTTGCTCATAGAACTGTGACTCAGTTTTAAAAAAAAAAATATTTGGAAGTGGAATCAACAGTATTTCTAGGGAAAAACTACTTCCTTTGATCGACAACTGTGTGTCTGTGTATATCAACTTGTTTTTCTCTATGAAGAGGGTAGGGGAGGTTCCTGTTTTTGGTAGTTTATCTGTAGAGTTAATTGTAGCAGAATTCTAATTTTAAACAATTTCCAAAGTATATTCTGAACTTAGAATGACCAGCTGGTTATTGGGCCCAGGCCTTACCCCGCTTAGCATTGGAAATCTGGCTGCTCCAGGAAACCCCTCAGTGCCAGGAATCCCAGGGTCTGGAAGCACTACAGAAAGGAAGTTCACGGATTCCAGGTAATCAGATTTCATTAATCAGCCAACCCTCTGATAAGTATTCCAACTGTTCTTGCTGTCAGGGTGCTTACAGTCAACATCTCTAAAGTAACCAGAACTGAAAACGTGGTTTTTTTGGTTAGGATCAACACCTTGAATGTAAGGACGAGTGTAGATTCGACTAGGATCACATTGTTATTCTTTGTTGTCTTCTGGAAGTAGTCTTCGCCTGACCTGTGGTGGCGCAGTGGATAAAGCGTCGACCTGGAAATGCTGAGGCCGCCGGTTCAAAACCCTGGGCTTGCCTGGTCAAGGCACATATGGGAGTTGATGCTTCCAGCTCCTCCCCCCTTCTCTCTCTGTCTCTCCCTCTCCTCTCTAAAGATGAATTAAAAAAAAAACAAAACAAAAAACTGGAAGTAGTCTTCATTTGATGAGTTGAAGAAGTGTTTTAGTCCATATTTTATATTAGCAGTATTTTAAAAATTGTATGGTAAGCAAATTTCCAAGTCTGTTGTAGAAGCTAAATTAAGTCAAGTTTATACTTAACCCAGAATCTCTTGAGTTTTTCAAGTAGTAATACCTTAACATCAACTAAACTTTAAGTTTAGTTTAACTATTTGTGTACCTATTTCCTCACTTTTTTCTTTATTTCCTCACTTTTCATACCACTCCTCTACCTCTTCAGAGCATCTCTATCTGTAATCAGGTTAATTCAATGTACTTGTTTTTCTGCTGCCTTCATTAGAATGTAAGCTTTATGAAAGTAGGTGCCCTTTGCTGAGGATGGCTACATGACCTCCACCTCACTTCAGGTGCTAAGAAGAACTTGGTTGCTGAGGAATGAAGCATCGCCCCCTAGTGGGCTTGCTGGGTGGATCCCGGTTAAGGTGCATGTGGGTGTGTCTCTCCCTGCCTCCCCTTTCACAGAATTAAAAAGAAAAAGTAGGGGCTCTTTCTGACATCTTTGCCATTGTCTTGGAGCCAAGAAGTAATACCTCATAACTTTTGAGTTAAGTATTTATTGAATTGTATGAAAATCTGTCTCTGAGTAGGTTTTATATCTTCCATGCTTTCCAGCCTATTTTATTATAAGTCTAGGATAGGGGTAGTCAACCTTTTTATACCTACCACCCACTTTTGTATCTCTGTGAGTAGTAAAATTTTCTAACCGCCCACCGGTTCCACAGTAATGGTGATTTATAAAGTAGGGAAGTAACATTACTTTATAAAATTTATAAAGCAGAGTTACAGCAAGTTAAAGCATAGAATAATAATTACTTACCAAGTACTTTATATTAGATTTTTGCTAAGTTTGGCAGAATAAATCTTTATAAACAACTTACTATAGTTAAATCTATATTTATACTTTGGTTGCTCCGCTACCACCCACCAGGAAAGCTGGAGCGCCCACTAGTGGGCAGTAGGGACCAGGTTGACTACCACTGGTCTAAGAGATGTTGAAACTTTTTTTTTTTAAGAAAGACTTTTTATTTATTTTTTTACAGAGAGTGAGTCAGAGAGAGGGATAGACAGGAACGGAGAGAGATGAGAAGCATCAATCATTAGTTTTTCATTGTGCGTTGCAACACCTTAGTTGTTCATTGATTGCTTTCTCATATGTGCCTTGACCGTGGGCCTTCAGCAGACCGAGTAACCCCTTGCTGGAGCCAGCAACCTTGAGTTCAAGCTGGTGGGCTTTTGCTCAAACCAGATGAGCACGCGCTCAAGCGGTGACCTCGGGGTCTTGAACCTGGGTCCTCTGCATCCCAGTCCGATGCTCTGTCCACTGCGCCACTGCCTGGTCAGGTGAAACATTTTTTTTTTAAAGAATATTTAAACCGAGGATTGCTTTCAAATTGTGGAGTGAGAATGTAGCCTTTAAAAAATCCTGTTTTCGGAGGGGAAATAAGGGGGGGAGATATATTCGGTGGGACACTTGAATCTTTGTAAACGCAAATTAAAATAATTAAAAAAAAATCCTGATTTGGCCCTGGCCGGTTGGCTCAGCGGTAGAGCGTCGGCCTGGCGTGCGGGGGACCCGGGTTCCATTCCCAGCCAGGGCACATAGGAGAAGCACCCATTTGCTTCTCCACCCCCACCCCCTCCTTCCTCTCTGTCTCTCACTTCCCCTCCCGCAGCCAAGGCTCCATTGGAGCAAAGATGGCCCGGGCGCTGGGGATGGCTCCTTGGCCTCTGCCCCAGGCGCTAGAGTGGCTTTGGTCGTGGCAGAGCGACGCCCCGGAAGGGCAGAGCGACGCCCCGGAAGGGCAGAGCATCGCCCCCTGGTGGGCAGAGCGTCGCCCCTGGTGGGCGTGCCGGGTGGATCCCGGTGGGGCGCATGCGGGAGTCTGTCTGACTGTCTCTCCCGTTTCCAGCTTCAGAAAAATACAAAAAAAAAAAAAAAAATCCTGTTTTGCCTGATGTGGTGGTGCAGTGGATAAAGCGTCGACCTGGAACACTGAGGTCGCCAGTTCAAAACCCTGTGCTTGCCTGGTCGTGGTACATATGGGAGTTGATGCTTCCTGCTCCTCCCCCCTTCTCTCTCTCCCATTTAAATGAATAAAATTTTTTAAAAAGCTATTATAAATTCACTCTTTTAAAAAATTTGTTGAGTGGCGCAGTGGGTAAAGTGTCGGCCTGGGACGCAGAGGGCTCAGGTTTGAGTGTGGGCTCGCTGGCTTGAGCCAAAGGTTGCTGGCTTAGCTGGACCCCCCCCCCCCAAGTCAAGGCACATATGAGAAAGCAGTCAATGAACAACTAAGGTGCTGCAATGAAGAATTGATGCTACTCATCTCTCTCCCTTCCTGTCTGTCTCAGAACAAAACCCAAAAAACCTTGATTTTACGCAGGGGGAGAAACTGAATTGTTCCACTTATTTTTGCATTCATTAGTTGATTCTTAAATGTGCCCTTATTGGGGATCAAACCTACAACCCTGGCATATGGGAACAATGCTCTAACTAACTAAGCTAACCGGCCAGTTGAAAGCTATTACAAATTTAAATAGTTGAAAAATAATTTTTTTTAAAAAAATAATTTTTTAAAAAGATTTTATTCATTATAGAGAGGGTAGAAAGAGAGAGAGAGAGAAGGGGGGGAGGAGCAGGAATCATCAACTCCCATATGTGCCTTGACCAGGCAAGCCCAGGGTTTTGAACCGGCAACCTCAGCGTTTCCAGGTTGACGCTTTATCCACTGCGCCACCACAGGTCAGGCAATAATTTTTGATGTATCGTAAATATTGATTTTAAAATAAAGCTAATGTATCTAGTGGAATGTAATACCATAATGAGTTGATGTCCATGATCCAGTTAAACATAAGTAAACAATTTAAATTTAACATTGCTCTTTTTTTCTTCTTGAAAACCTGTATTTGTTAAATTTCTACCACAAAACATCCTAATAAAATCTTTATACTTGAAGGCCTTATTATTTCTTTGCAACATCTTTGTATGTAAGTTGAAATGTTAAATACTAATTTGCCATGACAAGGCACCAAGTGTTTATGTTCATTTTTGGTATTAAAATTGTTACAATTAATACACAGTTGACCCATACTGCAAATTGTTCACATTGATATTTGCAGTCAAGTTTTATTGGAAATTTACCTCTTATTAGGCGGGGGTAATATGGTCTGAGTTAGAGGAGGCCTCGTTGACCAATATTTAAAATTGTCTTCATGTTTGGCTTTCCAGAAGTTTTAAGATACAGGTTAAATACACACCAAGGTTTTTAATTACAGTGGACACCAAATGCTGATCCACTGGGTGAGAGGCTTTCTGTGCAGGGAGGGGGGAAGACGGGAAAGGAGAGCTGGCCAAGACGTGGTCGCGGGTGCCAGGTGTGTGCACAGGCTCGGTGGCTTTATGTGGGGGCTGGTGTGGACCTGGCGGGCTAGAAAGCAGTTCTTGCACCATCCATGCCTACATGCTCCGATGGCCTCGGGGTATTGGTCCCCAATACACAACACTGCTTTTTGAGAACTGCCCTGTGATGCAAGACAGGCTGTTTACCTTCCCACTGTCACAGCAGATTATGTCACCAGTCCGTGTACAGAGAAATGGCATTTCTCTTGGTGGAGTACTATATAGCAGTTAAGTTGCAAAATGACTGTTCCAATTTTGAACGAAATAATACTTCATAAATATGTATAGAATGTATGAAAATTTAAATTCATTGTGGTGGGAGGGCGCCAGTTATGCATGAAGATAAGGACTTTGCTTTTTAAAAAATGTTAATTTTCAGTTGAAGGTGGTAAGCATATACATATTAGACATTCCTGAGTTCCTGCATGGTTCTCAGCGGGGACGTGACTGGTACCCTGGGGATAGGTTAGGAGCAGTGTCCAAAATCTAAGTCTTAGGCTTTAAAAAGTATCTTTGCCTAGAATTCCTAACTACTAAGCTTATCCAGAGTCCTTTAAAGTGTTTTCCTTTTAAATTCTCTTATTACAGACCCAAAACACTGGATTCTTTGTAGTTTTTATTCAAGTAGCAGAAAAAGATCATTATAATTTACTGATTTAAAAAATTAAATACTTAAGAGATTTCCCCAACACTGAACATTTATTTTTGATTGTAGAACTTGAATATGTCATTTTCCTTTGGTCATCACTTGATTAAAAAAAATACTCGTCCCAGCTCAAACAGTACCTTAGGGTGATAAAAAGTGAGCATTAGTAATTTCATGGCAAATCATTGGTACAAACTGACTCTTCCAAGATTGTGATTATTAATGAATTCTGAAGTAAATATTTGTCTTTGCCGCGTGGCAAGCTGCAGATCTGTGGCACAGCTGTTTGCTGTTGGGCTGTCCATTATAAACTTAAAGCCAGAACTTGCTCTATCTAAATGCTGTCTTTACAAATACGGAACTTTTCAAATAGTCACTTGAAACTTAACCTCACTTGCAAGTAGACTTAGTAACTGGAACAAAGTCATGCTCTCCCTTGCTGGCATTTTCTCAGCTTCCGTTGTTACTGTCCTAAGTTACCTCTATGGTGATGAGGATGACGATCATCCACTCCAGGCGGAGCGCCCTCTTCTCCGCCAGGTGATTCCGCATTAGATCTGTGAGCTCCATGCAGTGCTGAAGCTTTTCATTCATGACCTGCATCAGAAAAATAGGAAACAAAAAATAGAAGATTCAGTATCCTATACATTAATGTAAATAACATTGTCACATGCTTCAAAATTCTAAAGGTCTGCCCTGGCCGGATAGCTCAGTTGGTTAGACTGTCCTGATTTGTAAAGGTGGTGGGTTTGGTCCCCGGTCAGGGCACATGCAGGAACCGATTGATGTTTCTGTCTCTCCTGTCCCTGCTAAAATCCATACAAATTAAAATTCTAAAGGCTTGAGAGCACATGTGAGATCCTGCTCCTTGGTGAATGTCATCAGTTTGGCTCAAACTAGAAAAAATTCTGAAGGTTTGAAATAGGGACAGTGAAAAACCATCCCTTCAATTGCTCATCAGTCCTCTCCCCAAAGGCAATATTCTCTGTCTTGTGAATACCTCTAGAGATGTTCTGTAATGCACTGATTGAACTACAAGAAATACTTCACATACCAAAGTGCTTAAATTTGTAAGTTTAAAACAAATTTTCCCCATTGATTTGAGAAAGACAGGAAGGGAGAGAGAAAAGAGCCAATTCATTTCACTTAGTTGTTCCATTTACCTGTACACTCATTGATTGCCTCTTGTAAGTTCCCTTACTGGGGGTCGAACCTGCGACCTCTGACATGTCAGCTCAACGTTTTATTCACTGGGCCACCCATCCAGGGCCTATACAGTGTGTCCATAAAGTCATGGTGCACTTTTGACTGGTCACAGGAAAGCAACAAAAGACGAAAGAAATGTGAAATCTGCACCAAATAAAGGGAAAACCCAGTTTCTGTAGGATGATGTGGCAGCATGTACGCATGCGCAGATGATGACAACACTGTGTATACAGCAGAGCAGCCCACGGCCATGCCAGTCGAGATGTGGACGGTACAGAGGAAAGTTCAGTGTGTTCTGTGGCTCGCTAAATTAGAGTCCGTGACTAAAGTGCAACGTGAATATCGGAGCGTTTATAACGGAGCAGCACCACATAGGAATAACATTACTCGGGATAAACTGTTGAAGGAAACCGGCAGTTTGGTGGAGAAACCCCGTTCTGGTAGGCCATCAGTCAGTGACGAGTCTGTAGAGGCTATACGGGATAGCTACCTAAGGAGCCCTAAAAAATCTGTGCGTGAGCCCACATCGAACTGCACTGAATAGGTATGAAACTGGGAGAGTTTTCCTTTTATTTGGTGCAGATTTCACATTTCTAACGTCTTTTGTTGCTTTCCTGTGACCGGTCAAAAGTGCACCATGACTTTATGGACACACGGTATTCGTAAGTTTGATGAAAGATCTAAACATCAAGTTTCTCGAGTCCTAGTTTTTGGTGGCTGCCCTTGGGTTTTTAGCAGTTAAGAAAGGCAAACTTGACACATGATTATTTCAGCATGGCCTTAAGGTGACAGAAACGATGATTACCTTACATTAAAACTTCAAGTCTCTGCCAAAACCCCCAAACATTAACTCGACCTGCTGCACACTCGCCACTAGGTGGCACTGCTTTTAGCACTGCACTACAGAAGTTCTGCCAGCTGGTGCCGCCCTCACAACTTGGTTGAGGACAGAAAATAGAATCTGCATTTAAGACTTGAATGTGACCACTGGCAAGTGATACCTCTTTAATCTCTGCAGCTCAGTTTCTTTTAGAAATTGTAAAGTCTCAAAAGAAATGTAAAGAAATAGCTCCCCCTTGATTACTTACGAGGTGTGCTAAGAGTGCAGTTTGGGTCAGTGGAAATTGAGACAAATTACAGATGCAGTTTGGGGTTTGTCTGAAATATGTTAGTGCACCATCTTCATTATGATTTCTCCGAGAGCATTAGACAGTCTTACTGAGACAGGGTACATGGAACCACACTGGTAGCATGTATGTGCCCATGTTTCCAGGCTTCATGGTCACCCTGCAGTTTCTCATATGTACGGGTGTTTAGAACAATGCCTTTATTTTTTCTTCCTCTTCCTAGTTCTGGCTGCTCATCCTTAAGCTTGCTTCTCTTCAAATTCCCAACCCTCTTCCATTCTCCTTCAACTCTGACCAAGGGGCCGACATTTTCTTCCTCTACTGCCTCATCTTCCCACTTACTCCTTAGCCCTTACTAGTTGTATATGTTAGCATGACTCCTGAAACTTCCAAATGTCTCATAGTAAACCTCAACTTTCCTTGGTTAGGTTCTAAACCTCAGTTAACTCAAGTATTTGACGGCACTCGCAATGGATGCTTCCTTTCGCTTCCCACCAAGAACTAAGATCTACCTCTGACCACCATTCTTCAGAGCCTTTTCTAACTCATCTTGCCTTTGGAGAGTCCCCAAAATTCTGATCTTGTCCCTGTCCTCTAGCTCTGTCCTTTTTTTTTTTTTTTTTTTTTTTTTACAGAGACAGAGAGTGGGTCAGAGAGAGGGATAGTGGGATAGTCAGGGACAGACAGACAGGAACAGAGAGAGATGAGAAGCATCAATCATTAGCTTTTCGCTGCACATCATGACACCTTAGTTGTTCATTGATTGCTTTCTCATATGTGCCTTGACCGCGGAACTTCAGCAGACCCAGCAACCCCTTGCTGGAGCCAGCGACCTTGGGTTCAAGCTGGTGGGCCCTTGCTCCAACCAGATGAGCCCGCGCTCAAGCTGGCGACCTCAGGGTCTCGAACCTGGGTCCTCTGCATCCCAGTCTGAGGCTCTATCCACTGCGCCACCGCCTGGTCAGGCTCTGTCCTCTTCTTACATGATCTTACCCACTCTAATTTATGCAGATGCTTCCCAAACTTCAGTCTTCCATCCTACCATCACTATGTGACGTGTCCCCAACTGCACTATTATTTAAACCCCAGAAGACTAAGAAATGTTTAATTTAAAGAAAAACTACTTTTGCCATAAATGGAAAGAGCAGTCTTACATGAAATAGTGCCTGTTGCCTACACAAAGCTGAGCCTAACACCTGTGAAAACAGATGAGCATTAGAGGACTGTCCAAGACCCACTGAAACCAAACAGCCTTCTTCCTTGACAATAAACACAATGTTATTTGCTTCAATGCTTTAATGTTATTTTAGGGTCCATGTGTCACCTAAGTTAGTCTATTTATTGTACAAGTGTACGTGTCATATTTTGGGGCAAGCCTGATTTAAACTTTTCTGGTATCAACTATAAATGCTTAATCCTGATTTCCCCTCTGTCTGAATTTCTAACTGCCTATAAAATATCTTTTGGATTTCCTGCCAGCACCTCAAAATTTAGCACTCCTCAAAGTAAAATTGACATCGTTTAGTCTAACCTTGAATCTTGAATCCCCACTCCGGACAATTATCCTGGGTTCTAAGAGGCTCCAATCTTTCCTCTGCTTATCATGTCTTATACTGCCTGGTAGACCTTCAAGTATTCACTACCTCCTAGAAACAGGCTGCTTTTTTTTGGGGGGGGGGGGAGTTTTGTTTTGTTTTGTTTTTTGCAGGGACATCAGCATTCTCCTAAACAGGTTGGGTCATGTCATTCCCCTGCTCAAATCTTGAAACCTCTCCCACTGCCTTCTCCATAACATAAGCCAATGCTGGAGCATTTCGTCCGGTCCCACTTTAGACGGTGGAATCCACTCTAGTTTTGAAGGCACAGTCTGTGCAATTTCACGACCTTTTTGCTCCCTCCCAGCGCTCTTACGGCACTTTATTCCACCTCAGTCATGTTGTCTGCCCAGCACCCCTTCCTCCGGCCCCTTTTTACGGAGTTACTCTTTATTTCCAACCTATGATGCTGCTGACCATGGTATTAACATCCACCTGACACTCCCTAACCCTCCCCTGAGGAGCCAGAGGGCAGGTAGGCAGGGTAGGTACAAGACTCGGGCTCAGACATGCGTCCCATTCCTCTGAAGTAGCCAGACAGTGAAATGTAAGCTTGCATATTCCGTCTCCCTACACCCCTTTGTCCCCATCTCCGAAGATGCTGGGAAGGAAAGAATGGGCCGAACTGGCACAGAGATGCTGAGGGAATAGTCCTGATGACCTGTTTGGTCTGTGCCACACTCCCCCTCCCCACACTGCAGCCCAGTGTCTGTCATGTGAGCCAGTACATGGTGACAAGTAAGGGATCACCCAAGCGAGAGGAGTCGCCACAAACGCACACTATTTCTTTTAGCCGCAGTCATGCATATTACATGCACAGCGACAAGGTACATGTCACCAAGGTGGTGCATGTGAAGGAGACTCTAAATAGGCAGGTGCCAGGGTGCCAGGAAGAAAGTGTACCGCCGAGGGGAGGGGAGAGCGTTTCAAGTCGAGGAACCGGCAGCAGCGGGGCAAGTACAGCTCGAGGGGACAGCGAAGAAGGAAGTGCCTCCAGGTGAGGCTATAAAAGGTCAGCTAGTCCCAGACTGAGGTGCTGTAGACTCTGAGTGGTAGGCAGAATAACAGCCCCACAGAGCTACATCCCAACCCCTGGGGCCTATGCATACAGGGCATGGCAAAGGAGAAGTAAGATTGTATAGAAATTAAGGTTGCTAATCACCTGATCTCGAGCTAATCCTAGATCATCTGGGTGGGCCCAGAGCAGTCACAAGGCCCTTAAAAATGGAAATGGCAGGCGGAAGAATTTATATAACAATGTGAGGTAGACCCATCTTTGTTAGATGGAAGGGGCTACGAGCCAAGGATGTGGGTGGCTTCTAGGAGCTGGAAAAGACAAGAAAATGGATGCTACCCAGAGGTCCCAGAAAGAAGTTACTAGCATGCCAACACTGATTTTAGCTCCGTGACTCCTGTGTCAGACTTCGGACCTACAGAACTGAGAGAACACACGGTGTGAGGCCCATGTGTGGTGATCTATTACAGCAGCAACAGAAAGCTAATACACCATGCTGTCATGTTGGAACCTGGTTCTTCAGGTAACAGGGAATGGTTTGTTTAGTCTTCAAGTATTTAAAATTCACTATACTGTGCCGGACAGAGGAGACTGATCCGTGAGTAAGACAAATGCTCTGCCTTCTGGCTAAAGGGGTCAGTTTAGAGGCTGGCAGACTGAGGTAAGAATGGCCTAGGTGAAAACGGGGCCTTCAATGGGGTGCACATTAACAGTCGTGGGGCTTGGAGGCAGTGAGTGTCAGTTAGTATGGCGTCCCTCCCTGCTTAATAAGCCCAGGGTCCATTGTATAGACTTTCAGTAAATATTTGTAAAATGAATGAATGACACTTAGGAGAAAATGAAGACTGACTAGATATGGAGAGCGAGGTAGGAAGAGGAAAACAGACATTTCGAGTTTCTGGTAGACTAACAGGTTGGGGGAGGCTAGGGTGTCAGGCCTGCCATTAGCCAAAATCGGGGCGAGAGAAGCTGCAGTGTTTCTGGGAGCAGACAGCAAGTTTCCGTTTGGAATCTTAATCATTGATTAATTCTACAAATATTTACTAAGCATAGCAGTTAAATACAATTAAAAATTTTTCTTCACAGAGTTATGCAAATTATAGGCAACAAAGTGTCTGTAAATGTACAAGGTACATACCTTAACTCTCCGAGCGATGCTCAGGAACTGGCAAGTCTTATCGTAAAGTTCTTCCAGGTTTTCTCTGTCCCAGTAGAAATCAGGAGTGATCAAGAAGTCTGAACTCAAGTTTATACGGTGTCTTAAAAAAATGAAAATCATAATCTTTAATTTTCTATCCTCATATAAAAATTATGGTCTCTATTATACTCTTTATTTACATGGTGCTTTATGACAGTTGCTAACCTTTATTATACTTCTGAGAAATACAAATAAAACGTTTAAAAGTATTTAAAAATTTGCAACCAAATTAATTAATTCTTTAATATTAGTATTATTTATGAAGTAGTTTGAAAACAAAATGAGAGGTGTTTTTTTTATTTCTAAACTTCTCTTTTTTCATTAAAACATTTTACAATATACAGAAACATTTTTTTCTGTGGCTAGGTAGTCACATGGTTCAAAAATAAAAAAGTATTAAAAATTGACCAGTCTTACTCCTGGTTCTTATTCCCACCTTTCTCTTTCCTCCGCCCTATAAGTAACTGATGTTTCTCCTGTATCTTTCCAGTGTTTGCACGTATGCAAACCCTGGCGCAGAAATCAGAAGACAGTGGTAGGGCCTCTTACCCTAACATACAACTATATCCTTTAGCCCCTGCAAACTTGTTACTGTGTCCTTCCAGGCCTTTTTCTGCTCATACATGCATGTATGTATGCACATGCATGGTTAGTATGTACATACATCAAGACAAACACGAGTATTTGTATTTGCTGGCCTACACAAAGGTGATTATACCATATATAATTTGTGACTTATTTTCCACTTAATATAACTTGCCATGTTTTTATTCACAGATTTGCCACATTTCTTTTAATAACACATAAACACTTTTATTGTAAAGAGAAGAAAATTTACGATAAGAACACCAGGACTCTAGAGAAATTATCCACAAACTTAAGCATGTTTAGTCCTAACTTCTGAGTTTTGATAAGGTTATTAATTGGCTATATCAAATTCTGCTTGCATTCCCAAGAGAAGAGGAGAAACTCTCTACCCCGCTTCTTAGAGAACTCAAGGCTTTCGATCTGCTGTGGAGGCTCCTGACGAGTGGGGTTATTTTGCTGGTGTCCTGGGTTAGGGTCCCTGAGCTGTGAGAAATGTGTGGATGATGAAACGTGGGAGTCCCTGAGGGGGGCCTGGGGAATAGCTCTCAGGTCAACTACTTCCAGTGAACTCCAGGAACTCATCCCCGACACGGGGTGACGAAGCGCTGGTCAAGGCGGCCTGGTGGGAGCACCAGCCAGACTCAAGCTTTCCCTTCCGCGAGTCCTGGGGGGAGTATGAGAATACTAAACTGAAATCTTTCCGCGCACTTACTTAAAATGACGCATTGCTGTGTTTCATCAATTTTCAGACACAGTTCTTCCCGTTTTAAAATCTCTGAAATAGCAGGCATCTTTAATATTGATGACATCTTACAGGTGGCAGTTGTGTCTTAATTGTTTATGCCTTAAACAACTGATTTCCTTTATGCTTTCCTTTTTATGTATCCCACCCCAAAATGTAATAGAATCGACATCCAAATGAAAGTGCTATTTTAGGATGTGCAAAATGTAAGTTCCGTGATCAGAAAGCACTGTATCATATAGTTCTAATTGGCAGCATTATTCCTCTCCTGTGGCATCTTATGGCTTCAGACAATGAAGAGTAGTAAATAACTTTTCTGTAGTGATTAGGTCTATTTAGCATTATGATGCAGTGATATAGTGAGGCTCTAGCATGCACCCAGACCAGGATCCACCTGGCAACCCCTGTCTGGGGCCCATGAGCAAATCAACCAAGCTATTTTTAGTGCCTGAGGCTGATGCGCTCAGACCAACCAAGCTATCCTCAGCACCTGGGGCCAATGCTAGAACCAATCAAGTCACTGGCTATGCGAAAAGAGGAGGGAGAGAAGGGGGAGAGAAGTAGATGTTCACTTCTCCTGTATGTCCTGACTGGGAATCAAACCTAGGATGTCTATACCCCAGGCCGATGCTCTATTCACTGCGCCAACTGGCCGGGGACCAGTGATACATTTGTACTGAGAACTCCCATTATCCAAATGCTAGAGTGTATCTTCAAAGAACATCAACTGGGCTCTCTCAGGAAGATTTAATGTAGATTAACTCTGATCTCTTGCACAGATAGAATTTCTCCCATTTCTGTCCTAATACAGCCCAACTGCTTCTCATGGGTAAGAGTCTCCATGCTTATAAAGAATTAAATGCAAACAGCCGCAATTCCCATAAAGGTGCAAATGTTGGCTCTTGACTATAGAACTATAGGAACGTTTTCTTGAGATCATTAAATATATGAAATATTTCATTTACTGGGAACATTTTACCTTAGGGCAAAGAGTTCACCCATTTTCTGCATAACTTCTTCGTGAGATAGTTTCACTTTCCTCCCAGCTTTTAAAGCCTATTTGGGAGGGAAAAAAGAAACATATATACGTACACGTATATCTGCAATAACAGGACCATAAAGCAAATTCTGAAGCAGCATAATAATTGTCCAACATAAAGGATATATCTCGGGTGGGTTTCTCCCAGTCAGCTCACTCTAAGAAAATAATCTCATGAGGGAGAAATTTTATATTCCTGATTACATTTCCTTTCTCACCAGCATTTTCTACTATGTACGTTCCTAATCTCTTACTGAAAATTCAGGGCTGCTTATCCCAAGTATAATTATATTATTCTTTCACAGTAAAAACAAAATTAATTATAGTAAGCATAATTTTTAATGTATTTTCAAATTTTGATATAACTTTTTGTGTATTTTTCATGCCACTATTTTTCTCATAATTTAGCAAAACACCTCTTTTAATCAAGAAAAGTAGTCATCATCTTCCTTAAGAGAGGAAACACTTCACTTTTTTTCCCTTGAATTCAGTTATATTAAAAATATTGTAGCATCAGAGGAAAGTAATTTGAATTTTATGCTTGAAAAGTAAAAACAAATGTGACATTTCTTATCATTTTGTATATAATTGGGAGTTCTTTATATTTCTATTATTTTATTGTACTCCTAAATATATTGTTATGGTGGTATATTTCTGTTTTTTTTCCCAACTAGAAATCAATCCTTGAAAACAAGCATAAAATTGATATAATTACCTCTGGAATGGACTGAATAGATTCCACAAATTTATCCAGGGATGCCTCCCAAATAGCCAGTTTCACTGGGGAAAGATCACAACAGGTCATTTCTTTAACTATCATATTCATGTTTATACAAGATGCAAAACAGCACAGTAACTTCCCTGCCACTTCAACAATACTTTTAAGACACAAATGTGCCTAAAAGAAATGAAATTTAAGAAGAGCTCATTATCATAAAGGACAGCAGTAAAATAAAAAAGGACAGAAAAACCAAGGGGATTTCCGAGCTGTCATGGCGACCAAAGCTGTGTTTGGTTTTCACATTGCAGCTTGGAAACCAGAGCATGCGGTCTACCCTGGGACGAAGGGTGGCCCCGCAGATGGGGCACTGTCCTGCACACTCCTCGGGGTGTGAGCACAGCTCAGAGGTCCCCGAACCCCAGGTGGGACGGACAGGCCACAGCAGCAGCCTAGTGCAGACTGAAGGCAAAAAAACCCTCTTAGGGACTCCCCCAGTTTTATTCAGTGCATGCATCTTTCAGAAAGAAACTTGGAGCCATGGCGACTCTACCGTTTCTGTGAAGAATGAGGGTGTATATTTCTGTACTGAGGCCTATGCCAGTCACACAGGGTAAGGCTTTCTCTGCCTGTGGAGGACAACCTAACTATGCCCCACAGAGAGAAGGACAGGAAAACAGGGAATAACAACAGACTGATACTTCTGCAGAGGGCAAGCTTCAGCAATACAGGTAATAAGGAATGAACAGCATCAGCACAGACACTTATTTTATACACTCTGTATTTTTTTTCTCTTGGAGGGGAAAAAAGAGGAATGCTAAAGCTTCACTGAAGTAGTCTGTGAAGACTTGCCAAAATCTTTACTAAGTACTTAAACTTCCCTGATGAAATGAAACTCTGTAATCCTCCCCTGGGAAGCAGCAGTAACTTACCCGAAAGGCAAAGAGCATTGGAGAACGCAAACTTCTCTAGGATGGCGTCGTCCAGGTCTAGCTCTGAATTTAACCTGATTTCCCCTCGATGCAGTTTCGACTGCCCCCTGTGAAAAGGGAAACAGAAAGTACCTATCTTAAAAAGCATTTTAATTTTTTCCTTTTGAAAAAGTCACTTTATAAATCTTTCTAAAAGTCATTTTGGTAATGTGTATCGAGTCTTATAAATGTTCTTACACCCTTTGACCTGAGTAATTTCTACTTCTTCAAATTTGTTCTAAGCGAATCAAAGATGAAAAGAAAGAGTTGTGTACAAAAAACTTTATGGTCCAATGTTTAATAGTAAAAAAATAAGAAAGAAATTAAATGCTCAATAGGAGAATGGTTCATTTTACAGTATCCCACACAACAAAAATTATAAAGCATATTTTGGAAGGATATTTAATGGGAAGAGAAAATAATCATAGTTAATTTAAAAAAAAATGTTGAATATAAAGCACGGATGAGAAGCATCAATTCTTCGTTGCAGCACCTCAGTTATTCATTGAGTGCTCTCTCATATGTGCCTTGACCGGGGGGCTACAGCTGATCGAGTGATCCCTTGTTCAAGCCAGCGACCTTAAGGTCATATCAATGATTCCACACTCAAGCCAGTGACTAGATGAGCCCGTGCTCAAGCTAGTAACATCGGGGTTTGAACCTGGGTCCTCAGCGTCCCAGGCCGATATTCTATTCACTGCGCCATCACCTGGTCAGGCCATAGTGTAATCTAAAAGCACACTGATGTATCCAGATGGGGAGGGAGACGGGAAGCTGTGAAAAACTAAGGTGTACCCATAAGACAACTCTGGAAGGGGCTGGGGAGATGGGGAAAGGGAGCGAACTGGGGAATAGTTCCGTCACAAGCAAACAGAAGTATAGGATGAATCTTCCTAAAAGATGTCAGACAAGATAAGATGCAAGGAGGACGGACAGGCAGAACCTGCTCTGACAAACTCAGCTGGAGGGAAACACAGCAGGACTCGGGGAACACCACGCTGGTGGTCCTCCTGAAGGAAACCAACCGCTGACTCTGGGTCCAAAGAGTTGAGGACCTTGCTCCTCGTTAGACTAACAGGTGGTGAGTAGAGGGAGGCTGTGTGTGTGGGTGGGTGCGGGACGAGTACCTAGTACGAATGTGATCTACAGGTAGAGCACAAAAGGGGCATTCACAGAAACTGAACCACAAGGCCAAGTGCTTAATAATTAATACAATTCTATTAGCTTCTCGGTTTGCAGTTCCTGTTACTGCGGCCGCTGTGGGCCCGGGCCCTCCCTCGCTGCTCGGGTGCCCGTGGGCAGCACAGAGAGCCAGGGAACTGCAGGACAGGGTTCCCGCCTGGTCCAATGCAGGGACGCAGGTGCAGCACCTAGAACAGCGTGCCTGGCACAGTGGGACAGTTCCCCCTTCCCGGCTGCACCACTTAGACTGTCCTATCCAGTCTTTCAGAAGCTGGGTCTCCCCCAACGTTCCGAAAGCCCTGCTTTCATCACATCCCTTCTTAATACAAAGACTTTTCCCTACTCCCCCAGACAAGTAACTCCAGGATGAAAAAGGCCTCTCAACCCGGTTCCTGTGCCTTCTCTTTCCGCCCTAACATCCCCTTGCTCCCCCTTGCCAAGACAGGACTCGGCGAGTACACTGCCCACCCATACACCTACCTGGGCGTAGTATCTCAGGGCCCCATTTCTACAAGTGGTTCTGCTAGCTTGCCCCCTCATATACCAAAAATATCAATAAGGAAACCACGGATTTACTTAAATCTACTACAATGAACTGAGAAATTCATTCTGATGAAGGCACATGGTTTTAGGAATCTTACCATTTGTACTCTTGACTTGTTTTATAAGGCCCTGGCTGGTTGGCTCAGTGGTAGAGCATTGCCCGGGCATATGGAAGTCTTGGGTTCGATTCCCAGTCAGGGCACCCATCTGCTTCTCCACCCTTCCCCCTCTCCTTTCTCTCTGTTTCTCTCTTCCCCTCCCGCAGCCAAGGCTCCACTGGAGCAAAATTGGCCCAGGCGCTGAGGATGGCTCCATGGCCTCCACCTCAGGCACTAGAATGGCTTCAGCAGCAATGGAGCAAAGCCCCAGATGGGCAGAGCATCGCCCCCTAGTGGGCATGCCGGGTGGATCCTGGTCGGGTGCATGTGGGAGTCTGTCTGACTGCCTCCCTGCTTCTCACTTTGGGAAAATACAAAAAAAAAAAAAAAAAGAGAATGCTTGCCCACTAATATTATTATATACGGTGGGCAAAATGAAGTTTACCGTTGTGAGTACGTGAATTCAGGGTTTATTCTTGTATTGTTATTTATTAATTATTGTATTATTTTCCACATGAACAACAGTAAACCCACCTTTGCCCACTCCTGTATTTTTTAGGCTTTGTATCTGGACCAATAACTCTTTTCTTGATATTAGCCTCCAGATTTATAAATCATTGGTCTCCTCAACTGCCTTTACCTCACTATTCCAAGCGCTTTTTTCGTAAGTGCGGTAAAAAGTCGCTCACTCTGTTTTCGTGTAGGCAAGCTCTTCATTCTCCCAGTGCACCAGGGCTACTTCATAGGGCTGCACTTCATGCCTCCCCAGAACGTGCATCACGTGCTTCACCTGGAAGGCAGACGGACCCGGAATTATGCCTGCCTCCTTCAGGACAGACCGACATCACAGGGTTACTGCTTGTACATTTCCACCACAGTTCCTGACACTTCCGCCGTTTAGTTTTTAAGGAAAAAGCCAATTCACTGTGACAGTCAATTCATCAGGAAGCTAGATTCATTTGTCTTTTTATTTGGAAAACTCAAATAGGCATAAAGAAGAAAATAAAAACCATTATCCCAAAACCCACAGAAAAACCACTAGTGAAATTAGTTTGTATTCTTTAAATTTAGCTTTTTAAAAAAATGTGTACGTAATATACTTTTAAAAAATTTAGACAGCACAGAGGTGCAGAAAAGTGACAATCTCGCAGCTCTCCTAAACTCCTGATTCCCCAGGTGGCATTAAGTTTAGCGCACAACCTTCCAGACCTCTTTCTCCCTGCGCGTCGCACATTCGCTTTGCTTCTACAGGAAGGGGATCAGTGTGCCTATGGGCATTTCAAGGCTGTCCTTACTGCAGGACCCGCAATGTATTTAACCATCCTGAGTGTCCACCGTGGGGGATGAGTCCTACTCTCCACGACTGCAAGGTGCACAAATGTGTGTGTCTTTAGTCTTGTGGGAATATTTCTTTAGGAATTGCTAGATCAAAAGACATGCACACTTACAATTTTGATATATTATTGCTAAACTGCTCTCCCAAATGGTGTTTCCAATTTTAGAATCCAAACATATGAGAGAATTCTTTAAAAACACTGGGTATTATCAGCGTTTTACATCTTTGTCACGTCAAACAGCCAATCTGTTTTATTTTTTTCTTATATTTGTTGGTCATTTATATTTCCCTTTTCTTTAGGACACTCCCTGGGTGTGTGTGTTTGCTCTTAGTAGAACTGGGATTGGATATATATTTTTTAAGCAGCTCTGTTATTGTATTGGGTATAGTTTGTAAGCTGATATTGTATACACAGTCTCCACCACTTCCTAGGAATATTTTTCCACATGATTTTTAAGTATTTAATAAACTTCCTATTATTCGGTATTGTGGTTGTTTCTGTTTTGCCGCTGTGAACACTGTGTTGACAAACCTTTCTATACGTCGCCCATCATGCATAACTGTACTTATTTCCTTTGGATAACTTTCTAGATGTAAAATCGCTGAGTTAAATATAAAGCTTTCATGTGTATTATCAAACTGCCTCTAAAAAGGCTGTATCGAACAAATCTTGATTGAGATACTGAAGAAATGATTTCCCGTGAGTGACAAAGTTCTAGAAAACGGATTTGAAAGGAAGACTCAGAGCAGCCAGCTTCCTGTGCGCTGTGTGTCCATGACTGTCCTGGACGGAGTCTACGCCTTCTGTCTGCACTGCGCTAGGACTGTTCAGAGTCTCCAAAAGTCCGTGTATGCTCAGAGAATGGAAAATGTAGGCAAATTTATAAATTAAAAGATATTTTGGAAGATGAAACTGCTAGGATAAATATCACATAATGCAGAGCAAAGAAACTGTGGACTATTAGTTAATTTATCTTCCAGTGGCTCAGATCGGTGAGTGCTAGTTAGCAACTGATTCTCAGAAAACTTTATTTTTATACTTTTACACTTTACTTATACTTACAGTTTTTTCTTTCACATTCCAGAACACAGCAGCTCCTTCCCTGATATAAAATAAAAGAATCAATTATGTTAAAGGTAAAATACATTTTTTTTCAAATTATAAGAGGAAGTTAGAGAGGTGGCGGAAGTGAGCCCGCTGGGCTGCGTGGGCTCAGGAAACATGTTCCAGATGCAGAGGAAGGGCCCTGGGAGCTCGGGGAGGGCAAGGCGAAGGGGGCGCCCCCGGGGGAGCAGGAGGGGTGGGAGAAGGGGGCGCCCCTGGGGGAGCAGGAGGGCGGGGGAGGCTCGGCGTGCCCGAGAGGGAGGAGAATACACTCTCTAGTGCTATACATAAGGCCACGCACAGGTAACTTCTAGAATACGTATATCCAGAATGCAATTAGAAAATATATGACTTATTACTGATTTGACATTATGATGCCTAGATGGATTTGCCAAAACAAGAACTACTCTTTGAACTCTTGATAAAATTCATGATTTCCGGCCTGGCGTGCAGAGGTCCCGGGTTCGATTCCCGGCCAGGGCACACAGGAGAGGCACCCATTTGCTTCTCCACCCCTCCCCCTCTCCTTCCTCTCTGTCTCTCTCTTCCCCTCCTGCAGCCGAGGCTCCATTGGAGCAAGGATGGCCCGGGCGCTGGGGATGGCTCCTTGGCCTCTGCCCCAGGCGCTGGAGTGGCTCTGGTCACGACAGAGCGACGCCCCAGAGGGGCAGAGCATCGCCCCCTGGTGGGCAGAGCGTTGCCCCTGGTGGGCATGCCGGGTGGATCCCGGTCGGGCGCATGCGGGAGTCTGTCTAACTGTCTCTCCCCGTTTCCAGCTTCAGAAAAAAAAAAAAAAAATTCATGATTTCTCCATGGTCTGCAGAACAAATAACTATTCCCGTAACACTGTGTAAGTGATGAATCTACAGGCTGTTGCATACCTGCTTCAATTCTGATGCACAAAAATCAGAATAAGGACATTTCTGAGACTTGTCTTAACTATAGATTCTGCTCCAGGAAAAGAATAAAGGGTCATTAATAGTTGCGGAAGAAGAGACAGCGATACATAAAAGCCTCCGGTGGCCACAGGCACCTGTGGAGCAAGGCCGCCCGTCTTCACAGTGCTCACGGCCCTCAATTCAATTCCGGTGACAGAATTTAAGGCCTGAAAACTACAAACCAACCTGTTTTGATTCCTGAGGTTTGATGTGCTGCCGTTTACCTAGTAAATAAAAATGGGAGCTATGGCTCTGGGGTGTTTCCCTGGAGGAAGAAGAGGGGGAATGAGAGGAAGGTAGCGACGTGCTGGCCCCAGGTCAGTCCTCGGCCGTTTCTTAAGCAATGCTCTTCGCGTAGGCACGGGTCTGTGCTTAGCATCTGGGACACCCACGCAGAGGAGTATGGTCTAGTTCCTCTCCTCAGGGAACTCCCAGTCTAGAAAGGACTGACACTTAGACGACCAAGTCCGGTAGCGTGCCATCGGCACTCTAACCGAATCACGCGGCATCTACGTGCATGTGCACCGGAGGGACACAGCTCCCAGGGGAGGAGCAGAGCTAGCCAAAGGGGGACGAGAGAAGGAGCACAGCGGAGGGCGTACGGAGCACTCAGGCAGGAGGTGGCAGGGACAGGGCAGTGGCTCAGAATCAACAGCTGGTCGTTGAGTGGCGCGGATGTGGGCAAGCAGAGGGCAATCGGCAGCAGCACGGAGGAGCCAGCCCCTCGGGAGCTTCCTGCTTTCACAGGAAGTTTGGCCAAAGTCCTCAGAATGACCTACTGAAGATCGACCCTGCCTATTCCGGTCAAACAGACTGGCGCTGGGGTGAGAAGACCAGGGAGTAAGTGGCTACGATAGGCCAGCATACAGTCTAGGATGTGACAACCACAAAAACTGTCTCAAAATTTGGGTTCTTTACGGATGTTCCATTTGTTTCTGTTCTGCCACTTATTAGTCCCTTGGTAATGGGTAATTCACTTAATTCCTCTGGTTTTTTTTTTGTTTTTTTTTTTTTTTTTGGTATTTTTTCTGAAGTTAGAAGCAGGGAGGCAGAGAGACAGACTCCCCCATGTGCCCGACCAGGATCCACCCGGCATACCCACCAGGGGGGGATGCTCTGCCCATCTGGGGTGTTGCTCTGCAGCAATAGGAGCCATTCTAGCACCTGAGGCGGAGGCCATGCAGCCGTCCTCAGCGCCCAGGTCAACTTTGCTCTAATGGAGCCTTGGCTGTGGGAGGGGAAGAGAGAAGAGGGGGAGGGGTGGAGAAGCAGATGGGCGCTTCTCCTGTGTGCTCTGGCCAGGAATCGAACCCAGGACTTCCATACACTGGGCCAACGCACTACCACTGAGCCAACTGGTGGGGCCTAAAACAACCTTTAAATAAAGGAGTCAGTGTATGTGAGTCAGGGTCATAAGAGCCTGTCTGGTGAGTCAGGGGCATTGAAGGCGAATGGGAATGGCCGCTTTGCCCACATTCAGTAAAGGCAAATCCAGATTCACAGACAAGCCAGGGGGAGAAAATTTACTGGTTTTAAAAATTATGTTATAATAGGATTTACCAGAAGAGTCTTAAAACTAACAAACCCTCCTAGATATAACAAGAATCAAAGGATAAGTTTCTATCACAAATTCTGAACTCAATACTGTTGAGAGAGAAGGCATACCTGCACCTCTAACACTGCACCGCCTGGCCACAAGCCCCTCCCCACTGGGGTTTCTGCCTCGTCTCACCTGAAGAAGAATATTGTTCCAGGATCGCCTTCTTTTGCAGAATTTTCCACACCCATCACCAAAATATTTGCTGCATCTGTGATTTAAAATAAATAACAGAAAAGCTATGTCACAAGGTGACATAAGGTTTAAGAGGCACCTATAAACTTCTAATTAAGAACTCGTGATAATTTCTTCATACTATAACACACTGTCCACCTTTCTACTAAGGTTTCTGAAAGCACTTTAATGTATGAACATGAGAAGGCCACACAAAATAACTGTCACGAAACATTCAACAATCTGTGATACTATTGTTAGTGCTGTTTAAAACTACTCATATCCATTTTGAATCAGTAATCACTAGTCCAGTTAATAATTATTGAAGTCTTAGTTTCTTAAAATTTTTATTTATTGATTTCAGCAAGAGAGAAAGGGAGGGTGGGAGGGAGAGGAGAGAGGGAGAGAGGGAGAGAGGGAGAGAGAGAGAGAGGGAGAGAAAGAGAGAAAGGAACATCTATCTGTTCCTGTATGTGTCCTGACAGGGGAAGGGAGAGAGGGAGAGAAGGGGAGAAAGAGAGACAGAGAGAGAAGAACATCTATCTGTTCCTGTATGTGTCCTGACAGGGGAATCCAACCGGCAACCTCTGTGCTTCAGGACGATGCTAAGCTATCTGGCCAGGGCTAGATCTTAGGGTTTGTTTTTTTTAAAAAAGATTTTATTTATTCATGTTAGAAAAGAGGGAGAGAGAGGACAGAAAAGGGGAAGGAGCAGAAAGCATCAACTCCCATATGTGTGCCCTGACCGGGCAAACCCAGGGTTTTGAACCAGTGATCTCAGCATTTCAGGCTAACACTTTATCCACTGTGCCACCACAGGCCAGGCTAGATCTTAGTTTTTGTTTTTTTTTGCATTTTTCTGAAGCTGGAAACAGGGAGAGACAGCCAGACAGACTCCCGCATGCGCCCGACCGGGATCCACCCGGCACGCCCACCATGGGGTGATGCTCTGCCCATCCTGGGCGTTGCCATGTCGCGACCAGAGCCACACTAGCGCCTGAGGCAGAGGCCACAGAGCCATCCCCAGCGCCCGGGCCATCCTTGCTCCAATGGAGCCTTGGCTGCGGGAGGGGAAGAGAGAGACAGAGAGGAAGGCGCGGCGGAGGGGTGGAGAAGCAAATGGGCGCTTCTCCTGTGTGCCCTGGCCGGGAATCGAACCCCGGTCCTCTGCACGCTAGGCCGACGCTCTACCGCTGAGCCAACCGGCCAGGGCCTAGATCTTAGTTTTAATACAGCTAAGGTTCAAGAAGTAAACTTCTTTCTACAAATTCATTTAAAATAAAATGTGAAGTACCATTAATATATTCTCATCCTTTAAATACTATAATTTTATATATAATTTTATGTTAATATAATTCTCAAACTGTTACTCTTGCTGAATTTAAAATTGTATAAGTTGTGATAACAGCAAATATATAGAAACAAAGCTAATGACCAGTTTAAAATTTATAAGAACTACCACTGTAGTCATCTGTAACATTTAAGTATTTTAACCTTTTAAATATTATTGAACATATATTAATATGCAAGTACTCATCAGTAAGAAGCTGCCTTTATATTAATATAGTAATATTTGTTATAAGCATATATTCTTTAATATAAATTTTAAATATGTTAATATATCAATAAATACACTAATATTAATATGTGAAAAGTTACATATAATTTCTTAACCGAAAATTAGGATCCTCAAAGTTTCAGAATTCCTGGTAGAGGTCAGGGGACAGGGGATTCAGATGGAGACCAAATCCTGAACCACCTCTCTTGGGCAAACCTGACCCTCCCTAAGCCCCGCAGAGGGCTGAGTTCACCTATGCAGCCACGAGCAACATGTGCAGAAAAGGAGACAGCGGTGAGACGGGTCCGAGGAGCCCCCAAATGAGCAGTGCACAGACCACCCAGCCCGACCACCAGGGGCAATTTTCCATCTTAGGGGCCCTGGACATAGCTCCGTTTTTCTAAGTCAATTATGTCTGTTTTTGCCATCAGAACGAACAGTCTGTTCAGATCGTCAAGGCTGAAAAGGCGTAATGACATTCTGACTATTTCTTATGCGGTCAGTGACTCGTAAGAATTTTGTCTGGGTGGGGAGTTTCAACCTACCATTTTTGCTACTTTGAGGTAAATTCATGTGTTTCCATCAAAGTGCTCCAAGTCAACTTACTTTTTATTATATACCCAGATACATACCTTGATAGATGCGTTTTATTTTATTTTTTTTACAGGGACAGAAAGAGAGTCAGAGAGAGGGATAGACAGGGACAGACAGACAGGAACGGAGAGAGATGAGAAGCATCGATTATTAGTTTTTCGTTACGAGACCTTAATTCTTCATTGATTGCTTTCTCATATGTGCCTTGACCGTGGGCCTTCAGCAGACTGAGTAACCCCTTGCTCGAGCCAGCGATCTTGGGTCAAAGCTGGTGAGCTTTTGCTCAAACCAGGTGAACCTGTGCTCAAGCAGGCGACCTCGGGGTCTCGAACCTGGGTCCTCTGCATCCCAGTCCGACGCTCTATCCACTGCGCCACTGCCTGGTCAGGCAACTTATTTTTTATTATAAAGCAGGCTATTTTCTCAAGACTCCTTCCTGATACAATTCTAATTTCCTCTGTTAAGTTTTCTTTTTATTTATTTATTATTTATTTATTTATTTATTTTTTTGTATTTTTCTGAAGTTGGAAACGGGGAGGCAGTCAGACAGACTCCTGCATGTGCCTGACCGGGATCCACCCGGCATGCCCACCAGGGGGCGATGCTCTGCCCATCTGGGGCATTGCTCTGTTGCAACCAGAGCCATTCTAGTACCTGAGGCAGAGGCCACAGAGCCATCCTCAGCGCCCGGGCCAACTTTGCTCCAATGGAGCCTTGGTTGCGGGAGGGGAAGAGAGAGACAGAGAGGAAGGAGAGGGGGAGGGGTGGAGAAGCAGATGGGCGCTTCTCCTGTGTGCCCTGGCCGGGAATCGAACCGGGACTCCTGCACGCCAGGCCGATGCTCTACCACTGAGCCAACCGGCCAGGGCCTGTTAAGTTTTCTTTATTTGTTTATCTTCTTACTAATTTTCTTTTAAAGTATTGGATTGTACTGGTAAATTTTTTCTTTAAAGGCTTGCCCCAACGTTTCCATCAATTTCCTGGTTCTTCAGTAATAACTAAGACAACTTTTTAATGTGACAGAAATGAAGTGTCAATGGCCTTTGACCATCACAAGTACTAGGGATGGCATTCAGCCTAATAGATTTCATTTTATTCTGAGAACTAAGTTCTCTGTAAACATATTTTAATTTCTTATCTTTGTCATTTGTATGAAGTGGTTCAAACCACTTTTATGACGCAGTCCTTTAAACAGAAAATGAAACTTAAGCAAATGCATATTTTAAGACAGTGTCATAGGAAAATGACTTTCTAATGCGTTTTAACATACGTGGCCCCAGGTTCAAGATGTACCTCTAGGCAAGCTTGTTACTTCCACGTATCCACGCGAGGCCAGATCCTGAGAAAGACTGCCAAGCTGGTACTCATCCGCAGTTGCGAACGCTGTGCAGTGCATCAGGGCCTGTGGCGGCGAGATGAGCAGGACGCGGGTTACCAGGGAGCGGAGTGCCTGCCATGGCGCCCTTTGCACAGTGCGCATGCTTCCCCAAACATCTTAAAGGCTCATGCGGAAAGGGTAGGTAGATTAAGGAAGGGGAGGCAGAAACAACAGAGAGACAGACTGCAGCTGAACCAAAGGCAGAAAGGGCTGCCCTGAATGGGAAGCCTTGCCCCAGTTGGTAGTGTTTTCAAGCACAGACTGAGCAAAAGATCCCGAGTGTGAAGGGATCCTATGGATGCCTGGCTGAAATGCTCTTTAAAAAGTCTCCCAATCCTGAGTTTCCATGACTCTTCTTCTTTAAAAATTTTTAGAGACCTTAATTATTCAATTTTTAGAGAGGAGATAGAGAGAGAGAGAGAGAGAGAGAAGGGGGGAGGAGCAGGAAGCATCAACTCCCATATGTGCCTTGACCAGGCAAGTCCAGGGTTTTGAACTGGTGATCTCGGTGTTCCAGGTCGATGCTTTATCCACTGCGCCACCACAGGTCAGGCTCCATGATTCTTTTTCACAGCAACATTATCATTTCAGGTCATTTAATAAATCGGTTACTAGCTCTGACACGCAGAGATTGCTTTAAACCTACGAAGGAATTACAGAACTTCCGCTCTGGTTAATATTAAACAAAACGTTCTGTAGCTGTGAGAACGCACCCAGTTGTGGGTAGTGCTTTGGTTCCTGCGCTGGTCTGGTCCGTGTGCACACATAACATTCATGGTTTGTGCCTGTCAGCACACACGTGGCAGGGAGTACGGCACAGTGCCATCCTCCTGTCAGAGTGTAAGTCACAGCGCAGGAGTCCTGACAGTTTAGTGGCCCAAATCAGCTTAAAAAAAAAAAAAAACTAAACAAAGTAGAAAATATTAGAGTGCATTATATATAGTAGGGAGAAATTTTATTTTATTATGTTTTCTGTCACTTAGATTTGTCTAAGTATGCATACAGGGTCATTTTGTGTGTATAATATAAAATATGTTTTTCACTTTGCAATGTGGTCAATAAAGTTTGAATGCTGTTGGCTACAGGTGCTAGGAGTTCAGGACAGATTTTGATTAATTAAAACATCAAAATAGGCCCTGGCCGGTTTGCTCAGTGGTAGAGCATCGGCCTGGTGTGCGGGAGTCCCGGGTTCGATTCCCGGCCAGGGCACACAGGAGAAGCGCCCATCTGCTTCTCCACCCCTCCCTCTCTCCTTCCTCTCTGTCTCTCTCTTCCCCTCCCGCAGCCAAGGCTCCACTGGAGCAAGGTTTGCCCGGGCGCTGAGGATGGCTCTGTGGCCTCTGCCTCGGGTGCTAGAATGGCCCTGATTGCGGCAGAGCAACACCCCAGAGGGGCAGAGCATCGCCCCCTGGTGGGCATGCCAGGTGGATCCTGGTCAGGTGCATGCGGGAGTCTGTCTGACTTGCCTCCCCGTTTCCAACTTCAGAAAAATACAAAAAACAAAAACAAACAAAAAAAATCAAAATAATAATAATGCCTACTTTATAAGGTTGTGAAATTTAAACAAACTTATCAATGTTAACTGTTTAGAACTATGACTGGCACAAATATTCAACATTCTTTAGATTATAGTTATTAAACCATCAGGATTTATGGGAGGTTAGAAAGTTTATCAAGTAACATCTGAATATTCACATGTTCATAAATTTTGTTTTTAATATCCACTGCTCAGAACATTAGTGATTCTATTATTTGTGTGTGTGTATGTATATATATATTATATATGGTGCTTAGGCCTATCATTGGTAAAAAGAGGTTTGTAAGTTACTAAATCAGAATTTATTGCTGGGATTTACATACCTCAGCTCCTAAATTCTTTACCTTTCTGTTCCATTCCTAGCATGAAATTCAAGAAAGGCAGTAAAATAATTTCTTCCACCCACTTTAGTAATTAACTCTCGGCTCTTTCTCAAGAAATGGCCCCTAACCCTGCTTTGCCTTTTCCTCAATCTGTTATGCAGTTCTAATATGTGGCTCAAAAAAGTACACTCAAGCCCTGGTCGGTTGGCTCAGTGGTAGAGCGTCGGCCTGGCGTGCAGGAGTCCCAGGTTCGATTCCTGGCCAGGGCACACAGGAGAAGCGCCCATCTGCTTCTCCACCCCTCCCTCTCTCCTTCCTCTCTGTCTCTCTCTTCCCCTCCCGCAGCCAAGGCTCCATTGGAGCAAAGTTGGCCCGGGCGCTGAGGATGGCTCCATGGCTTCTGCCTCAGGTGCTAGAATGGCTCTGGTTGCAACATAGCAATGCCCCAGATGGGCAGAGCATCGCCCCCTGGTGGGCGTGCCCGGTTGATCCTGGTTGGGTGCATGCAGGAGTCTGTCTGATTGCCTCCCCGTTTCCAACTTCAGAAAAATTCAAAGAAAAAAAAATTATAAATACATTTAAAACCCAGTTTGTTTTTCACTTAACCATTCCAAGGATCTTCTTTGCGGGTTTTCTGAAGGCTGTCACATTTCCTTCTCTCCCCACATCCTATTTAGTTTGGCTGAAAGTTCTAGCCAATGTCCCATGCGAAATGGTATGTCACACTACTTACTATATATTCTTCCTTAATCTTGGATCTGAATCTCCGTTTAAGTCATGGTTTCTTCTATTAATAAATGATTCATCAAGTTTTTCAGTTTGACTTGGTAGACATTTCTTTTTGGAAGGTTTTATTTCCTTTGCTTTTAAATTTCAAGACTGTATTTCAATCCATTTGGTAAAAGGAAAGAGAGTCATGGGCCGGCCTGTCTTTGTATTTCCCTCTTTAATTAAAGGTGTTGTTATTTGGTGAGAAGCTTTCATTTTCATACCTGTCTTTTTCTAAATTTTTATAATGGGTCTATTCTTTATTAAGCATTTTCTACATACACACACATAAAACAAACTTCAGGTTTAAAATGGGGTCAACAACATGTTCTTAAAATAAATGTGCCAAACCAACCAAAAATAGTTATTGGATTTAAGAACTAAATGTAGGCCTTTCTATTTTAAAAGGTTAAAAACAAAACAACCCAAAGCCAAGAAAACCACAGTGTTTTCAGTTTTTCCTTCTTTTTTCCTGGGCACAGAAAACATGTTCCAGCAGATGGGGCTAGAAATCTATATATGATTCTTGTTTTAGGGCATCACACTCTCTGATAGAACACTTGTTTAAAAAGGGAAGTTTATTTTTATTCACACTCTATTACTGAAGAACATTAGTGCATTACAGCACTGTTGCCGCTGTATTCCTAGGGGAGAGATGCAGGTGAACGTTATTAAACACTAATTTTACATTACTGCTCTCATGTTTTAGCTTTTAAGCTTTTTGACCGCAACCCACGGTGAAAAATCTTTTCATATGCATGTATATGAAATTCATACATGCACACACAATATAACTGACACAAAGCTTCCCCAAATAATATTTACCTGTACCACTTGTAATGTATCCTTACGCTTCCTATTGTTTCATTTAAAAAAATTAGCAACCCACTAAATTTACAATACAGTACACTGTGGTGTCTGAGAATCACCTCTGGGCGTTCCAGCACTCTCTGCTCATGCAGGATTCCATACAGCTCAGTGCTGTGGTCCTTAAGCTCCGGCATTCTACTCCTGAAAGACAGGTCATGCCAAGTAGCACTGTCACTGCCGTGATAAATTATGAGCCAGAGGGATGGGGGTTGAATACCTGAGCAGGTTATGATCACTTCCAATGAGCCGGGTTAGAGCTGATTCCGATAGAGGGTGATGAACCTCACTCCTTCAATTCCCAGCATGCTGTGCGGCAGCGGGAAGTGGGAGAGCTCAGGCGCATTTATGGGGAATAAGACAAACCACGCCCGCTTTCTGGTACAATAGTGAGTCCCTCCCTGTCTCAGTCCAGAGGGTCAGAGAGGGCTGTAGCCTCATAAAGGATTCGCCAGCCCCATGATGCCCATGTGGAGATGGGGTGGCCCTGAATTTGGGACAGAAAAAAGGCAGTCTTCGACCCCAGGGACAGAGTCCCTAGTCACATTACAAGACTGTGTTCACCTATGAAAAATAAGATCATTAGAAAATAATGTTTCAAATGACATTTCAAGTAACTCTAGCAATGTTTTCAGAAATACGTTTTTCTATGATCTTCCTGTGCTTTTAGAGAGACAACGTATTGTTTTTGCAAAACTTCAACTGAAGCCACATTGTTACATAATCTCTTCTATATGAAGACCCAGGATATAAATGACTCCTTAAATTTGGTGATGGAGGAAGTTATTTCTTATAAGACATTTTTATGGATTTTTTTTCCCTGTCAGACAAGAAGAAATATGTAATCCAAGAGGATTTCCTCCTTTCTTTAATCATTGGACTTTTCAGAACTAAATGTTCAAATAAATGAGTTATTCATACCAGGTACTTAATACGTTTATTTCTCTGTTCATGTCAATTGTGTGCTTTATTGCAAATGTAATGATTTTATTACCTCATTTGAAACTGTATTATATTTTGAAAATCTACTTCAAATCCTTTCCTGAAAGCAGAAAAAAAATCCTAAAGAAAAATATCCAAGTCTAAGGATAGCTCAGAGCAGTGATTTTCAACCTTTGTCATCTTACATCACACATAAGCTAATTAAATTCTGTGGCACACCAAAAAAAAAAAAAATTCTTTGCCGATTTGGCAAAAAAAAAAAAAAGGGTAAGTATAATTTTGATTCAGATTTGTTGTGTTGGCTGTTCTTTTTTTTTCATTTGAGGTCAGTGCCTCTGACTAGTCAGGTACTGCGTGTTTTAAATATTCTTGTGGCACACCAATTGAAAATCATGGGCCCAGAGAAAGAATGGCTCATTGACAGTTCACAAGTGACAACTCTAAAAAAAGTGACATCTTTGCCCTTGTCAGCATCTTCATAAGAAACCTGATTATGCTCTGCTATAGGTGTAACAAAAGAAAAAAGGGAGTTGATCTTCCTCTTTTTGTATCTGCTATGAATTCAGGTTTTTACACTTAATTTCATCTCAGTCACTCAGACACTGAATTTCCCAGACTATCACAAAGCTGAATCGTCAAACTTTTTATAAAAACCGCCCACTTTTGCAGTGCTGGTCAACCTGGTCCCTCCCGCCCACTAGTGGGCGGTCCAGCTTTCATGGTGGGCCAATCACAGCGCTGTTTGGTTGCACGGTAGGAACCAGGTTGACCAGCACTGCAAAAGTGGGCGGTTTTTATAAAAAGTTTGAAGACCCCTGCACTGGAATCAGAGAAACCATACAAGGAATTAAACAAAACTAGAATCCAAAATAAAAATCATTAATCGATGTCTAACTTTATATAACCTGAGGATTAGTAATGATGGTTTGTACATCTTTTTTCTCTCTCTTTTATTTAGATGAGAGGCTGGTTGGAGATAGTGAGGCAGACTCCCACATATGCCCCACCTGGATCCACCAAGCAAGCCCACTAGGGGGCATTCCCGTTTTTCAGCAAGGGAGCTCTTAGCACCTGAGGTGGAGGCCATGGAGCCATCATCAGTGCTGTGGGAGGGGTACTCACTCCAGTCAAGCCATGGAGGGGAAGAGAGAGAGAGAGAGAGAGAGAGAGAGAGAGAAACAAGAAGGGGAGAGGTAGAGAAGCAGATGGGCGCTTCTCCTGTGTGCCCTGACTGGGAATCCAACCCAGGACTTCCACATGCCAGGCTGACACTGTACCACTGAGCCAACTGGCCAGGCCCTTTCTTTTTTTAATGAGTGTTTATGATAGTACCTTTCCTAGAATGAATTTCATAGTAGTCTTCTCTTTTAAACTCTTCTTAGGCCAATAACTAATCTTCATATATATATGTGTGTGTGTGTGTATGTATGTGTGTGTGTGTATATATATATATATATATATATATATATATATATATATATATATATCTTTTAAAGATTTTACAGTGGTACCTTGAGATACAAATTTAATTTGTTCTGTAACCGAGCTCGTAAGTCAGTCAACTTACATATCAAACTGCCGATACTGGACCCGTGCGCCAACTAGCGGCAGCTTCCCAAATCATGACTCGTATCTCGGAATTTCACTCGGATCTTGAACAAAAATATGGACCAAGTTGCAGCTTGTATCTTAAAAAATTCGTGTGTTGGTCTGTTCGTATCTCAAGGTACCACTGTATTTATTGATTTTGGGGGGGAGAGAGAAAACCAAAAGGCAGGGGAGGAGCAGGAAGCATTAACTCATAATAGTTGCTCCTGATATGTGCCTTGACTGGGCAAGTCCTGGGTTTTGAACCAGTGACCTCAGATCTCCAGGGTGACACTCTATCCACTGCGTCACTACAGGCAGGCCGTAAACTATATTTTAACATTTAATTGCTGTATTTTGTCTTTACACATATCACTAAATTCTTTTTCTAAACATTTATTTATTTTAGCAAGAAAGGAAGGGAGAGAGAGAAGAAGGGAGAGGAAAGGGAGGGATAGAGAGGGAGAGACAGAGACACAGACAGTCAGACAGACAGACAGGAACACTGATCTGTTCCCCTGACTGGGGATCGAACTGGCGACCTCTGTACTTCCAGACGATGCTCTAATCAAACGAGCTATCTGGTCAGGGCACGTATCACTAATTGTTAAAATTTAGTTTTTGACTCCCTTTGGATATAACAAGTTTTACTATTTGGCTTCAAATATCCTGATGAAAAAACTCACTGAGCTGGGCGCTAACTCTCTTGCGCTCACAGTAGCTGTGTGCGGTCTAGGCCAGGTTAGAGAGCGAGCGGGGATTATGAAACAAGCGCCCCTGGGACACGTTTTACCTCGTCCACAGACAGAACTGGGAGGGTGGTCCTGGATGGCTGCCTGGTCCTCGATGCTTTTAGTGGTCTCTTCATCTGTGGAAAGTCTTGTTTGGGAATAAGTGTTTCTGTTGACGTAGATGAGTAATGCCTCCCTAATATTTTTATAAACCACTTAGGCCCTAATAGATTCGGTTTGTGAATCACTTTCCGCTGAGTATCCAAAGACTTCCTGGTTGGAAGGTGTGCTTGTTCATCTTGGCAACGCACGGTGTTTAATGCAGAGAATATGCTTGTATTTGACATGTTCTGGTTCATTTCCAGAATCTGGGACTTATTCAAACCACCAGCTGCTGTATCAGGAAAGAACAAATCCAAGTTTTGACTTCTTGACAGGGTGCCGCGTGTTGTACTCTCAAATTGCTTAAGTGGTTTTCCTGTTCGATGAATAAGTCTTTGGCACTGACGTGCTTTTGATAAAATACAGTGAGATCCGGCCAGGGCACGGAGAAGTCTGGCTGACATGGCCACATCCCAAGCTAAAAGAAAACAAAAATTCAGAGCTCAAGTTAAAAAAAAAAGTTTCAAAAGACACATAATATTTTCCTAGGTAATAGGAATATTTCTGTAAAAATATTTGCAAAACTGATACATCTTAACCTAAGTCTGAAAACAACACAAATCGCCAAGGTTAAAAAATAAATACAAGTATTTCCACCACTTTTCCTGTAGTCAACCTCTGGCTTTCTTTCTGGAAGATTACGCAATTATAAAGCTACTGACATGACAAGGACCTTAAAAAGGAAACATAGAGCGATGAGAACTCTTCCTTTATTTCACCAGCACTACTTAAAAAGAAATCTGTACGTATAAATTCCTTTATTCAAAATGCATTCGGCCTTTCCAATGAGGTAACAATGAGCTAGGGTCAGGTATCTGACATGAAAGTACAAGTCCTCCTGCCACTGTGATGCCAACAGTCACCTAGGGCAGGCAGGAATTTCAACTGTTCATTGTAACTCGGTCCTAGACCTATAGAAAGGCACCGAGGAAAAATGGGACAAGGAGCTTGCCCAATTCTACAGAGAGAGCCGGGCAGACCGAAGCTGCTACTTGAAGAGGAAGGTGCTTTTCAGGTTGGGGGGCATGGCAGGAGGGGACCGGACGGCAGACAGAGACATGGACATACAGACACACACACACACGCACACAAGGCAAGGGAAATGCACTGTGCATATAAGTATTTCCTCCCTTAATTATAGCATAAAATATTTATCCTTTAAAAGTAAATCAGTAGTAAGCAATTAATTCTTAAAAATAATACATTCGGTGCTGGAGATTACAGGTATGAGTCAATGATCTCAGAATTCCTAGTCCAGCTGGGGAAACAGATGAATGTGATAAGCACTGAAACGAGGGTAGGTGCAAATCGCTGTTGGACCCAGGGAAGGGAGAGTCTGGGGCAGGGGTCGGGAACCTATGGCTCTTTTGATGGCTGCATCTGGCTCGCAGACAAATCTTTAATAAAAATAATAATGTTAAAAATATAAAACATTCTCATGTATTACAATCCATTCATTTTCTACCGTTCATGTTCATGGTTGCAGGTGGCTAGAGCCAATCACAGCTGTCCTCAGGGACAACAACAAGTTTTTATTGGATAATGCGTAAGGTACACGGGTGGTTGTATGGCTCTCACGGAATTACATTTTAAAATATGTAGCGTTCATGGCTCTCTCAGCCAAAAAGGTTCCCGATCCCTGGTGTGGGGGAAGGGGTGGGCAGGACAGACTCAGAGGTGACATTTGAACTGGGTCTCAAAGGGCAGAGGGAATCAGCAGATCAAACACGCCCTGGTACAGAGTTTTGTTTACCCGACAAACATGCAATTTCCCGAGAGGAGTAAGTTGCCTAAGAGATCCAGACTGAAAAGGAGCTGGTGGCCAGATCACACTGATCTGGGAGTCTATGTAGGTGTGTGTGTGTGGGGTGAGCCAGCGCTTTCTGATGTGAGACTGACGCAGTCGAATGCATGTCTAGGAAACAATGTTGAAGAGGGGTGGAGAGAGACCAAGACATCACTCACTGAGAACGTCTCACCCACCAGGTGCTCTGATTCACTTCACAATAATCCTAGAAGGCATTTTACAGGTCAGGAAACTGAGGCTTACAGAGGCTAACTGATCACAGTCAGCAAGTTGCAGAGACGTAATTAAAACTCAGGCTTTTCTGGGTCCCAACACGACACTTGTAACCACAGCACTGTACCACCTCCCTTTAGAAGGACAAGGATAAGTCACAGTGATATTCAGGAGACAGAACCTGCTGCTTTCAAAATACTCTGAAAAGTTGGAATGTCGTGTTTCAGTTCTGGTCCAATGAGCTATTACAGTACACCTTTAATTAGTACTGTTCCCTGCCAGCTGAACCAGTGGATTTAGAAGAATTATAAAACAATTTTAGAAATCTGTGTACACAGACCTGGATTCTTCCATTCTCTTCTAGGAAATTCTAACCTCCAGACTTTTAACCCTGCTTTCCTACGGAGGCGACGTAAACCACCAGGACAAAGGAAGTAGGAGCTACAAGACAAATGAGAAGTGTGTTTTCTATCTCTGATGAAAAAGACAGAGGTGTGGCATTTAAGGTGCCCAGCACACAAAGATACTCAGGCTTTGTTCAAAACTAGAACACGTCTCAGGCTCGTGTGCTCTGCGCTGTACAACAGCCAGTGGGCGCAAGTGGCTGCTGAGTACTTGAAATGTGACTCAATAAAACAGAAACAGTATTTTCTTGTATACTGTATTTTATACAGGGTGGGGGCAAAGGTGGTTTTATAGTTGTATGTGAAAGATTTTACTCTTATTTATTAATTATTGTATTATTTTCTAGCCAAAGAAATGTAAACCTAGTTTTGCCCCATCCTGTACTTAATACAAAAAGTACAATATCTCAATAATTTTTATATTACTATTGAAATAATAATTTTAGATGTACTGAGATACATAACGTAAATTGAAGTTAATTCAATCCACTTATTTTTACTTTTTTTTTTTTTTTATAATAATAACATCTACATCTTACAGTTTTTTTTTTTTCTTTATTTATTCATTTTTAGAGAGGAGAGAGACAGAGGGAGGAGCTGGAAGCATCAACTCCCATATGTGCTTTGACCAGGCAAGCCCAAGGTTTCGAACCGGCGACCTCAGCATTTCCAGGTCGACGCTTTATCCACTGCGCCACCACAGGTCTATTTTTACTTCTAAAGCATCTAGAAGACATGTTCCCTATGTGGCTTGCGTTACACTTCTATTGGATTGTGATGCTCTAGACCTTGTCATTATCAATACTTGCAACCTCATATTCTCAATTTCAAGCATCCGACTCTCCAAATACCACCTCCGAGCTTTCAAGTTCACTTCCTCTATTACCTGGTTCGAGCAATTCTTTAACCCCAAAGGACCTACGATTCAACGATCCAAGCACATTTTCACCGTCCCTCGCTCCCCCCCGGGTCTTCCCCCACACCCAGTTTATATTTCATGGTCTACCCTTAGAACCTCTCTCCTCCTCACACCTCAAATCCCTTGTACCCTTCTCTCTGCCACATACCCAAACGACAAAACTTCAATCTGAATTAAATATAATTCACCTAACTGGTGCCTGGACTCCTGCAGCTGGTCACAGCTGGAGGCAACTGGACAACCAACCAACCAACCAACGGTGCCATCTGGTCTTATGTTAAATCCATGACTACTCACTTCAGGGGGGCCTTTCATGTTATTCAACAACCTTAAATGTGTGTCCCTACCATAGTCTACTCTCCACTTTCTCCTCACACCTTCAAGGGATCCTCTTCCTTTTTCACCCTCAATAATAATCTCGTGTCCTTTTTCGTTGTCAAAACAGAAGTCCCACCAGCTCTCTGCCATCAGCTGACAGCCTGCCTATCACTTCTGTGCCCGTGGACTTTGTCTTCCCTTCTGCTGCTCCACCAGAACCAGGCACTCCGTCTGCACGCTGATTCTCCTCCATTCCTGCCTAGGAAGGAAGGATTAAGCTCTCCTCCCCTTTCCTCCATACCATTTATTGTCTTCCTCCTTATTGACACATTCCTATTAGCATACAACCAAGCTTTACTTTCTTCTTTCTCTTATAAAAACTCTGCCCTGACTCCTTCCCTTCCATATACCACACCTTTTCTCTGCGCTCCCTCCATTTTAGAGGAGTCTTATTTGCTGTCTCTAATCCCCTATCTCCGATTTTTCTCAAACTCATCCCTATCAGGCTTTCATCCCTACCACTTTACCAAAAGTCACCTGTGAAAGCCACCATAACTGCCGCATTTCTAAGTCCAACGGTCACTTCTTACTCTTCCCTTTACCTGACTCCACTCTCAGTCACTCTCACTCTTCCCTTTACCTGACTCCACTCTCAGTCACTCTCACTCTCCCCTTTACCTGACTCCACTCTCAGTCACTCTCACTCTTCCCTTTACCTGACTCCACTCTCAGTCACTCTCACTCTTCCCTTTACCTGACTCCACTCTCAGTCACTCTCACTCTCCCCTTTACCTGACTCCACTCTCAGTCACTCTCACTCTTCCCTTTACCTGACTCCACTCTCAGTCACTCTCACTCTTCCCTTTACCTGACTCCACTCTCCTGGAAGCACCTTCCTCCCTTGGCTTCTAGGAGACCATACTGGGTTGAACATTGGGTCTCTTTTGCTGATTTCTCAACCCCTCAAAAATGGAATGAACCAAGGCTTATTATTTGGGCCACTTCTTTATTCTCTGATCTTGGTAATCTCACCCATCTCATGGTCTTATGTACCATCTTACACCTTAACGAGTATCAAATATTTATCTTTACTTTCACATAAAAAAGGTAACATGCTCAAAACTCAGCTTGAGATCTTCCTACAAGTTCTATTCTTCCCCCAGTCTCCTCCATTCCCGAAATAGCAATCACATCCTTATCTTTCTAAAGCCAAAAACCTGAAGTCCACCCCGACTCCTCCCTTCACTTTCCATACCGAATCTGTCAGCAAACCCCACTAACTTTATTCCAACTAGTTCTTACCACCCACACTGCTACCACCCTGGTCCAAGTTGCTGTCTTTCCTAAAGATCATGGGAATAGCCCCCTAGCTTATCCGCCCTGCTTCTGTTCTTGGCCTCCTATGGATTCTTCTCAACACAGCAACCAAAGTGATCCTTTGAAAACTTAAGTCAGATCACATCTTTCCTCTAGTCAATTTGACAAATGGCCTCACAGTTCACTTGAAATAAAAGCAAAGACCTTAAAGTAGCCTGCATGGCGTGTGATCTCTGGCTCTTTATCTCTAACATTTCTTACAGCTCATTTTCCTCGTCACTCCAGTCTCTGACCTTGGCATTTACTGCTCCTTATGCTCTTCTCCCAGGTGTCTGTAAGCCTCATTCGACACCTTCGTCAGACGGTGTGGCTCAGCTGTCTCCTACCCTGGGCAAGCAAAGTCTGCCCTAAGCACTGCATTTAAAACGCACAGTCAGCGCCCACTCTCTGTCTTCCTCTCCGTTGTATTTCTCCACTGCATTTAACATTACCTGCATACCTTCTATTTTTAGTTAATTAATAAACAAATGTGACCTGAATTCCTAGCATATGGTGGACACTGTCCTACTTGCCAAAAAAAACAGGAAAATAGACAAAAATCCGTATCTTTTGTACCTTATATCACATTGGGATGATAGACAATAGATATGGTAAGTCAGCAAAATAAATGTTAAAGAGTGACAATGCTAGAAGGAAAAACAGAAAAGAGACAGATTTGTTTCTCTTTCCCTTTAAGTTTATGAGGATTGAGATGTGTCTGTGGTACATGATGTGTCTATCTCCTGTGACCGCAGTGCCCAGCACACGATAGGTCTTCAACTCCTGTTTTCTCTGTGAAATATAAAGCAGCTATTCAGATCCTGGTCACATTTTCTACTAAGAAAACGGTATCAGCTGGGCTACGATTCAATGGCACTAATCTCTGGGAACATACCTTCCAATTCCTTGAACTCAAAATTATTTTACCTTTGCAGTGATCGCCATGCACTGGCTCAAAAAAGCGTTTCGTGTTTGTGGATCGAGTGCTTTTGACTGCCAGCTAAGTGGATCAAAGATCACTGTCACAGGCAGAGGACCATGGTGAAGCCTGCGACGCGACAGATTCACGGCGGGCGGGAGCAAAGGCAGGGAGCACTGGACAGAGCCACATAAACTGCTGGGCAAGGCAGTGCACTAACCTCTCCGCAGGCCGAGAAGAGGGGCGCGCCTCCGCGCAAGCTTCCGCCGCCCGGCTGCAGAGAAGAGAGACTTGCGATGACAGCTTCGCCTCCTCCAAAGCCACCGACTCCTGCACGAGAACTCCCCCACCCAGGGCCCCGCACTGCGCAGGCGCACAGGACTCTGAGCTCAGCGCAGCGCGAGCAACCTTGTCCACGTGGCTGCCCGACCACGTGACCCGCGCCGCCGCGACCTTTTCCGCTCCCTGATCCTGGAAGCTCCCGGTCCCTGCTCGCTTCCGCTTTCCGCCCACTTCCTTGTTCCGCTTCTCTCGTCGCCCTCCGCTGTCCCCGCCTTCGTCCCCGGAAAGTCTCCCCCTCCTCCCGCCGGCCATTGTTTGTCTCGCGTACAGGCACCACATAAAGTTTCCTTATTCAAAAGCGTTGTTTCCAACCCACGTTCCTGCCCGCAGCTGCTCCGCCTGCGCGGCGGCCCCGCCCTCTTCCTGCGGCGGGGGAGCCCCGAGCGCTGGCGCCCGAACGCGGAAGGCGATGGCGGAGCCTCCAGCGCCCCTCTCGGGCCAGGACGTAGGGTTCGTGTCGCTTTCCTCGCCCGGCCGCCGGGAAGCTGTGGGAGAGCGGCCGGGGAGCCGCGGCTGCGAGTGCAGCCCCGCGTCGGGCTCCGCTGCCCGGTGTCGCCGCCTCGCGCGGTTGCAGGCGCGGTGGCGGGCGCGGCGGGCTCGGGGCGGGCGGTGGGGCGGCGTCTTCCCGGCGCCGGCTCGGGACCCCCTCCCGACGCGGAACGGACTTCCAGCCCCGGCCGAGCTTCGCCAGTGACCGCCCTCTCCCTGCCGTGACCGTTCTAGCGTTCTCATGGGCTGTCTTCGTTTGCACCGGACGCTTGTCGTTCAAGTGCTCGGGTGCACCTCTCTACTCCCGCATGACTGCAGGAGAGTTTATTATGGTTATTATGCCCTTCTGAGTCCTGCAGAGGCATGGCTTAATGTTTCAATAAACACATTTTGGGCGGGGGGAGTGTTAAAATTATCTGTAAAAATTAGGGATCTCAGATCTATCGAGCGATATGTTTCTTCTCTTGCTGATGAGATTAATTCATAATCCCACTACAAAGAAATGCGTTTTGATTTTCAGGCATCCCGTCACGGATTTTTAGGTCAAGTTGTGGACTACCGTACATAAAATAGCCATTTGCATAAATTGAACGGTCAGATTTATTTTTGAGATATGTCCTTACTCCAAAATATTGCATAACACCAGAATACTTACAAGAAAGTGACCTTACCTGAAATAGATTGAGGCCCGGGAGGTACCAGTGGCCCCAGATTTAAGCGGGCACTCGGTCGTGCAAATATATAGTGGTTGTTGACTTCAAGTTTGAGCCCTGGGCCACCCTGGCCTCACCTTATTCCGATCTATGTGGGACTTTGCTCCAAAGCCCAGGCCTGGGGAAGTTTAGTAGCTGGGAAAAGAGCAATACATACTTTCCAATTAAGTACAGTCTTCAAAGGGCTGTCACTTCTTTTTCTATCTGCTGCCTTGGAAAATTCAAGTGTCAATTCATTTAATCTTCTTTTTCTCTTCCTCCAAGGAATTAATAGTGAGTTTTAAAAGTTAAATTCTGATCACAGTAGTTACTAATTAAAATCTAATCACTGTTTATCTCAAAGTATCACACAATCAGTGTTTTGTGATACATATATATGTATTTTATATTTGCGATTCATAGTTTTATAGCTATCATTTGAGGAAACCTCTTGAAGAAATAATCAGGGTATAACCCAGTATTTTAAAAATTTCAGTAAGATATTTGAGTTTTAGAAGTGTGATGATCCCAAGTTAAAAAAATAGGTGATTAGGCAGAGGTATTTTCAAAATTATTGTGTCAACTTTCTCTGTTTTACTTTGTGATGATCAGAAGATATAAACGAATTGATCAGCTAAGTTTTGTGCTCTCTATTTAAAAACTGCACAAAATTCACCACATTTTAAATCTTTTTCTGAGTCTTGTATTTCCTTAAAAAATCTAATTACATATAAAATGAAAACCTGTACAACTTGGTTTTTATATGTCTAAAATCAAGACTATCTTTAATTTTTTTAATGCTCAAATGTATTCAAGTTTTTCCTTATCTCTAGCTTTCTTTGGCACTTATAGAAAATCACTTTTTTGGTTAGGAGTAGGAACTGGAAACGCTTTAATTTTGTTTAGGGACAGAATAGGATGGAAAAGGGTCATGGTGCAGGTAGAGGAGGCAGCAGCAAAAGCCTTTGAAAAGAATTAAAATTGACTAAGAGAGAAAAGGAAGAAGCAGGTTCATAAATATCTTTGTTTCTCTGTCACAGTCGAGTCTTCCAAGCTGTTTTACATCTACTGCTTCATTTTTCTAAGTAGGTGATGTCACCTATTAATTGATGTAGGAGGAGAGCCTGTTTGATTTTTAGGGCAATTTTTGGTTGTTGTTCTATCACACGGTTAAACTAGTTTCTGACTAAGGAAAATAAAAGGAATAGAATAGGAAAGGTAAGAATGATTGAGCAGACTTCAGGAGAAAATCTGGGATTGGAGGCACAAAGACTACTTAGCTTTGATGACGGACCAGAGAAGTTTTCAGATTTTCCTTTGTCTTAATAATAGTAGTAGCTGGACAATGCTGGTGTTCCTTATACTGGTTGTGTGAAAAGGAATTTTAATTTAAATGAGGTGATCCAGAAACTGAAAGACAGTTGATCTTGTATGAAGGTTACTAAGTAATACACTGCATTTATGACTCTTTTCTAGGTCATTTGCGTATCTTACGATTAAAGACAGAATACCACAGATCTTAACCAAGGCTATTGATACATTGCATCGACATAAAAGTGAATTTTTTGAGAAACATGGAGAGGTATGAGATGTGTTGAACTTTATTTTCTTAAATTTTTAGCAGAAACTTAGGCGGTTTCCTGTCTCTGATAAATGGTCATTTCACTCAAAGATAATGAAAAGACTCAAGTTCATAAGATGAAACTTTTACAAAAACGTAGAATAGATAAGGCAGGTTAACGTTGATATGAAATTGTGTGTTTTGAGCTTCATCTTAGGAATTCTAAATTTAAATGTTTATAATAATTTGTGCAGACATAAAATGTAGTTTTTGTAATATACTACTTTTTTCTAAGTTTAGGTCCATAAAAATGTGTTACCCTAGAAGAATTATTCACTTATATAGATAACATATATATATGATATTTATATAAAGCATATATAAAATTTAGTTATGTTTTTAATATATATAAATGTTTCTTCTATATTTCTGAAGAAAGGCATGGAAGCTGAAAAGAAAGCTATTTCTCTTCTTTCTAAATTACGGAATGAATTACAAACAGATAAGCCACTTACCCCCTTGGTCGAGAAGTTTGCTGATACTGACATATGGAATCAGTACCTAGAATATCAACAGAGTCTTCTGAGTGAAAGTGCTGGGAAACCAAGGTGGTTCTACTCACCGTGGTTGTTTGTGGAATGCTACATGTACCGCAGAATTCACGAAGCTGTTATTCAGAGGTAAGTGTGTAACCGGCAAATAAATGTCTAGATACCTTATGCTTTTTTGAAATTATAAAACGGTAAGTTTAAAAATGAAAATTTAGCAGATATTGATGGCACTACTGGACATTCTGTGTATGTTACCACAATAATAGGTTTTTGACGATTATAATCCACTTTTCCAGAATAAACATGTGATTGAATATCTGAAGTAGGAGCTAATTAGAAATTCTTACAGAGACTTACTTTTCTTCCAGAGTAAAACAAATTGTAGTTACTGAGGAAAAAAATGTTAATTTGAAATAATTATTTATCTAAAAAATCATGATGGGCTTGACCAGGCAGTGGCGCAGTGGATAGCGGACCCAGGTTCAAAATTCTGAGGTCGCCAGGTTGAGCGTGGACTCACCAGCTTGAGCACGGGGTTGCTGGCTTGAGCATGGAATCATAGACATGACGCTATGGTCACTGGCTTGAAGCCCAAGGTTGATGACTTGAGCAAGGGGTCACTTGCTCTGCTGTATCCCCCTCCAATCAGGGCACATATGAGAAAGCAATCAATGAACAACTAAGGTGTCACACTGAAGAATTGATGTTTCTCATCTCTCTCTCTTCCTATCGGTCCCTATCTGTCCCTCTCTGTCTCTCTCTGTCACAGAGACACACACACACAAAGTAAAAAATCATGATGGGACAAAGTAAGTATAAGCATAATTGTTTATAAAAATAGATAATATGTCAATTAATTTGGCATAAGGAATCAATGACAGCAATTCACTGCATTGCTCTTTGCACTGTCATAATCTTGAGCCCTATTTTTTTTTTAATGGCTGGGCTAGAAAAAGACTAAAAGTTAAACATGTTCTAAATAACTTTTTATAAACTTGCCTAGCAGCATTTGAGATCTTGCCTTGGCATGTTTTGTCAGTTTGGCTTAAATAAACCCTTGTATAAGCTTGCTGATACTAATTTAATTTTTCCTAAAGATTCTGATATAGAATTGATTTATAGAGCAAAAGAAAATGTAATGTGGATTATTATTTTAGCTCACGGGTTATGAAAATAAAGGTTTGCTGAATGAGAGGAATCCTTTGGTATCTGTTCCCAAATAATAGCATAGGATAGTTTAAAGCAATCAACCCAACACTAAAAATAAAATAAGAAAAATAATTTTGGGAAACTTGCATAAATTTGAATGTATTCTTTATATATTATAATTTGTTGTTTTTGCTGAATAAGTATGTTTTAGGACTTCTGTTCTAAAAGGAAAACACACTTTAAAAATCTAGTTCACTGCCTGGCACACAAAGCACTCAAGCAAAGGACTGTTGCTAATCGTAGGGGCTCTCACACGTTGGATACCAGCGCCGTTCCAGGTGCTTCAGAACTCAGCGAAGTGGAGGTGTTACTCTGGTTTCCGCTTTACAGTTGAGGAAACAGGCCCAGGCTAGTAAATGGTAGAGCCACTATTTGAGCCTGGTCTTTGTAACTTGGATTAGAGCCCTCACCAAACTGCCTTTTTCCCAGTAGCACATTTGGATGTTTGTCAGGAACTAGGGTTAATCTGAAACTCCGGGTGATGGTTTTATCATTTTGAAACGTATCGTATCTGTATTAGCCAAAGGTGCCGAAGGGGCGAACCCAGGTGAGGCAGTTCGGTTTAGTGGAGAGTGGAGGTTAGAAGGGCAGAAGGAGCGCTGTTGCTGAGTTTGATTGTAGAGGTGGATCAGGTTCAGAGAGTAAAAACAGTCTAGGGCAGAAGCTCACAAATCTGGCTACATATAACCCAGTTGGAGATTTTGTTTTTAGCATGCAGAATTTGAAATCAGTGTATTAAAAGAAATACTGTTGATTTAATTTATCTATGGTGGGGCCTGGACGTCAGTTTTTCTTTCCACTCTTCAGATTTTGCACAGCCTGGGTTTATATCCACTGGATGAGAACAGTTTGTTACCAGGCAAAATTAGCTCTGAGTCCCAGGAATGAGAATTAGTCAGCCAAGGATGTCAACCTCTCCTGTGGCAATCTCCGTGGACGGGATCTGAAGACCTGGGGTTTGTGCTGCGGTGTACAGATCTCAGGTTTTAGGTCAGGGAGACAAGGAGCAAGTGGTTTTGCGATGTCTGATTGGTCAGGGTTCTTGTAGGAGGAATTCCTGTCCTGATATGTCCAAAGTGAACAAAGGGTGTTTTATGGAGAGAGAAGACAGGATATCAATTTGTTGTTCCACTTACTCATGCCTGCATTGGTTGATTCCTGTGTGTGCTCTCACCAGGGGTCAAACCTGCAGCCTTTGTGCGTCAGGACAATGCTCTGAACAACAGAGCCACCCGGCCAGGACCTTTGTTCTTTTAACTTTTATAGGATCCCAAATTATACATCAGCTGTAAGACGTGTTTATGTTGATTTTGCCCCTTGTACTGAGACATACTTCAGATTTTCTTTGCAAGATGTATTTTGTGATATTTATTATAGTTAAATAGTTGAATAGTCTGCAAGCCTAAATTAAGATTCAAAGTTCTAGCCATATGTGAAATTTAAATGTATTTTGTAAAAATACTTCAGATATTGAAAAGTGAAAGCACAGAGAAAATAGGCATTTTAAAGCTCTTTATTAATGTGTAGTAAATATACAGACCAGTGCACTTAAAAGTTCAACTTGACGCCTGACCAGGTGGTAGCACAGTGGATAGAGCATAGGACTGGGACACAGACGACCCAAGTTCAAAACCCCGAGGTCGCCGGCTTGCGAGCTCATCAGCTCGTGCATGGGGTTGCTGGCTTGAGTGTGGGATCATAGACGTGACCCGTGGTCACTGGCTTGAGCCCAAAGGTCACTGGCCTGAGCCCAAGGTCACTGGCTTGAGCAAGGGGTCACTTGCTTTGCTGTAGCCCCCCGGTCAAAGCACATATGAGAACTCCATCACTGAACAACTAAGGAACGCAATGAAGAATTGATGTTTCTCATCTCTCTCCCTTCCTGTCTGTCTGTCCCTATCTGTCTCTCTCTCTGACTTGCTCTCTGTTAAAAAAAAAAAAAAATTCAACTTTACCAGAATATACTTGTGTCCCTAGTGTCCAGATCAAGAGGCAAGCCCGTCTGGGTCCCCTTCCAGTCACCACCATCACAGTCACTCAAGGGAAACCACTATCCTGATCTGTGTTAGCGTTGCCAGTTTTAAAATTTCATTTCAATGAAATTACATGGGAATAGTTTTGTGTCTGATTTCTTTTACTCAGCATTATGTTGGTGAGATTCATCCATATTGTTTGCATATACGGGGGTCCTCGGGTTACGACAGTTATCTACATATGACGTTTCGAGTTTATGATGCTCACTCCCATAAAAACTTAAAAAACTTGAGACGTGGGTGTTTTGGCTGAAGCCGTTAGCGCCATACTTACAGACTGTGTGGGTGAACTAGTGTGGCTGTGTGGTGGAAGAATACGTGGTAACGTGCATATGAGTGAGGGAGTTGCGTCCCCTAGTAAACTTACCTATGCCCTTTTGGACTGTTACAAGTACAAGTGTTCCATTTGTGTTAGGCTAAGGTGTGTTTCAGTTTACAACAAAATTTGGGTTGTGTCACTGTTTTAGGTACGGAACTGTGTCATAACCGAGGACCCCTGTAATTGTCAATAATTCATTTTCATTGCTATCCAGTATTGCAGAACATGAAATATCACACTCTTTTTACTTATTCTGTTGTTGATGGGTATTTGAGTAGTTTTCTGTTTGAGGTTAGGAAGAGTGCTGCTATAAACATTCAAACACATCTGATGAATACTTGTGCATTTAATTTTGCTGATACTGGTATGTACCTAGGAGTGAACCACCAGATCATAGTGTAGCCACATATGTAGCTGTAGTAGATTCTAAAATAGCAAACATTTTGTTTTCTTTTTATTTATTATTTAAAAAATTTTTTATTACTGATTTTAGCAAGAGAGGAATGGAGAGAGAGAGAGAGAGAGAGAGAGAGAGAGAGAGAGAGAGAGAGAGAGGGAGGAAGGAACACCAGTCTGCTCCTATATGTGCCCTGACTGGGTACTGAACCAGCAACCTCTGTGCTATGGGATGATGCTAACCGAGCTTTCTGGCCAGGGCTACAATAGCAAACATTTTAAAATCAGAAGTCATACATAGTTGTGTGAGTTTACTCTCTTAAATACAAGAAATAAGGTTTATTTTTAATGATGAGTGTGACTTTAATGAATGATTTTTTTTTTTTTGTATTTTTCTGAAGTGAGAATTGGGGAGGTAGACAGACAGAATCCCACATGCTAACTGATTGATTAACAAAGCTCTGGAACAAAGCCTGGCAAAGCTTGCCTGTCAAAGGCCAGATAGTAATATTGTCGGCAGTGGGGCCCCGTGGTCTTTGTAGAAGCTGCTCAGTTTGCCACTGCAGTGCAGAAGAGCCCCCGACGCCACCTAGACGAACGAGCGTAGCTCTGTTCCAACTGAGCGTCATTTATGGACACTGAAATTTTAACTTTATGTGTCACAAAATGTTCTTTTGATTGTTATCAACCATTCAAAAATGTAAAACCATTGCTAGCTTGCAGGTCATACCCAACGAGTGGCCGGCCAGATTGGATCTGCAGCTGTAATTGGCTGACGCCAACACTCGAACCTGTGAACCCAACTAATTTTTACCCTTTTAAGTCACCTTGAGAGACTGATTTATTTCAGCAATGCTGCCATTGCTAAAAATGTCTTTTGATTCTTTAGAACTTCTTTCAGAGCCAATTCACGAGCCTCAAAAAGAATAGTAGTTTCATTATTTTTATAGCCATCCCTCATTTTTGATTAGAAATGTTTCACGCCATTTGATATACATACCTCATTCTACTGAACTTGCTCTGAGTGACTTTTGGCTGTTTCCAAAAAGAAATGAACTGCCAAGGATGAAGATATGCTCTCACTGACAGGACGTTTAATAATGTGCCACAGGTTCTGAAGAAAATTCCAAAAGTGCTTTGAGCAATGGCAGCACCCTTGGAATAAGGGGCTCTCCCAAGGGGACTGGCCGACGGGAAGGAGGCAGCAGTCATTTGGATGTGTCCATTCTGGTATGTTTCTGCTTTCTCATCCATCCCATTAACTCAGTCGGAATTGTTTTTTTGTTTTTTTTTTCTTTTTTTTTTCTTTTTTAATTTTCTGAAACTGGAAACGGGGCCTGACCGGGATCCACCCGGCACGCCCACCAGGGGCTACGCTCTGTCCACCAGGGGGGCGATGCTCTGCCCCTCCGGGGCATCGCTCTGCTGGAGCCACTCCAGCGCCTGGGGCAGAGGCCAAGGAGCCATCCCCAGCGCCTGGGCCATCCTTGCTCCAATGGAGCCTTGGCTGCAGGAGGGGAAGAGAGAGACAGAGAGGAAGGAGGGGGGGGTGGAGAAGCAAATGAGCGCTTCTCCTATGTGCCCTGGCCGGGAATCGAACCCGGGTCCCCCGCACGCCAGGCCGACGCTCTACCGCTGAGCCAACCAGCCAGGGCCCAGTCGGAATTGTTTTTACCCTAAGGTGGATGACCCATGGAAAGAAGTAGCTCATTTAGAAGCTCAGGTGATCTGAATGGCTTTCACAGTTGCTTGTGTAAAGGCTACTCTGTTAGTGTGGATGCCTTCTTAGTTACGTTTTCCTTAGGCCAGTGTTAATATTACTTGATCTCTCATTAGACAGCATGAAGATTTAGCCATGGCACATGTAACTTCACTGGTCAGAGGTAACTTGGGAGTAAAAGTTGCCAAAAAATAAAAATATAGAGTAAGTCTACAAAGAAATTGTCACAATTGGTCATTATAATAAAATTTACATTGGTATTATGTGATTTATCTCAAGTAGTTGTCTTTCCTGATGCTTCTATGTTTGACTCTTAGTGATTACTATATTTTATTCACATGCTCTGTTTATATCCATATGTTTGTTACTTGGAACCTTGCCACATGAGCAATTCAAAAAATGTTTGCTAAACAAAAGCAATTGTCTTGAAATTGTATTTCTCTTTGTCTTTTTGCTCTGGAAACCTTACAGGGTCAATGACTATGAGTATTGTAGTAATTACTCAATACAGTACTTCCAGTGAAATAGATGTTCGGGAGTTTTCGACAGTTAATTCAAATGAGTATGGGTGATTTTGTGTATACTATGATTATTTTGTTTGTGTAACTTGATCTATATATCTAGTATCTATTACCAGTAATTTTTGAGATTTAATGTTACTATTCTCTTTAAAATATTGCAATTACCTAGATGTGTGGGGAAAAAAGATGTAGAGTTATATAAATATTTCACATGTGTTTTTCTCTTACTTTAGTCCACCAATCGATGACTTTGATGTATTTCAAGAATCAAAAGAACAAAACTTCTTTGAATCACAGGACTCTGTCAGGGCTTTATGTATTCACCTGCAAGAACTGACGAGCGCCGTTGGAGACCTAGATGAAAAGCAGCTGAAACATGAGTTTTTTAAACTTCTTCAGGTAAATGTGATAATTAATCTCCTGAATAGATGTATTTAAACTGCTAAAAAATAGGCTGGTGCACATTTAACAACGTGTGTATATATGTTGTCATTTCGCTTATAATTATCATTTTAGTAGTAGTCTTATTCAGGAGATGAAAATCCATTTAATCTGAAAATGGATTTTGAAATCTCTCCTGTGCATAGGATTTTAGTGGCTTCATAGCTTCTGTTATTTTTTTCTAAATGTATGTATATTTGTAACATTTTTGATGCAAAATTTTTATGATTTTTATGAAGTACTGTGATGAAAAATTTTTTTTCTGTCAAGAAAGGAGATGAAAAGGATAGACTTCATCCTATTAATATTGTTTTTTCCCCCTTTGGAGGGCAGTTGAAAATGAGATTGGTGTGTAAAATTAACTTTTACTTTTTGTTAACAAGTAGCATTCCAGGCTCAATCATTTCAACAGCTGTTAAAATTCTTGCACCAAAATGAAAAGGAAAGTGAATTCCTAGTATTCCATGATCAGCTTTCATCTTTAAAAACAATTGAATAATATGACAAAATTAATTTCTTCAGGATTTATAAAATAAGGTTAAGAGAGGATATTATTATTGTTATTTTAAAAAAGTATGGACACGTAAGAAAAAGAGAAACATTACTTTGGAAATTTAGAGGAAAAACGACAAAACTACACAAATTGCCAACATTGGTATTTCCTGCTTCTGTCATTCTTGAATTCTTTTTTTTTGTTGTTTTTTTTTTTGTGAGAGACAGTGAGAGGGACAGATAGGGACAGACAGACAGGAAGGGAGAGAGATGAGAAGCATCAATTCTTTTTTTTTTTTTCTGAAGCTGGAAACAGGGAGAGACAGTCAGACAGACTCCCGCATGCGCCCGACCGGGATCCACCCGGCACGCCCACCATGGGCGATGCTCTGCCCACCAGGGGGCGATGCTCTGCCTATCCTGGGCGTCGCCATGTTGCGACCAGAGCCACTCTAGCGCCTGGGGCAGAGGCCACAGAGCCATCCCCATCGCCCGGGCCATCTTTGCTCCAATGGAGCCTTGGCTGCGGGAGGGGACGAGAGAGACAGAGAGGAAAGCGCGGCGGAGGGGTGGAGAAGCAAATGGGCGCTTCTCCTGTGTGCCCTGGCCGGGAATCGAACCTGGGTCCTCCGCACGCTAGGCCGACGCTCTACCGCTGAGCCAACCGGCCAGGGCCGAGAAGCATCAATTCTTTATTGTGTCATCTTAGTTGTTCATTGATCGCTTTCTCATATGTGCCTTGACTGGGGGCTACAGTAGGCCGAGTGACCTCTTGCTCAAGCCAGTGACCTTGGGTCCAAGCTGGTGAGCCTTGCTCAAACCAGATGAGCCCACACTCAAGCCGGTGACCTCGGGGTTTTGAACCTGGGTCCTCTGTGTCCCAGTCTGAAGCTGTATCCACTGTGCCACTGCCTGGTCAGGCCATTCCTGAATTCTTGAAGAAGACTTCATAGTCATTTGATCAGGCCACCCTGACTTGGGCTTGAATGTCGGCTTTGTTGCTTAATTTCTCTGAGCTTTAGCTTCCTCATCTGTAAATGAGAATAGTCGTGTACACCTCATAATTTGATGTGAGAAACTAGATTCACTCACATGGGTGTTGTGCACCGTCTGGGGACACAGAAGAACATGCTGCCACCATCATCAGGTGGAAACAGCAGTGTCCTACTTAAGATGGTTTTGTTACATTTCTTCATCTATCTTGTGGAAGTTGACTTTTAAATTCTCCTTCAGAACATTCTTAAATTTATATTGCTAGATTCAGAAGTGTTTTATAATGTGTAGTAGTACCCCGTCCCTCGTGTCCTAAGAAAAGTTTGAAACGTTTCCAGAAAGAGGTGTTTGAAAATGTATGAAAAGAAGTAGAGCAGAGAGGGGGCCCAGGAATGATGGGGGGGGGTGTAGCAAGTACTTAGTAGGGCTGCCAGGGAGGGGCCTCGGGGAACGTCCCCCCCCCCCCCCCAGGCACAGGCGGCCAAGCTGCTCCCCGTCAGTGCTCATGGTGACTAGCAGGTTCACTTCCTCCAAGCTGCTCCAGGTTGCCTTGGTGTGCGGGAATGTGGCTCTGCTTTAAAATCGTAGGACTCCACCCCGTCCACACAGACATTTCAGTGTGCACTGTCGCTGTTCTCTATGCCCAGTGTGTGACAGAGAGAAAAACACACCAGTCCTTGCTGTCATGGAGCTTGTGGTCTTGATGGCGTATAGACAATCAAATGAGGACACTAATCAGTACAGAATTAATTACAGACTGGAAGGCGGTGTGAAGGAAATATGCAGGAGGCCAACGGGGACCCTGACCTTAGCTGGAAGGGCTATCGTCTACACCAGCGGTGGTCAACCTGGTCCCTGCCGCCCACTAGTGGGTGTTCCAGCTTTCATGGTGGGCGGTAGCAGAACAACCAAAGTATAAATAAAAAGATGGATTTAACTATAGTAAGTTGTTTTATAAAGATTTATTCTGCCAAACTTAGCGAAAATCCAACATAAAGTACTTGGTAAGTAGTTATTATTATATGCTTTAACTTGCTGTAACTCTGCTTTATAAATTTTATAAAGTAAAGTTACTTCCCTACTTTATAAATCACCATTACTGTGGAACCGGTGGGCGGTTAGAAAATGTTACTAATAACAGAGATATAAAAGTGGGCGGTAGGTATAAAAAGGTTGACTACCCCTAGTCTACACCATGGGCTGTTTCTTCATCAGACTTGGCCTTACACTTAAAAAGAAAGTGTATATATGTGTATATAGATCCATTTAATTCTTTTAAAGTAATATTCTTGGTTGGAACAAGCACTGCCTCATATTTTGATTCAGTCAAGAGTAGAGTCACTAATATTTGTTGATGACCTTTAACTGCCAGCTATTGGGTACATTGCTTACACCGGTTAGGTCAGTTCACCCGATAATTCTACGACCTGGTAAATTCATGTGTAATTTACCAGTGACCGTTAATTTGAAGTGCTAGGGTTGGAACCCGGGTCTGCCTGATTCCAGAGCCTGTACTGCTAAATCTGTCATTTTAATTACCAGCTTTTTGAAAAAGTAGGGTTATATGCCACTTTCTACAAAATAAGCTTGAGTATTGTTTCAGTTAGAGTTGGAAAGGTCTTTAAACTAGACATCACCTTGTCCAATTTCTTTGTTTTTCAGCTGAGAAACTAAATCCCAGAGAGGTTGGATTTAAGAAAATAAATTGACAGTTGTTTTTTGGGGGGGAGTAAGAGCTTGGTGGAAAAAAAGACACTTTTATTATTTTTTTGACAATGAATTGTAAAGTTAACTGTAGTTTAGTTTTTACAGCATCTGATCATGTTCTCATGTCTGCAAGATGCAAAAACTTTCATTCTGATTAAATAACATAGGTTATTAAAATCATTCAGTCCGGTTTTTTATACTTCACTGCATACTGAGCAATTAAAAGTTTCATTGTTTTACCTTTTTATACAACATCATGTAAACGTAGTCTTTGCATTATTAGACATAGTAGATTTGATGGATATTTTATATTGAGTTTTATAGAAATGAATGTTATGAATACTTTTAGCAACCCTACCTAGTTAATTTGTAAAGCTACCTGTTAGTTTTCTTGGTTATTCAGAAGAAGCATACATGTTTTGTACCTTTTCTTTTTCAGGTCTCCCTGTGGGGAAATAAGTGTGATTTGTCTCTGTCAGGTGGGGAGACCAGTTCTCAGAAGACCAATATAATAGATTCTTTGGAAGCTCTGAAGCCTTTCATTTTAGTGAATGACACGGAACATCTGTGGTCATTGCTTAGCAATTGCAAGAAAACAAGAGAAGAAGTATCTATTACTAGAGTGGATATTGTTCTGGATAATTCTGGGTTTGAACTTGTTACAGATTTAATATTAGCCGACTTCTTGTTGTCTTCTAAACTGGCTACTGAGATCCATTTTTATGGGAAAATGATTCCGTGGTTTGTTTCTGATACTACTATACATGATTTTAACTGGTTAATTGAACAAGTAAAACATTCTAATCACAAGTGGGTGTCCAAGTGTGGGATTGACTGGGAAAACTATATTAAAATGGGTAGGTGGGTTTACCATGATCATATATTTTGGACGCTGCCCCATGAATTCTGTGCCATGTCTCAGGTTGCTCCTGACTTATATACTGAACTACAGAAGGCACAGTTAATTTTATTCAAGGGTGATTTGAATTATAGGAAGTTGACAGGTGACAGAAAATGGGAGCTGACCGTTCCATTCCATGAGGCTTTGAACGGCTTCCATCCGGCCCCTCTCTGCAGCATTCGTACATTAAAGGCGGAGGTTCAGGTGGGGCTGCAGCCTGGGCAAGGGGAGCAGCTCACTGCTTCTGAGCCCAGCTGGCTGACCACCGGGAAGTATGGGGTATTTCAGTTTGACGGTCCGCGTTGACGTGGCTTAGGGACCCTGAGTTCCGCAGAAGGACCTGACAGGCAGTTTCATGCTCAGTGTGTGAATCCAGTCTCTTGACTGCTCTGCATTAGCTCTGGGAAGCTTGGCTTCTCCGTGCTGAGTCCTTTGTGCTCTGGATGCTTTTTCCTTTGAACGTTTTGTCCCGTGTATTGTTTTGAGGATAGATGGATTAAGCTATTATAGATACATACATTTATGTTGGAATCTTAGTAACTTATTTCAGGTAAAATGCATAATTTCAAATGGTTTTCATGAGCTTATTTTTAATTGAGCAGAAAGCAAAATAGAAGTGAATAACTTTTTTTAATACTGTGCTGCATGGTATTTAATATCCTAGGAAGCACGGAATTTTGTTTAACTTGGTTTTGGGCTCTAGAAATACGAGCTCTGTGAAAACATACATCTTAAATATATAATTGTAAAGAGGCATTTCTCACAACTGTGATATTTCAACACAGGAAAGCATAACTTACCTCATAAGTTAATTATAATTTTGTTCTTAAATTTTATGTCATTTCAATAGCCTGTTTTGCCTGCATTTGGGTTTTGGTTGACCTGTGGAATGGATGATAGGAAACACAAAATTGAACAGAATGAAAGAAATGGTATTTGAAGAAACATGTAATACCGTTTACATTCTATTTATGATGTCTGTAGTCAACTGAAATATATTGTTTTAACATGTGTTTTAAATGAACAAATTTTTAGATTGCTGTGCAGCTTTAAAAATGCTTTAGATAAAAAAGCTTCTTGTGCATTGAATTTGGAGTACTACCAACAAATTGATTGATTTTTATATTCTTACACATTTATTGGTGGTTGCCAGATATTAAAAACTTAAGTTTTAGGTCAGTTTACTTTGGAACTGAAATTGGAAATAAACCTGGAAATGTTTCCTTGCCCTAGAATAATAAAATGAATTGTACTGAGAGTCACATCAGTTTTATTTTCTAATGGGGTAAAGTGAAGAAGGGACAATTGAAAATGAGTATATAATGAAGAAAGTCATAATGTGTGTTTCAGATGTTGCCAAAGCAGTTCTTAAATTATATCAGTTAAATGAAGTTACAGTGTATGCCTTTAAGTGTTTAACATTTTTTTGAAAGATTTTATTTTATTGATTTTTATAAAGGCGATGAGGAGTGAAAAATGTCAACTCATAGCTGCTCCAGTTTAGTTATTAGTTGGTTGCTTGTCATATGTGCCTTGACCAGGCAAGCCCAGGGTTTTGAACCAGCAACCTTAGCGTTCCAGGTCGATGTTCTTATCCACTGGTGTACCACAGGGCTGGCATGTTTAAAAAATTTTTTTTGTAAAATGTTTATATAAAGCTGCACATTTTGAATTTGCTCTCTTTATCTACCTGTGTTCCTGTTGTGAACATTAAGCTACTTAAATACTGAGTGTATTAGAATTATTTGTAGACAATTGACATAAGTTAGAACACACTCATGTATTAGTATTGACTTCATGGCCACAGTGTGAACTGTAGTGTAATATGTTCCATCTAAAGCACTGGCTTTTTTCTGTTTTTACCATGTTTCATTAAGAACATAGAATTAGGATGTCTGAGGAAATACCTGCTTTTCCGCCTCCTACAAGAAAGAGCAAGGAAGCACACGAGCCCGTGAGAAAGCTGGCGCCCGCCTGGGAGAGGCGGCCACGGGGCATGTGAAACCGTGCTGAGCAGGAGGGGGCCTCCTGTAGTTTAACCAGTTGATTTTTTTCTCAGACCCACTATTTTGAGATACAGTTCACATGCAATTCGCCCATATAAAGTGGACAGCATTTTAGTGTATTCGCAGGGTTGTGCAGCGCTCAGCAACATCTAGTTTCAGAACGTTTACGTCACCTCTAAAAGGAAACTGTACCCGTGAACAGTTACTCCCTGCTCCCCTCTTCGCTCTTGACAACCAGTAATCTACTCTCTGTCTCTGACTTTGCTTGTTTGGACAGTTCACATATGAATCGTAAAGTATTTGAACTTTTGTGACTGGCTTCTTTTCAGGTTCATCAGACTTAGTGAGTAATACTCCATGGTGTGGATATACCGTGTTCATCCAGTCAGCAGTGCTTGGACATTTGACTTGTTCTCCACTTCTTAATGAGTAATGCTATTAATGTTCATGGACCAGGTTTTATTTTTTTTGTTCTGTTTTCTTTGTGTTTTTTTTTGGTATGTTTTTCAGTTCTCTTGGGAATATACTCAGGAGTGAAAGTACTACATATGGCAGCTGTGTTGAACATTTTGAGGAACTGCCAAACTTTTAAAAAGTGTTTGCAGTGTTTTACATTCCCACCAACAATGTGTGAGGGCTCTTGATTTCTCCGTGTCCCTGTTAGCACTTGTTACTGCCCGTGCTTTTGGCTTTAGCCAGGCTACTGGGTTTGAAGTGGTATCATTTTGGTTTTGATTTGCATATCCCTAACGAGTAATGATGTGCATATTTTCATGTGCTTATTGGCCATTTGTATAAATATATCATTTTTGGAAAGATGTCTTTAATTCCTTTGACCATTTAAAATTAGATTATCTTTTTATTGAGTTGTAAGAGCTTTTATATATATACTGTGTACTGGTGTCATCAGATGTAATTTACAAATGTTCCTCCCATTCCGAAGGTTATCTTTTCATTGTATTGATGGTATCATTTGCAGCACAGAAGTTTTAGATTTTGAGGTTTTCTTTATCTGTTTTTTCTTTTGTTGCAAAACCTTTGAACTGCTCCTTAATATCACTGACAGCCGCTGGCGTGAGGGACTGAGGCATGCAGTGGACAGGGCTCTGCCTGCAGCCCCCTCCTCCCCGCTTGTTACCACTGCAGCCAGTGTGGCCTGTGTGTTTGGCGTAGGCACAGCGGAAGAGCCCAGTGGTCTTGGGAACTTTCCCAAAATACCATCTACAGTTGTTTCAACTGCTGATACCATACTTGGTTAAGTATGAAGTAACTTCTGCATAAAGCAGCTCAAATTCATGCAGTACATTCTTTATCAAGACATACGTTCAGTATCTTCAGTATATTGTGGTGGAAACGTGGAGAAAGGCAGGGAAATAATTCCGTGGAGGATGGTGGTTTATGCTGCTTTTTGATAGAACAGCAGATGGCCAAGGTTTGTAGAGATGATTCAGCTTTTTAAGAAAATAATTTGAAGCAGTGTTTTGTGTTTGCTAAAATGCAAAAATGCCTTTGAGCCTTTGTAAAACTAGAACCAGTATTGTTCAACCTCAAGGTCCCGTTTCTATGAATGACATACCCTTCACAAAAGGCAGTGTCAACGTAGTTCAAACCCTCGACTTCCATTGTCTGAACCTGGAGTTGACTGAAAACCCAGTTCTGAGTTAGATTAAGATTCCCTCTCCCACTCTTTTTCTAACAGCTCTCTGCCCCAAACCCCATGGAGCCTTGCTTTGATGCTTCTGCCTCCACTAACTTCTCTCCTTTCTGCGGGGCTGGGAGGATGGGTCAGGGAGACTGAGCACTTGCACCCATGCTTATCACCTAGATAAAGTGCTGATGTCATGTCTGACACATAGTAAGCAGTACATGACATCTTGAAATTGGAGGAAATAAAGCAGGAGGCGGGGGGACAGCAACATAATGTTGCCACCTCCAAATATCCCTGTTAAGATTTTGATAAATATTTCTTGTTTTTCTTCATGTATAGATATATTTTACATTTCTAAGATTAGAAAAGCAGGATTATTTAAGATTTTGTTTTTATTCTCAAGTATATTTTCTAAAGTTTTTATCTGATTAGTTGGTTTTTGTTATTGTCATTTACTTTTGTAATTATTTTTCTAGTTTACTAATTAGTTCCTTCTGGAGGAATAGAAGTAGGTTTTTTTGTTTTTTCCTTGGATAGCATTATGACCTGGGACTCAGTAATGGTCTGGGACTCGTAAATTCCTGGTTTCCTGTTAACTCTGTGACCTAAGTCACATTCTCACAATTTTACTGGAAAAGGAGAAGTTATTTCTGGTCAACTTGAACTAATTTCAATCTCAAATCCAGATTTCCCTGGGGAAACCCGAGTCCGGCTGAAAGATGTCGGCATTCTAGCACCCTCTAGTGGCCGCCTGAATATTCCGTAAACCCCGGTCTGTTCCGTTCCTTCGCAGACTAAGGGCAGAGCCTCAGTTAGTGTGTGTTGAGCCGTCCACTCACGTTGTTCTGCCTTCCTGCTTTTCTTCGGTGGGTCGCGTGTCCCTCTTTCAGTTTATTTAATAGTCACCCCATTTTCAGGCCTTTCAGAAAGTAGAAGGGAAATCAGTTCTTATGGAAGACAGTTCTAAAGTATTGACTAAGATTCATTCTTTGGGGGCAGCCACTGACTGTGTCTTCATGTATTTGCCCCAAGTGCCACATTGAGCACAGAGCAAGTGTCTGTGAATGACTGATAGGTGATGAATTCCAGCACTTGAAATAATGTTTAACCCTCTGAGGTGTTGCTATTTAAATTGCAGCCCGAGATGAAACAGGGCTGCTAGAAAGCCTGATTAGATAAATTAGCACTGGTTGAATGAATTAAAGACAGATTATAATTGAGAGTTTTCCAGACATGTATGCATCTTGGGATACCGTTGTTCCTTCAGTACTGTGATCTATTCCCCATTTGTTAATATATCCATATCCTTCAAAAATGTGTTTTTTAATGGCTTCAGACATTTCATCATATAGCTAGATCATATTTTCTTGTGCTATGCGGGGGTCCCCAAACTTTTTACACAGGGGACCAGTTCACTGTCCCTCAGACCATTGGAGGGCTGCCACATACAGTGCTCCTCTCACTGACCACCAATGAAAGAGGTGCCCCTTCTGGAAGTGTGGTGGGGGGGCCGGATAAATGGCCTCAGGGAGCCGCATGTGGCCCCCGGGCCGTAGTTTGGGGAAGCCTGATAGAGTGTTCAAAATATTTGCTATTATAAAAAAAAACTGAAATGAACATCTTCAGGCAACTTAGTACCCATTAATATTTGCAGGTCCTTCAGTCACTGAATTATTGAAGCCACCCAATTACTCTAGTCCTCCTAAAATAGTGTTAGTGTTAGACTTATAGCCCCAAACTGTCAATACTGAGTAATTACTTTATAGAAGAAGGGAACTTGCTCTTCTAATTCATACCACATCCCATGCTGATGCTTTTCAATCCTGCTTGAGTTCAATACAAAGTTTAGGCACAAGGGGGAGATCCTTTAGCATAATCAAGTGGCTAGGTTTTCCTTTTGTACTATTCCGTACAGAGATTTCAGCGAGGAAAATGGGCAGAGTATAATTTTCATTGTTGACAGCGTGCATTCCTGTGGCTTCAACTTTAAAATCATTACCCTGGAGCTAGGATTCTGGCATCTTCTGTGATGAAGCACAGCTCAAAGACAATAAAACCGCGTCCTCATTCTTTTTGGCTGAAATTTCATTTATATATACAATGCAACAATACTACAGCGGTTTATCATAGAAGTATATAAAAATATATGAATCTGAAAGTAAAGATTCAGAAAAAGTGGAAGAAAAATAGAATTTTAGCAATGTAGAAAAGTCACACTAGAAACTTTGTAAGAAAATAAAAATTATTTCTTTCCATTTGCTTAACCTCTGCTTGAAGGAAAGAAGCAATTTTTGTTTCCTTATTTTGTGAATTTTAATTTTTATCATAATTGAAAAATTTAAAGAAATTAATGATCCAATTCTAACATTTAAGAAGGTACAAGTTAAGTTTGGTATGTCTCCAGCACAGAGATTCTACTGGGGTCCAAGGTGTTCAGCAGACAGATTCCAGCTGGTATGTGAACTTGGGTGGGAAATTTTTTTTTAATTTAATTTTTGGTGACAGAGACAGAGAGAGAGAGGGACAGATAGGGACAGACAGGCAGGAAGGGAGAGAGATGAGAAGCATCAGTTCTTCATTGCAGCTCCTTAGTTGTTCATTGATTGCTTTCTCATATGTGCCTTGACTTGGGGGGCTACAGCAGAGCAAGTGACCCTTTGCTCAAGCCAGTGACCCCGCACTCAAGGTGGTGAGCCTGCGCTCAAGCCAGATGAGCCCACGCTCAAGCCGGCAACCTTGGGGTTTCGAACCTGGGTCCTCTGCATCTCAGTCCAATGCTCTATACACTGTGCCACCATCTGGTCATGTGGGAAAACATTTTTAAATCTTTATTAATATCAACTTGAAATGAAGTATTTCCTTAATTTTGAATATGGGCCGTGAATCTCAGGCAGTATTAGCGGTACTTGTACCTTTGTCACCTGTGGAAATCCCCGATCTTTTCATACTGTCTTGAAGTACTGTTTTATCACTGTCAAAAATGTAGACACTCTATTTGGGGAAGTTCATGGTGCAAAAGCAGACTAACACTTGCTCTTATTTTTTTCCTTTCAAGTTTCCTACTTTTCACGAAGTTTGGTGAAAGGCATGTTAGATTTTTTATTTTTTTCAGCAGAGAGGACACACATATACTTCATTTGTTCTTCCCATCTCACACTTCACTCAATACTAATCCTCTGTTTTCCGGCTTGGTGCCTTCCAGAGGTCCTTGAAAGAAAGAAAGGATTTCACACATGCACGTCCTTCAGACCTGGTCATTAGGAGCTTTTTATTTTTTTAATGAAAAGATGAAAAAGTGGAATTTTTTTCTTATCTTGAAATATTTTAAACATTCCAGAAATCAGAAAGTAATGTTTAAATATAAGGCTAGATGCTTAAGGATACTTGAGGAAGACTTGACTTGGGATGGTGAACACACAGTACAGTATACAGATGATGTGTTATAGAAATGTACACCTGAAACATATAATTTTACTAACCAATGTCACCTCAATGAATTCAATAAAAAATAAAATATAAAACTAGAAGTAACATTCAACAATTTATTTCACAGAGTCTCAATTTTTATAATTCACCATCAGTGAATATCAAACCTATATAAAGGCGTTTTAATCAGAATATGTACCATTTATGGGGCACTGTTTTCTAGGCACAAAATTAAGTGTTTATAACGTGGCATAACATCCTCATAAAAATCCTAGAAGCGATTTTTTTTCTTTTGTTAAGCATGTAAAAACACCAAATCTCAGTGATTTCAAGTAACAAAAGGCCACTCAACTACTCACGAACAGCCAAAATTTAAACTTCTATCTGGTGGATTCCAAAACTCAAGTTAGGGCTTTTCTTTGAAGTTACTATGTCAGCATATTTTGTAAGGAAATTCTTTTTAAAAATGAGTTAATATACTATCAGTGGAAATGTAAGCATTAGACTATGTGGATAAGGCATATTAGGAGTTAATAATATATTGAAGTCTCAGTAGAGGAAAAAAAAACCCATTTAAAGATCAATTTTATGTTTTAAAGTAATTTAGAATGGGGGAGGGTGAGAATGGGTTGTTTTTTTGTATTTCCTATCTTTGGACACATACGAATTCATGGAATTCTACAATAGGCCGAACACCACACTGAGAAAGGAAGTCTTCTGTAAAAACTTTGATGTACAGGGTTGAACATCGGCAAACCCAGTAATGAAAGGATGTCTCTTAATGTTTCATGCCACCAACCAGCTGAAAAACAGTGGGTAGTTATTTTGAAGGGAAATTATTCCGGAGAACAGATGGAAGTGATTTGATGAGAATGGCTCATTCTTCCAACCCAAACTTGTTTTTTTCTCTTGGTGAAATCCAAAATCTGTTCATATAAATAATTCTACTTCTTGTCCAGTCTTTGATAGCATTACTGATAAATCAATTAAAATTAAATGAGGCTCAATTTTATATTAATCTGTAAAAGTATGCCTTAATTCTATATTTTTATGTCCTTTCTCATCAGTTCCCAAATGGATTGTGGTTTGAACTGCTTGAAACTCTAATAATGGTGATCTTAGAGAAGCCCATTAGTCACTGTTCATTTCTGAGGTAGGTTTTTATTCAAAGAGTTGATAAATTGGGCAAGGAATCTGAATTCGTCCCAGCTCTGTTACTAATTAACTTTGTAATTTTTTAGCTAGGAGTTCAATTCTGTTACTTAATGTGCTTGTATATGAGCAGTAAACTCCCTCTTAGCTTTATCTAGGATTTCATGATCTAATTGTGTTTTTTGCCATGCTCCAAGGCTGGCAATCCTATTTATTCTTCTGGCACAAAAGTTGGCATTTTACCATTGTGGAAAATTCTTCTTTCTACTTTGTGCCATTTTTTTTCTTCATGGAAAATTCTAGGTTTTTTTTGTATATTAATCTCTGTTTAACCCATTGAAAGGTTGGCTGATTTCCCTTGTGATTATGATGTATAAGATGTTGACTCCTATCTCCACACTGGAAAGGTCAATGGCCCCTATTATATTATGACCAAGTGCTCTTGCAATCTTAAACATTTTGGAAGTTTTCTTTATTTCTTTTTAATTGAATGTATTGGGGTAACATGGGTTAAAAAATTATATAGGTGTCAATGTATGATTCTGTAATACATCATCTGTCTATTGTATTGTGTGTGCCACCCCAAGTCTTCAATCACCATTTATCCCTCCCTATGCCCTCTTCTACCTCCTCTCACCATTTTGGAAATTTTAAGTGGTTTCTATAAGACAAATCATGAGGATAAACATGTTGGTAAGTAAGAACCAAAGAGTAAAATTATTTTCAGTTAAAGAATTGATTGAAATTTCCTCATTATAGACTGCAGACACAATAGACAAAAAATTCTTCATGGGATGGAGGAATATTGTATTATATTGAGGCACCTCACTTAGCAACGGGACTCTAGGATAGAAACTGAAGCCGACATTGTTGAGTGACTGTGTGACAGTCATTTTCTCTTCCGTATTTTCCTGGCACAGCCGCCATCTTGCTTGAGCATTGCTTTCCTTGTTGGTAGCACCCCCTTCTCCACTGATTCTTCCTCTGGAGTTTCCGTGTCCAGAGTGAGCTGCACTTGCTCCATTTTACACAGGAGAATAGACTCTTAGAGAATAAGAAACTTAGCAGCTGGTAGCAAGCGGCAGTGCCTGTATTTGAACAAGGTCAAAGGGACCCAAACCCACAGTTTTTGCCACCACCTACATTGCCTTCCATAATAATAATAATACTTTATCATACATTTTGCAAAAACACTTTATACTTTTCGAAAGAATTCACATACTATGTCACTGTGAGAGCAATATGAGATACTGTGCTCTTTTATTTTATTGTAACTTGATCTATGTATGGGGCAACAGAGGTTTAACAAGTTCCACATATCTACAATAGTAAGTGGCTGGATTGGAACCCAAACCCAAAAGCTTCTAAGTCTTCTGCCCTTTCTGTGGTCCCATAAATTCTTTAGGACAAATAGTAAGATCTCTCAGAGATCAGAAATGTCACTGTGAAAAGTTAGACATTATCTTATTAGCCACTGGGTTCTCAACCTGCACTTCTCTGGGCTTTTTGGGGGGGGGTCTGTGGAGGTACTTCGGGGGTTTTGGAGGGGCAGTTTAGTGGGACTCGAGCACCTCGCCCATAGTCAACTAGGTGAAGCAGGGGAATCTCCAGAATGGTCTGTTCTGCATACTGGGCTCCTGAAAAAGACTCCAATTGACCAAAGATTCATGGGCTTGGGGAGGGGAAAGGCTTGAAAACCTCTGCTCTAGATGACAGGAGCCATCAACGCTCCCGGGAGCGTGGAGGGGAGGCGTTTTAGATCAGCTTGTCAGCTGTTGCAGGAGACTTGCCCTCGGAGAACCTGGTAGCGGCTTTTAGGAAGGAGGTACAAGAGAAGTGACAGAGGGGCTGGTGGAGAAGGATGGGGCCGGGCAGGAAAGTCAGAGCAAGGCGCGGAGAAGAGCAAACTCCATTTTCCTGGATTTTAGGGTCCAGAGGACTTAACTTTTTTTTTTTTTTTACATATTTAAAATTTTGATTTTTAAATTCTAAATTTGACTTTTTTCTTTGGGATCCAGTTGTATGATTTTTGCACGCACATACAGATTTACATAATGACCGCCATAATTAGAATACAGAGCCGTTCTAGCACAGCCCCAGCCCCCCTGAACCCCCTCCTGCTGTTCCTTTATAATCTGTGCCCACACCCAGAACTCCTGGCTCAACAGATCTGGGCTTTATCCTTACAGCTTTGTCCTTCTCAAAATGTCCTAGAAATGGAGTCATTCAATAGAAATCTGTGGAGACTGGCTTCTTTCACTTGGCATAATGCCTTTGAGCTTCATCCGTGTTGCTGTGTGTGTCAATATTTCAAGAGTCTGAGCCAGGAAATAGGGTTGTAAAAAAGCCACGACTTGATCATGTTGGGACCTGAATCTTTCTGAGCTAGAAAGAGTAATAATCAGGTTTTACAAATTATCTGGGGGATTCATTAATTTACTCATTTGTACCCTTACTTAGCAACAAATACATGCTAGGTACAGTTTTCAGTGTTTGGGGTATGGTAATGAACAAGATAAAAATCCACCCTCCAGGAGGAGTTTCTAGTCCAGTGAGGGGAAACAAACAGGTCTATGAGTGATTGTGTGTCAGAAAGGGACGTGTCCTGGCTGGAGGGGTGAGGGAGAGAGGCTCACTGAGCCAGCCTGGTCGGGGAGAGCCGCGTCAGCGTCGCAGCTTTTACTGCAGACCTGGTGAAATACCGGAGGCAGTCGTGCAGCCCTCTGGGAATGAGAGGTCCAGCCGGAGGGAGCTGTGGGGGTCAAGAGCCCCAGCGTGGGCACATGCTTGCCATGGCTCAGGAAAAACAAGGAGGTGTAGACAGAGCGGTGTGAGACTGGCCAGGTCCTGTGGGGTCTTGAGGACCGTTGAAAGGACTTTGAGTTATTATTCTAAGTGTGATGGTCAACCATTGGAGGGTTTCAAGCCAGAGTGACCTGCTCAGGAGTGCAATCCGTAAAGGCCACTTGTATGACTAGATAGAGAATGGACTCTTAAGAACATGTGTGCAGAATGGATTGGGGGAATGGGGAGAAAAAGGCAAAGCAGCCATGTAATATGGGTCTGAACTAGACCTACGGGAGACCAAAATGGAAGGAAGATAAATGCAAAAACTAGCTGAAAGGAAGATGAAGTTTGTTACTGAAGGTTGCACAGGCTGAAATTTAAATAAGGGATTCTGACATTCTCCAATAAAATTCAGCAGGATCATGTTTTGTTTTTTTTCTTTGTTTTATTTTATTTGTTTTTAAAATGATGCATTGTATATTTAAGGTTACACTAGCTGTAAGAGCAGATAAGTACCCAAAGCTCAGTGGCTAGCAGAATAGAATGTACTCTTTTGAAGTCCAGTGGGCTGGGATATGTGTGTGGGGGGTGGTGGGTTTATCGGCTCCATGCTGTCATTCAGGGACCCAGGCCGATGGAGGCTCTCCCACCTTTATTTGTGGTGTTGGAAGTCGTTCTGGAATCAGGATCTAGCCAGCAGATGGAGAAAGAGAAAGCATACAGAATTGAGGCTTCTATGAGCCAAATTAGTAAGATAATTCTGTCTGCATACCAACAGCTGGAATTCAAGGCCACACCTAACCAGGTTTAGTGAACAGCTAACCAGTCTATGTTACATGTACAATTGCAAAATAAAAATTGGAAAATAATAAACTGGGCCCTGGATTTAAGTGTTGGCTTCGGGGCAAGTCAAGCTACATTTATGTTTGAGTTTTTGTGACCATGTATGAACACTTGAGTGTATAGAGATGGATTCAGAGAGTTTTGTTTACATGTACATTACCAAGTGGCTGTGCCTAACATATATCATAGGAATTAGAAAAATTCTTACTGTTTTCTCATTTTACCTTTTGGCATTCTGGTAAAATTTCCTTCCCCTGCGAAGGCTTTCCCGACCTATCACCAGGTGCTTCTGTAGCTCCTGCTGTGAAGGAATAGGTGTGCAATATTGTTCTAATCTTCTATGGTCGCTTTTCATAGTAGTGGTGGCTGATTTAGCAAATGAAGTCAAGGCAGTACACACTCATAAATCAGTGTACTGTATCTATGATGAAACTTTCAGGAACTATCTCAAGAGACATCTGTCCCTGGGAAGGCTGAGGTATTCATTTCTTTGAAAAACGATTAACTGAATACTTGGCTTCCTGTATCTTGCTTCCTTCTGTTTCTCTTTTATTAGAGGCAGTTTTATAGACCGAGGAAATTTATGGCTAGTAATGCAGGCTTATAAAGAGGGTATTTTAATTGAGGTCATATTGGTGAATCAGCAGAAGATAAAATCTCTTTCCAGAAAGGAGACTATTTTTGTGATGTTGAGGAGGAGATCAGGATCGCTTTATAGGTATGTATAGGATTGGTTAAAACCTCAGTTGTAATAAAGTGTAGCCTGCCCTGTCATCGAAATGTTTTTGAATACTTTTGTGAAAACCTTAGCAGGGAGTTAGAACTGATATCAAGAAGCCAAAAGGCAATATGCAAGGAATAGTCTTCGCTCTCGACTTCCATGGACTTTTTTTTTAAACAAGAATTATTTGTTGCTTTTTGAAAGGAAGTTGGCATAATTTGAAAAGAAACCCAAAACATGTCTAAAATGGGGTCAGGAAAATCCCACACTCCCCCACCCAAAGCCATAAGATTTTCCAAAATAATAAAGACGTTTAAAAGGTCCAGATGAAGCTGATGTGTTGCTTAATTTAGAAGACACATTTGCTCTTAAAAGTTGATTTTAATGGAATGTTTGGCAAATTATCATATTTTTTGGTGGGATTTTTAACGTGGGTCCTTCAAAAACCCCCACTTGTGGGAGCAAAGAAGAACCAGAAAATATGCAATTATTTTTCATCTCTCAGAGTAATCCCAACTGGACATCTGGTGACATTGGGCTCCCATGGTCCTGCTCTCTTGAACGCTCTGGACACATGCTGTGAACAGATGAGGATTCTGAGGGAAGATGACTTCCCCGAGGGCGACTTCACGGTCACAGGCTTTCAGGCTTTGAGTGGAGAACCTTGATCTTTAAAAATCTGAAAGCGTATTTATTCATTGAGATGAGAAAAAAAGTTATCCACTGGACAAGACATTAACATTTGAGGTCTGCTGCTTTTCCCTGGAGCTTCCATTGTGCAATGACCTCACTTGTGATCACCATAGTCCTTTTTTATATGTGCTAATGTATTCTCCTGAGTGCAGGCTGTCTTGGCTGGGGAAGTGGTGTCTTTCTAAGGTGTTTGCAGAGCCCTGTTTTGGTTCTTGGAGATGAGGCACTTCTGTTGCTTCCAGTTACTACCTGCAACCATTTCTAACATTCTTATTTTACAACAGGATGGAAAAAGCTTTAAGAATTTGTTATTATATACTGAGTAGTCAAAAAAAAAAATTTTTTTTTAAAGCCTACGATCTTTCAAAGTTCTGAGTAATTTAGAACAAGAGTAAACACTTTGCTTTCCTAATCCTTTTTGGTAGTGTTAGTATCTTGTTTGGGAATTTTTTACTCCGTGATTTAAAAAAAAATTTTTTTGGCAGAGACAGAGAGAGACAGAGAGAGGGACAGACAGGCAGGAAGGGAGAGAGAGAGATGAGAAGCATCAATTCTTTGTTGTGGCACCTTAATTGTTCATTGACTGCTTTCTCATATGTGCCTTTACGGCGGGGGAGGGGGGTGTCGCTCCAGCAGAGCCAGTGACTGCTTGCTTAAGCCAGCGTCCTCTGGGCTCATTAGCGAGCACGGGGTCATGTCTATGATCCCACACTTAAACCAGCTACCCGCGCTCAAGCCGGATGAGCCTGTGTTCAAGCCGGATGAGCCTGTATTCAAGCCAGCCACCTCGGGGTTTTGAACCTGGGTCCTCTGCGTCCCAGTCCAACACTCTAACCACTGCGCAACCTCCTAGTCAGGCTATTCCGTGTTTTAAAATATATAAATGAGTAGCTGGCACTTACTCTGTACTTTGTTGCAGATTCGGTACTGGGCCCTTCACCTGTGTTAACTCACGCAATGCTTGTAGCAACCCTGAGTGAAGCACTGTTATTACCTCTGCTGTCCCGATGGGGAAAGAGCCCCAAGGAGGTGGCCCAATTTGCCCAAGATCACAAGGCTAGGAAGTGGCAAAGCCAGGATTTCATCTCAGCCTGCCTGGCTCCAGGGTCTGGCCACTTAACCACTGTTTGAGGACTCCAAGTCCAGGGATAAATTCAAGGACTTTTAGTATTTTTTTAAAAGGACATGATCTCTCACCGAAGTTCATACTATACCGGTGCCTTTTATTTTTTCATATATATGAAAAGAACGAGATTTTATCTATGATATGATTTCAATTAAGAATACGTCTATGATTGCCAACTTTATTAAAGCAGGGGAAATGCTTGATCCTACAACCTTTTCACTGGGTATTCGGTTATTTTCCGCTACCTAAAAATAGTGTTTGCTTATTAAAAATTTTCAATTACAATGTACATTCAATATTATTTTATACTAGTTTCAGGTGTACAGCACAGTGGTTCAACGATCATATACTTTACAAAGTGTTCCCCCCAATAGTTCCGGTACCCACCTGCCCCAGGGTTGGTTTTTGTCTGGGAAAAACGTGCCAACTACATGGTGCAGGTGTAATTTTTCAGTACTATATCTACTGATGTGATATAGCAGCGATATTCTCTCAATATTGTAAACCTCTCCTTTAAAGATTATATTGCTTTTTAACAACCACAGATATTTTTGTAGGCATCGTGGCTTCATTTTTCTTCAAAGAATTTCATAATCTCTTTGATGCTTTCAAAGGCATTATGCACACTGAAGTTTGATTCCTTCCTCTTTTCTTTTTCTGATACTATTAGTTTTATTTTAAAAACCATACCAACTTAATACAGAGCAAATCCATTTAAAAATTATTATTTTGGAAGTAACATTTGGCCTGCTTTTTAAAATGCATGATAAATGCTGCAAATCCTTGAATTCATTTTTATTCTTTCCTTCATTATTTTCATCCCAAAGATTTTCAAATATAGAATGAAAAAATACTATGAGACAGAAAAAAATAACAAGATTCACAAAATTTTTTTCATCATTTTGTCATATGTGATCAATTTCCAAAACTTTGAACCAGTAGAGTGTTTTGGAAAATCTATTTTTACTTCAGGTGGATAGTTTTTGACAAGAATATATAATTTAAAAAACTCATATTATATGGTTGTATACCTGAATTGGTTGAAAGTCCAGTTGGCTTATCCTATTTAATTACTGCATTATTAAATATTATTTAATAGCAATTGTATTTATAATGAAAACATAGATTTAAATTGGGATCTCAAAGATACCCACCATTCTGTATAATAAACAGATTATACAAACTGGTGTGAATGTCAGATTTAATCAGTGACCAGTTGCAGTGGAGTACAGTAGACTTTTGTTATTCATAGTAGTTATTTTCTAAAGTTGCTTCGAATGCTGCATTAGCAAATACTGAACCCTTGTTCCTAGGGAAAGTACAGTGTTAGCTTTTGGTCACAGCGTTTTCATTGACAGATCAATACATAACCTTGTTTTACGTGCATTTCTGTTTAAAGACACTTACTTTGAAATATATTGTTGACTCATTAACGTTGAACTCACAGCCAACAGTACTCAAGTCATGCCTCAGTGAAGCTGACCTAACACACTGTTTTCTCCATGAGACACGTTGCAGCCTTACTATGCTTAGGAGCACTAGACAGAAAGAACTTCAGCACTGTGAATGGAGGCGTTTTAAACAGAGAAATCACCCCCCAAAAATGCAAAAAAGAAAAGAATGTTGCACTGAATAGCTCTCGAACCAGACCTTGCTTAGGGAGGAGTTGAAACCAGATGGCAGAGCGTCGCCTGGTTTGACCTCAGTGGGAACCTGCATGCCAGTGACTCAGATTGGTCACCACTCTGCATGTGTCTGCGAACGACCGTGAAAGTGTCATGACTGTAGACCTGGGGTTGCAAATAAATCTCAGGGAGTGGATGAATTCACAAACAATGAGAATTGACTGTATTTATAAAACTTAAGGACATGCAGTGGTCAGTGTGTCAGAAAACCAATGTTTTATTTAGACACCCAAGTTCTATTTTATTTTATTAAAAATTAAAAACCTTTTTCAATTGTAGTTGACATTCAATATTATATTAGTTTCAGGTATACGGCACAGTGGTTAGACGTTTATATAACTTACAGAATGACCCTCCGATAAGTCTGGTATCCACTGTACATAGTTATTACAATGTTATTGACTATATTTCCCAAGCTGTAGTTTACAGCCCCTGGTTATTTTGTCACCGTCAATTTGTACTTAATCTTTTCCCCTTTTCACCTAACTCTTCAGCTCCTCTCCCAACTGGCGACTAGCCCTATGTTCTCTGATTTATGAGTTTGTTTCTGTTTTGTTTACTTGATTCTACATGTAAGTGAACTCATATAGTGTTCGTCTTTCTCTGTCTCACTTATTTCACTTAGCATAATACCTTCTAGGTCCATCTATGTTGTCACAAATGGTAAGATTTCATTTTTTATGGCTGGGTAATATTTTATGGTCTAATATTCCATGGTCCCATAGCTCTTTTATCCACTTGTCTGTTGATGGGTACTGGTGTTGCTTCCATAACCTGGCTATTGTAAATAATGCTGTAATGAAATAAGGGTGCACATAGCTTTCCAAATTAATGTTTCGGATTTCTTTGGATAAATACCCAGAAGTGGGATAGCTGGGTTGTATGGTAGTTCTATTTTTAATTTTCTGTGGAACCTTCCTACTGTTTCTCATAGTGGCTACACCAATTTGCAATCCCACCAACAGTGCATGAGGGTTCCCTTTTCTCCACATCATTGTCAATACTCATTGAAACCCAAGTTGTTTTAGATATTATTATCAAACTTGTTCTTACTTCGTAATCCAAGCAGCTGGTATATATCTACCCCTTTAGGAAAGATACTTTTGTTCTATGAGTTGAAAAACAATGTCATAATAAATGTATAAATCATACATTTTAAAATCAATGAAAGTGTAATAAATTAACAAAGAAAATTTAAAATAGCAAGGAAGTCTCCATTGTGGATATTGTCCCTTTCCAGGTGGTGCTCTGTGCAGGGCACAGCCTGACCAACCCTTGATGGCAGCCTGGGCTGCAGCACAGGTCACATAGGGGAAACACAGCCAGCAGAGCAGATGCGTTCAACTTTTGAGAAACACTGTTGGATAATATGGATGACAGAGTAGAGAACTTGGAGGCCTCCCTTGAAAGACCTGTAGGACCATTACCATTTATGTGATGTGAATGTGTGCAAGCTCTCTGAACTTTAGTTTTCACACCTGTCATACAGGGTATTAATACCCACCTCAGAAGAATTGATTTGAGGAGGAAAAATAACCTATGAAAATTTTTGTTATTAAGTGAAAGACGGGGAGGCACAGACAGACTCCCACATGCGCCCTGACCAGGATCCACCTGGCAAGTCCCCTACCAGGTGATGCTCTGCCCGTCTGGGCTGCTGCTCCATTGCTTGGCAACTGAGCTATTTTAGTGCCTGAGGCAAGGCCATGGAGCCATCCTCAGCACCTGGGGCCAACTAGCTCCCACTGAGCTATGGCTGCAGGAGGGGAGGAGAAGAGAGAGTTGGAGATAGAGAAATGAGGAGGGAGGGGTGAAGAAGCAGATGGGCACTTCTCCTGTGTGCCCTGACTGGGAATCAAACCAAGGATATCCACAAGCCAGGATGATGCTCTACCACTGAGCCAACTGGCCAGGGTCGAAAATTATTTTTTTTTTAAAAAGTATATGATAAAATGCTCCCTCTTTTCCAATAGACAGTGGGGTTTCTTTGAAAGTTTTAGAATGAGAATCTAATCAGATTTTAGGTTTTAGAAAAATAATTCTTGCATTGGTCTGAAAATAGATGAGATAACCACAAGGGGTGTGGAGGAGAGGGGAATCCAAGAGGCCTTTAGGGCACTTACTTCACCCCAGACTTCCTGTAATCCCCCTGATTGGTCGACATCTTTTTTCTTAATGAAGAGACACATGGTGAGGCGGTTCTTCTGACAGTTTGCCAGAAGGTACTCTCGCCCCTTAGAATAGAAAAATATTAACATTGTTTGTCCAGTTAATCCCTCCAGTTTTTTTCCTAAAATATTAATTTTAAACTTGCAAGTTTACTATGGAAAGATCCCTTCAGTAAGGCCAGGAAGGATGGTATTATGTACAACGAATCTTTTTGACTAGTTGAGAAAATATAGATTAAAACTTGTAGAGTTTAAAGTCAAATACAAATCCTATAAGTCCAGAAAATATGTATTATCATGGATGTTTTTCAGGAACTTATAGTTACTCAGCTAAAATATTTTTAAGGTACTTTCAATTTTTGATAAGAATTTTGCTCTTGAAAAGAATCTTGTAATTTAACAATGACACTCCGAAGGTCCTTGAGTTGGTCATTTTCCATAAAGGGAGGTTTCAGCGGTCCTCTGAGTTTATCCTATAGTAAAGTTATACAATGATCCACATTTATTTTAGGTATAAAATCTTTTGTCAACAGTCATATGAATGGGGGAATTTAAAATAAAAGGACTTTAAAAATGAATGTCTGTAAATCTATGAAGCTCTTTGAAAGTGACATTGATAAATTGTTTTACAGCTAGCTGTGTTGTCATATTAGACCAAATAAGGGACAGGGTAGTACTAGGACAAATTGATAAAACTAAAATCATCGCTAGAGAAAACTCTTTTCTTCCAGAGATCAAATAGAGATTAGCACAAGTGAACCAAGTGCAAGCGAGGGTAACTGTCTTTAAAGCCTCAATGCTCTGTCAGTTATGCCAGCAGTAGACTATGGTGGTCTATATTTCACCAAAGACTCTTCCGTTAGATCAGTGGTTCTCAACCTGTGGGTCGCGACCCCGGCGGGGGTCGAACAACCAAAACACAGGGGTCGCCTAAAGCCATCGGAAAATACATATTATATATAATATTTATTTTATATACATATTATATATTATATGTATTTTCCGACCCCTGTGTATTATATATAATATGTATTTTCCGACCCCTGTGTATTATATATTATATGTATTTTCCGATGGCTTTAGGCGACCCCTGTGTTTTATATATAGTATGTATTTTCCAATGGCTTTAGGTGACTCCTGTGTTTTATATATAATATGTATTTCCGATGGCTTTAGGTGACCCCTGAGTTTTGGTCGTTCGACCCCTGCCGGGGTCGCGACCCACAGGTTGAGAACCGCTGCATTACATGATTCAAGGAGCTGTTTGCCATCTTTGGCAACATTTTCTTCAGTTGCTTAAGAAAATATTTCAAACCAACACGGTCTTTAAAAACCATCCATAGACAACTAAAATGTCTTAGGAGTGCTTTCAGTGATAGGTGTCCAAGTATATGTTAATGGCCCCCAAAGTCATTATCATATTATACATTTTCTTATGAGAAGCATGTATATTGGCAAGGCAAACAAGCAAACAAGAAAGCCCCAAACTAAAAGCCTGAGGGCCAGAAGAGAGATAGTTCTTTATTGCTTCCCAGAGCTGCTTGGGAGGCATTTTTATCTTGTCTCAGATACCATGTTTATTTGCATATGTGTCAGCATACCAGGTTTAAAAATGTATTTCGGAATAAAATTTAACATGATAGCAGAATGAGCTGGAAATTCTGGTGTCAGCTGGATATGCCCAGGATTTCCTGTTTCCAAACTGCAAAATATGTTTGCTTTCCCCTATCAGCACCTCAGACTAAATTTGTCCCAAGTTGAACTCTCTCGGTCTCTCTTCTCCCTCTTCCGCTCCACCTCCTTGCTGCCTTTCCGCCTCAGTGGGCTTCCAGCCTGGCTGCTAACCTCAGACTCCACTTGGTTCCACCTTGGAATCTGCCACCTCCCACCCTCACTGCACGCATTCCCACCTGTCCCTGCTCTCACCTGGCCTGTGACAGCCTCTGCCCACAGGCCCCCTGCCTCCTGTCTGTCTCCAGCAACGCATCACACCAGCGGTGGCCCTGTTGTCCTCCTTTGGTTCAGCATTCATAATGCTGTTCTTCAAAATCATGGCCAATGGAAGAGTTTCTATACTGCATGACCCAAACCCAGCCTGGCACCTAGTTTGGAACATCCTTCTTCTGTAAGGAAGTGGTGGACTAGGAGTATAAATACAAGGAGGTGTATGAGGCCACACAGCTGGGAGCTTCTGTCTTGGTTGCCATTATAAAGGAAAATAGAAGTCTGTACTGGGTGTTGTGGATCATGATAAACTGCCCATACATGTGGCTTTGTGAGGAATCTGGGCTGGCACTCGCTTTGTGCATTCTCACTTCCCTCCCTTGCTTGAACTGTCACCAGACCCAGCCCCCCCCCACACACACACACACAGTGCCAGCCCGCATGTTCTACCCTCATAGTGCAGGCTGGCCCCAGACTGTAGTCCCTCCTAGGGTGCAGCTCAGACCTATATCTGCACTCAAAAGTCCTCTTTCTCAACTCTCAAAGGACAGACACATCACCGGATGCTTCCTTGAAGACTCACTTGGCTCATGTCTGACATTCCAGAAAGTTCTAAGGTTTCTGGGGAGGAGTCAGGCCAAGGTCTTTTTCTGCTTCTATTTGGCACAAAAGTGCATTGCTTTTGCATAGAGAAAAACCTCTTTAACACTGATTAAATTTTTTCTGTATTGTGTGTAGGGGTTTCTTCATCTTCATTGAGGTATAACTGACCAATGAGATTGTAAGATATTTAAAATGTGCATCGTGATGATTTGATATACATCAGGGGAAGGTTCCTTCCATCCAGTCAATGCATCCATCAGCAACACTGATTTTTAAAGACTGAATTCATACGTTCTATTGTCATGAAGAAGAGTTGTAAAGTTGATCAGAATGACTAGAATTAGACTTTATAAAGTTGAATTCTGAAACTATTGGATGTAGAGTTCACAGGGAAGGGACTTTCTCAGGGTGGTTCTCCTCCAGGTGCCTTGAGCTTTAATCAGCTGTTGTGTTTCCTCGGGCAGAGTGTCCTGTCACTGACAATTTAACAAGTGTGTAGTGATTCTGCTGCAAGGGAAAACTGCACCCTGCAAACCATTCCGTAATAGGAGATTTATGAAAGTTGCTTCAAGTGAAAGCATTGGGCTGAGTCTGGCTTGGATAGGTGGCAATGTTGCTGTAAAATCAAAAGCTATGGTCAAGGGCAAGGAAATCTCAGACACAACAATGCACGCATATCAATGTCTGTATGGAATCCCAGGAAAGCTGTCGAGTCTGATTCTGAGCTGTACAGAGGTCTACCAACGGCCTTCAAGTGAGGCGAATGTGGGTTCCTCACCTTCTCTGTGCTTTAGTCTTAGGGGCTGGGGTCTGACCTTTATTTTGCCTCTGATTGTCCTAGGCATACAACCCTAGGACAATTTATTTTATTTCCATGTGATCGGTAGTAACTCATCTTAAAACTGTCTAATCCTAATATCCACTTCGTATTCTTGTTTACTGTAATGAGGTTATACCTGGAAAGCACGTACAACAACTCTTATAAAAACACGTGTTTCGTAATTAGCAGCTCTGGCTGCTGCTAACACCACTGTTACTATTACTTACATTTCCCTGCAGTGTTGTTGGACAGGTGAATGGAAGAATGCTCACCAGGACAGGCTACACAATTTGTGGAGCCCACACCATATGAAAATGTACGAGATCAGGAAGAATTTCTAGAAATTTTAAAATTTTTTCTTAATTTCTTAAACTTTATTTCCATGTGAAACGATTTAACATTTAAAATTTTGTAATTAAAAATTTAAATTTATTGTGTTAACGTGGATTCAGGTGTCCCACTCAATATAACACCCTCACCCCCAGACAACATACTCCCCATTGCATCTCCTTTGTCCCCCTTCCCCTGACTCTCTCCCCCTCTCCTCTGGGATTTGCTGTCCTGTTATTTGTATCTATGTGTTATGTATATATAAGAATTTCTAAGATTTTTATTTATTCATTTTTAGAGAGAGGAGAGAGAGAAAGAGAGGGGGAGAAGGGGAGAAGGGGGAAGGAGCAGGAAGCATCAACTCCCATATGTGCCTTGACCCGGCAAGCCCAGGGTTTAGACCCGGAGACCTCAGTCTTCCAGGTGGCACTTGATCCTCTGCGGCATCACAGGTCAGGCCAGGAAGAATTTCAAGCCTGGGACAGGAGACCATTAAACCAGCGCTGGACCCTCGTGCCACCGCGCAGCTGGCCCTGGAGCTTGAAGTACAAGTGTTTGCATACAGTAAGCGCTATGTAAATGCTCCTCCGTTTGCACACAGTAAGCGCTACGTAAATGCTTTCACCTTTGCGTTAACGTGTTTTCACACCTTGCACGCGCCAGCGCTGTTAACATTGCCCACTCGCTGTCACTTGGTCCCCACCCCACGACATAAGGACAAAGTCTGTGGTTGCTCTTGGGGTGGAATTCTCCGTGAGGACGAACCTCCAACCCCGCTGTCCCCCAGTCGCTCTGGCAAATGGTCGCTCAGCCGAGCGTGGGCCTGGCCAGATGGGAGCCCCGAAGAGGAGACACCCTCGGGAGGATTGGGGCGCCCCCGGCTACGACCCAGAGGCAGAAGGTGGTCGGGGCACCTGCTGGTTAGCAGCACCGCGGGCCCAGGGGTCACAGATGAGCCGCCAGCGTCCGGGCCTCGCCGCCGCCCGGCGTGTTTACCGGTTGCCACGGGAGACGCGCCGGGCCGCTCGCGACGCCGCAGCCTCGCGCTCCGCGGACGCGGTCCCGGCCGAGCGCGCCCCGGGGCTCCAGCCGGCATGAGCCGCCCGAGGCGCCGGGACCCGACCAGCGCCGCCGCGCCGCCGGCGCCCGAGGTACGGTCCCGGCCCGCTGGTGCGCGCGGGGGTGGCGGGCCGCCTCCCTAACGCCGGAGCCCGGCCTGGGGGCCCGGGTGCGCGAACTAATGGGATGCGTGGGAGGTCGGAGTTCGCGAGTCCTCGCCTGGAAATTCACCGGACTTGCTAGCAGCCGGTTCATCTCGGAAGTTAGGGGCCGGGCCTGAGTTTGTGAAGAGCGTCTGAATTTTAGCTGCACCCCTTTGCTTCTCCGACCATGTATTTCAGCAGTGTGTCCGTCTCCTGTGGACCCTTCCTGCCTTTGCCCACCACCCTTAGTAGCAAGTAACCCTTTCACTAGTTAGCTAAGACATGATTTAGAGCAGTTCCTTTAAAATCTGAGGGGGCATAGGGTTAATGCCAGTCCTGAGCAAAGTCTGGCCTTTTTTGTTGTTGCTAAGCACCCGACATGTTAATTCAGCTGTCGTTGGATTCATTTACTCATTTACTCCTGGGAGGTACTTAGGAGACGTTTTGGGCACCAGTTATATTACCACTCACGCTCACACTTCTGGCTGGCTCAGCCTGGGTTACTATCCCCTTCTGGTCCTGGCGTTAGGACCCCAGCAAGCAGAGTGTGGGGCGGTTGCTAGAGACGTGGGAACTGTGTTCAGCTTAATATCTATCCTGAGAGATGTCCTCAGCCTAGCTACACTGACCACAGAAGTCCCTGGGGACACTCTCGTGTTCAAAACATGAGGTGGGTTCTCCACGGTGCTACAGGACTTCTAATATTCAGCCTCTTTGATTGTTGCCTTATTGATATCTTACCCAATAGTGCTTTACATCTGACCTATATTCAGATTTCTCTGATTTTGGCGTGTTTGTGGAAAATTAGTACTGTCTTATACAAATACTAATATGTCTTTCATTTGACATTTTTGCATATTTTATCCCAATATGGTTTCCTCTGTGAATTAAGAATGTAAGTCCCTGCCCCAAAGAATGTTAACCCATACATACGTATGCAGTATTTTTATATTATTTATATTTGTTTGGTGAACCAATGAAAGTAAATCACTGACATCATGACCTTTTATCCCTAAATATTCAGAGCTATGGTCCCCAACCCCCGGGCCGCGGACCGGTACCGGGCCGTGGGCCATTTGGTACCGGTCCGCAGAAAAAGAATAAATAACTTACATTATTTCCGTTTTATTTATATTTAAGCTTGAATGATGTTTTATTTTAAAAAAAATGACTAGATTTCCTCTGTTACATCCGTCTAAGACTCACTCTTGACGCTTGTCTCGGTCACGTGATACATTTATCTGTCCCACCCTAAAGCCCAGTCCGTGAAAATATTTTCTGACATTAAACTGGTCCGTGGCCCAAAAAAGGTTCCCGGCTCCTGTTCTAGAGTGTATCTCTTAAGAACAAGGGCATTTGGCCTTGGGAGGTCGGCTCAGTGGTAGAACATCTGCCTGGCGTGTGGATGTCTGGGTTTGATTCCCTGTTAGGGCACATAGGAGAAGCAACCATCTGCTTCTCCACCCCTACCCTTCCCCCTTCTCTCTCTCTTTCTCTCTCTCTCCCTCTCCTACATCTATGGCTTGATTGATTTTAGCGTGTTGGCCCTGGGCACTGAGGATGGCTCCCTGGACCCTCCACCTCAGAAGCTAAAAAGAAAAAGGGCATTCTCTAACCAAAATATAATGATCAAATTCAGGATGTTAAACATTATTGCAATAATGTTATCTAATGTACACTATCAGCTAAAATTTTGCCAGTTGTCCCAATCACGGCATTTACTGCAATTATTTTTCATTTTAGGAACACACAGTGTCTTTAGTTGTGTCTCTAGTCTCTGTAAATCCAGAGCATGCTGTCCCTTAGCCTTTCTATGTCTTAGATGATACTGATAGTTTTTACAGAGTCTGGGTCACTTGTGGAATCGGTTTATCTGACTGTTTTCTATGATTAGAGTTTTTGGTGGAATACTAGGTGATGTGTCTCAGTGCATCCCACCAGGAGTTACATGATGTCAATTTTTCCAACTATGGGTGATGTTTCTGTGGAAAAATAAGTTTTAGCAATCAATAAGTGATCATGTAGAGTAATCTTATTGATTCATATTGAGATATATTTTAGGGGAAATTTTACTGCTTATATAAAGGAAAATATCTACCATACCTAAGATTTTAATAGACCTCAAAGACCTATATTTTATTGAGAATAAAAGTAGAAACAGAAAGACTAGCAATTTATTCCAATTAATTTTTCAGTTTACAAAGTACTTCATCTGAGACAGTCTTATAAGTCAGGTAGGCAAGACAGGAATTTCCCACTAAGTAAGTGATGAAATGCCTTGCTTAAATAGCTAATGATGGGATGGGGACTAAATATCTTCCTCTGAGAGCTGATTCCTTTTCCTACCGCACCGTGATGCACTGAAAAACAGATGAAATTGCACAGCAGGGATAGCCTTTGACTGTATCAGCAGAGCTTTCCCAGGCTAGAACATGTGTTGCGCAGTACTAAGAGCAAAATCATGTGAACTGGAGTGTAACTGCTCAAGCATGCGGGACAGAAACATGCTTGGGGAAATTTATAAATGCAGCCTTCAGTGGACTGTCTGACTTTGCCATGCAGTAAGATACAGAAGCTGGAAAGAGCAACCAAAGCATATAAAGTAATACCAGTCAGCCAAAAGCTGTAGCAGTCATTTGGTGAAAAGTGCCTGGCTTGGGTCTCAGAAGCTATGTCTGGACCTGGCTGGTGGCTCAGTGGATAGAACATTGGCAGATGTATGGATATTGGGGGTTCAATTTCCAGTCATGACACACAGGAGAAGCAATCATCTGCTTCTCTCCCTCCCTTTCCCCCTTCTCTCCCTCTTCTCCTGCAGCCAGTGGCTTGATTGGTTCAGCGTGGCCCCAGGTGCTGAGGATAGCTTGGTTAGTCCAAGTGCATCAACTTTAGGCATTAAAAATAGCTCGGGCCCTGGCCGGTTGGCTCAGCGGTAGAGCGTCGGCCTAGCGTGCGGAGGACCCGGGTTCGATTCCCGGCCAGGGCACACAGGAGAAGCGCCCATTTGCTTCTCCACCCCTCCGCCGCGCTTTCCTCTCTGTCTCTCTCTTCCCCTCCCGCAGCCAAGGCTCCATTGGAGCAAAGATGGCCCGGGCGCTGGGGATGGCTCCTCGGCCTCTGCCCCAGGCGCTAGAGTGGCTCTGGTCGCAATATGGCGACGCCCAGGATGGGCAGAGCATCGCCCCCTGGTGGGCAGAGCGCCGCCCCATGGTGGGCGTGCCGGGTGGATCCCGGTCGGGCGCATGCGGGAGTCTGTCTGACTGTCTCTCCCTGTTTCCAGCTTCAGAAAAATGAAAAAAAAAAAAAAAAAAAAAAAAAAATAGCTCGGTACTCAAGCATTGGCCCCAGATGGGGTTGCTGGGTGGATTCTGATCAGGGCATATGTGGGAGTCTGCCTCACTGCCTCACTATCTCCTTCTCTCACCTAAGGAAAAAAGAAAAAAGAAAAAAAAAAGATGCTACAACTGTACTTTGCTATGTCTGTATTTTTACATACCTACATTCCTGTAACCCTGAACTAACCACAGTTATGGCTCCAACGCATACCATTGCTGGGAATTTGAGCAAGTTTATTTCCTCTCTGTAAAAGCCTGGTTACTTAGAATAACTGCTGGAGTTCTTAAGAGAAGCAAATGTAAATAGCAACACAGTCTGTCAACAGCTACATTTCCTCAAAGCAAAGGACTTAGATATAATTATGAAGGAAGTAAAGTTAGTTTTCCCTTTCTTTCCCCACCATTTCAACTTTTTAAGAAATTATGATAAATATACCATTTACCATCTTAACCATATTTAAGTGGCGTTCAGTACATTTACATTGTTGTGTAACCATCACTGCCATTCATCTCACAAACTCTTTTCATCTCGCAGAACTGAAACTCTGCACCCACTAAACCAGGGGTCAGGAACCTATGGCTCGTGAGCCAGATGTGGCTCTTTTGATGGCTGCATCTGGCTCGCAGACAAATCTTTAATAACAAAAATAATAATGTTAAAAATATAAAACATTCTCATGTATTACAATCTATTCATTTTCTACCGCTCATGTTCATGGTTGCGGGTGGCTGGATGAAGCCAATCACAGCTGTCCTCCAGAACAACACCAAATTTTTATTGGATAATGCATAAAGTACACGGGTCGTTGTGAGGTCAGGAAGTAAACTTCCCTCCTTTTAATCAAATAGCTAGCTAATTGCAGAAACCCTTTTGATGAAAAAGATGGCTAAAAGAAAAAAGATGAGGATTATCGTACTTTTCAGCAGGAATGGACAGAGGAATTCGCCTTTGTGGAGAGAGCAGGTTCTGCGGTGTGTCTAATATGCAATGATAAAATTGCATCGATGAAATGGTCAAATATAAAGTAGCATTTCGATACACGCCATACTACATTTGCATTGAAATATCCAGTGGGGGACAGCAGGAAGAAAGCATGTCAAGAGCTACTGTGCAGAGTGCAAGCTAGTCAGCAGTAATTTCGTGTTTGAACCCAACAAGGTGACTGGAATTCAGCTAGCTTTGCTGGTGCTTTAGCAATTGTGAGAAACGGAAAGCCATTCACAGATGGGGAGTATGCCAAGACATTCATGCTTGATGTTGCCATTGAACTTTCTGATGACTTTTTGGATAAAGACAAGATAAATGAATAAAAGACATGCCTCTGCTGGCAAGAACTGTTCACGATTGTACCATCATGATGGCAAATCAAATTGAGGCAACACAAGTGAAGGACATAAATGCAGCACCATTCTTTTCTCTCGCTTTGGATGAGTCAACAGATGTAAGCCATTTATCCCAGTTCAGCGTGATTGCAAGGTATGCTGTCAGTGACACACTACGTGAGGAAAGTCTTGCTGTTTTGCCTATGAAAGAGACAATAAGAGGGGAGGACTTATTCAAGTCTTTCACTGAGTTCACTAAAGAAAAAAATCTACCAATGGATAAACTTATTTCAGTGTGTACTGATGGTGCTCCGTGCATGGTGGGGAAAAACAGAGGATTTGTAGCACTTCTTCATGAACATGAAAAGAGACCCATCCTAAGTTTTCACTGCATCCTACATCAGGAGGCGCTTTGTGCTCAGATGTGTGGCGAGCAGCTTGGTGAGGTGATGTTGCTGGTCATTCGAGTGGTCAACTTTATAGTTGCCCGAGCTTTAAATGATCACCAGTTTAAAACACTGCTGGATGAAGTTGGGAATAATTATCTTGGCCTGCTTCTGCACAGCAATGTGTGTTGGTTGTCAAGAGGGAAGGTACTCAGCCATTTCGCGCTTGTCTGAGTGAAATCCAGACTTTTCTTTTTTTTTTTTTTTTTTTTTTAGAAGCTGGAAATGGGGAGAGACAGTCAGACAGACTCCCGTATGCGCCCGACCGGGATCCACCTGGCACGCCCACCAGGGGCAACGCTCTGCCCACCAGGGGGCGATGCTCTGCCCCTCTGGGGCATCGCTCTGTTGCGACCAGAGCCACTCTAGCGCCTGGGGCAGAGGCCAAGGAGCCATCCCCAGCGCCCGGGCCATCTTTGCTCCAATGGAGCCTTGACTGCGGGAGGGGAAGAGAGAGACAGAGAGGAAGGAGGGGGGGGGTGAAGAAGCAAATGGGCGCTTCACCTATGTGCCCTGGCCGGGAATCGAACCCGGGTCCCCTGCATGCCAAGCCGACGCTCTACCACTGAGCCAACCGGCCAGGGCCAGACTTTTCTTGAAATGAAAAATGTTGAGCATCCTGAGTTTAGCTAACACTGAGTGGCTCCTGAAGTTCTACTATCTCGTGGCCATGACTGAACATCTGAACCAGCTCAATGTGAAAATGCAAGGCATTGGAAATACAGTCTTATCCCTTCAACAAGCAGTGTTTGCATTTGAAAACAAGCTGGAACTCTTCATCGGGGACATTGAAACAGGTCGTTTACTACACTTTGAAAAAACTGGGAGAGTTTAAAGATGCATACACAGCAAGTGACCCTGCTCAACATCTTGATCTCCAGCAGCTAGCGGGCTTCACATCTAATCTCCTGCAGTCATCCAAAGCGTGCTTTGGAGATTTCCATGAGCGCACTCGTCTTTTTAAGTTCATCACCCATCCACACGAGTGTGCAGTGGACAGCGCCAACCTGAGTTACATCCTGGTGTCTCCGTCAGAGATTTTGAGCTATAAGCTGCTGACCTGAAGGCCTCAGACATGTGGGTGAATAAGTTCAAGTCACTGAATGAAGATTTGGAAAGACTTGCACGACAGCAAGCAGAGTTGGCGAGCAAACACAAGTGGGGAAAAATGAAAAAACTTCAACCCGCGGACCAGCTGATTGTCAAAACTTGGAATGCACTTCCCATCACATACCACACACTGCAGCGTGTGAGTATTGCTGTACTGACAATGTTTGGCTCTACATATGCACGTGAGCAGTCTTTCTCACATCTAAAGAACGTTAAGACCAACCTACGATCACGTTTAACGGATGAAGTCTCAACGCCTGCATGAAGCTTAACCTCACCACATATCAATCAGACTACAAAGCCATCAGCAAAACCATGCAGCACCAGAAGTCGCATTAATGGTAAGAAGTACTTTATTCATCATTGTTTAGCAACAGCATAACAATGCTATTAAAAAGAATTCAGAGACTTATTGTACTTTAAAAGTGTTGGTCTTGCATAAAATGCACACATTTATTTGTATTTAGTGTTAAACATATTGTATGGCTCTCACAGAATTACATTTTAAAATATGTGGTGTTCGGCCCTGGCCGGTTGGCTCAGCGGTAGAGCGTCGGCCTAGCGTGCGGAGGACCCGGGTTCGATTCCCGGCCAGGGCACACAGGAGAAGCGCCCAACTGCTTCTCCACCCCTCCGCCGCGCTTTCCTCTCTGTCTCTCTCTTCCCCTCCCGCAGCCAAGGCTCCATTGGAGCAAAGATGGCCCGGGCGCTGGGGATGGCTCTGTGGCCTCTGCCTCAGGCGCTAGAGTGGCTCTGGTCGCAACATGGCGATGCCCAGGATGGGCAGAGCATCGCCCCCTGGTGGGCAGAGCATCGCCCCATGGTGGGCGTGCCGGGTGGATCCTGGTCGGGCGCATGCGGGAGTCTGTCTGACTGTCTCTCCCTGTTTCCAGCTTCAGAAAAATGAAAAAAAAAAAAAAAATATGTGGTGTTCATGGCTCTCTCAGCCAAAAAGGTTCCCGACCCCTGCTCTAAATGATTACTCCCTGCCACCCTCTCTCCCTGGGCCCTGGCTACCACTGTTCCACTTTCTGTCTCTGAATTGGACATTAGGCAGAATCATACAATATTAATTTTTATGATTGGCTTATTTCACTTGTCCTCAAGGTTTTTTTGAATGGTATTTTGTGGTTGCATGCAACATGCTTTGTTTATCTATTCCTCTGTCCATGCACACTGGAGTGTTTCCACTTTTGGCTATTGTGAATAATGCTACTCTGATCATGAGTGTGTAAGTATCTCTTCAAGACACTGCTTTCAATAATTGTGAGTCTCTACCCAATTGGAACGCCCAGATCTTATGGTAATTCTAGTTTTAATTTTTTGAACAATTGCCATACTTTCTTCCCTAGTGGCTGCACTATTTTACATTCATATCAGCAATGTGCAAAGGTTCCAACTTCTCCACATCCTTGCTCACTCATGTATTTTTTCTTTCCCTCCCCTCCCCTCTCTACCCCAACCCCCTTCCTCCCTCCCTCCCTCCCTCCCTCCCTCCCTCCCTCCCTTCCTTCCTTCCTTCCTGTTTTTTTTTATAGTAGTAATTCTAATGGTTGTGAGGTGATATTATTTTCACTTTTTTTTTATTTTTTTTTTAATTTTATTTATTTATTTATTTATTTATTTATTTATTTATTTTACAGAGGCAGAGATAGACAGGGACAGACAGACAGGGACGGAGAGAGATGAGAAGCATCAATCATCAGTTTCTTGTTGCGCATTGCGACTTCTTAGTTGTTCATTGATTGCTTTCTCACATGTGCCTTGACCGCGGGCCTTCAGCAGACCGAGTAACCCCCTGCTGGAGTCAGCAACCTTGGGTCCAAGCTGGTGAGCTCTTTGCTCAAGCCAGATGAGCCCGCGCTCAAGCTGGTGACCTCGGGGTCTCGAACCTGGGTCCTTCTGCATCCCAGTCCGATGCTCTATCCACTGCGCCACCACCTGGTCAGGCTTATTTTCGCTTTTTAAAGAACCATTTCCTCCCTCTTATGGTTTGTTCCTTCTTTTCTTTTCCTTTTAATCAAACTCAAGTTTAAGAAAAAAATCTACTCTAATCATGTCTTTCATGAATTTAAGTCAGAAAGTTTCCTATTCTAGTTATAAAGAAAACACCCACATCCCCTCAAAAAGACAAGAAAGGAGAGAAAGAGAAACAAAAGCAGGAAAAAATGAAAAAACAAGATGATGATGGAAAGAAATACAAATAAATGGACTAAATTCTTAGTTAACTTACAAAAGTTGTCAGATAGAATTTTTTAAAACTTATGTATGTGCTATTTACGAAAGTCATATAAATTATGTGGAAAAGTTGAAAGCAAAAGTGTGTAAAAAAAATTTACTTGGGAAATAATGACCAAAATAAATCTGATTAGCTACAGTAGTATTATATAAAATATTTTAAGGCAAAAAGCATTAGTACAGATAAAGAAAGTCATTATAATGACACAAATTACATTTCTATTTCACAATAAGAAAAATTTTTATTTTTATTTATAAGGAAGTTGTAACAATTCTAAATGTGTATGAAGGGAAAAATAGCCTCAAAAGATATAAAATAGGCCCTGGCCGGTTGGCTCAGCGGTAGAGCGTCGGCCTAGCGTGCGGAGGACCCGGGTTTGATTCCCGGCCAGGGCACATAGGAGAAGCGCCCATTTGCTTCTCCACCCCTCCGTGGTGCCTTCCTCTCTGTCTCTCTCTTCCCTTCCCGCAGCCAAGGCTCTATTGGAGCAAAGATGGCCCGGGCGCTGGGGATGGCTCTGTGGCCTCTGCACCAGGTGCTACAGTGGCTCTGGTCGCAACATGGCGACGCCCAGGATGGGCAGAGCATCGCCCCCTGGTGGGCAGAGCGTCGCCCCTGGTGGGCGTGCCGGGTGGATCCCGGTCAGGCGCATGCGGGAGTCTGTCTGACTGTCTCTCCCTGTTTCCAGCTTCAGAAAAATACAAAAAAAAAAAAAAAAAAAAAGATATAAAATAAAAACTGACAGAAGCAAACATCCATAAGGAGATATAGACAAATTCACAACAAGAGTAAAACATTTTTAAACAAACTTTGGTTAGTATCTGATAAACAGATAAAAATTTGTCAAGGAAGACATTAAAAGAGCTGAAAATACAGACTTGGTTAAGCCATTGTGAAGAAGAAGAAAAGTACATGAAATATTTGGAATATGGCTGTAAAAGTTAACAAGATGACATTTCCCTTTGCCCAAGGAGATAAATACCTTTAGACCAGTGGTCCCCAACCTTTTTTGGGCCACGGACCGGTTTAATGTCAGAAAATATTTTCACGGACCGGCCTTTAAGGTGGGACGGATAAATGCACAAAATAAAATTATGTGACCAGCGTAAAAACGGTGGTATTTTTAAATATAATTGTCGAACTTACGAGACAAACATCAAGAGTGAGTCTTAGACAGATGTAACAGAGGGAATCTGGTCATTTTTAAAAAATAAAACATTGTTCAGACTTCAATATAAATAAAACAGAAATAATGTAAGTTATTTATTCTTTCTCTGCGGACTGGTACCAAATGGCCCACGAACTGCTATCGGTCCGCGGCCTGGGGATTGGGACCACTGCTTTAGACTATAAAATAATCAACTGGATAGAATCCTAGAAACTGTATACTATTGGTCAGGATTGAACTAGAAAAGTAATGAGATGGTTTCCCCTTGTTTTAACTAAAAAAGGGCTTTATACTGTCCAAAATAAATGATGACTATCTAATCCTGAGACAGCATTAGACAAACCCACCTTGAAGAATTTTCTAGAAATAACTGCAAAAATGTCAAGGTTGTGATTGGAGGAGACATTTAAGTGCAGTGTGGGCATCTGGATTGACTCCTGGACCAGAAAGAGGACACGAATGGGAAAACTGGTGAAACTTGAATAACGTCTGTCATTTAGTTCATAGTATTGCGAATTTTTAAAACTTATGAGTTTTATTTATTTATTTATTTATTTATTTATTTATTTATTTATTTATTTATTTTTCTGAAGCTGGAAACAGGGAGAGACAGTCAGACAGACTCCCGCATGCGCCTGACCGGGATCCATCCGGCACGCCCACCAGGGGGCGACGCTCTGCCCACCAGGGGGCGATGCTCTGCCCCTCCTGGGCATCGCTCTGCTGCGACCAGAGCCACTCCAGCACCTGGGGCAGAGGCCAAGGAGCCATCCCCAGCGCCCGGGCCATCTTTGCTCCAATGGAGCCTCGGCTGCGGAAGGGAAGAGAGAGACAGAGAGGAAGGAGAGGGGGAGGGGTGGAGAAGCAGATGGGCGCTTCTCCTGTGTGCCCTGGCTGGGAATCGAACCTGGGACCTCTGCACGCCAGGCTGACGCTCTACCACTGAGCCAGGGCCAAAACTTATGAGTTTTAAATGTGAGTTTCCTGGTTTTAGTAAATGTAGCTCAGTCATGCAAGTTATTAACATTAGGGGAAGCTGGGTAAAGGGTATACAGAAACTTTTACAACTTTTCTCTGTCTAAATTTGTTTCAAATAAGTTATTTTGAATAAAAATTATTTCAAATACATTTATTTCTAAAAAAACCAAATAACCAGCTAATTTATTTGCACACTCAATCTTATTTAACTGCAACACTTAGTTTCTCTTGGTATCTAATTATTCCTGGACCACCAGGCTTTAGACTGTGGCACGGGAGAAGGCATTCAAAGAACAGGTAGAAGAAAAGAACTTTTGAACATCAACCAGAAAGCAGGTTTTCCTTTGTGTATTTTAAAAAGATTGGTTGTGATTTACTTAATGTTACTAAGTATAATGTGTAGTCTATCTGAAACAAGACTGAGTGCTACTTAGTTTGTACTTGAATTAAGTTGACTGATTTAAAGATACTTTTTGTGTTCAAGGACAACTTAAAAATTTTAATTGAAAAAGGGAGTAACATTTGCTGCCCCAGGAATTATTCATCAATGTTCTTTTCCCAAGGTATTTTTTTCTTTTCTTTTCTTTGTTTCATTTCCAATTTTTTTTCCTTTGAAATTGTTGCTTTGATCTAAGGCAGAGAAGTTCAAAGGCATTGCTGAGGTTGACCAGTCGCACTATTCTCTTTCTCTTCTCTAACTGTTGATTATGGTTTCTACATTTACATGTTAATGTTAAATGTTGTTTATTAAAAATAAGTATTTGAATTATATTTCTAAGTAACTGAAATAACTCCCTTTTCACTGACTGAGTTGACCTCTTGAATCTTCCCCATCAGCTTTGTACGGAAAAGTAGTTTTGAACATATTCTTGTTGTCACAGTTTAATCTCAATATCTGTGCAAAGGGGAACAGTTTTAGATCTGTTTGTAATTATCACAGTTCCCTAAGTCTCTTCTGCTTCACAGTAAAGGAAGTAGATAGTAGTAGAGAATACTACCACAAAGGAAGTCTATTTATTATTTATTAATCAATTATAGTTTATACGCAATAGCATATGAATTTCAGGTGTACAATATAGTGATTAGACACACATAATTTACAGCGTGATCATCCCAATACGTCTAGTATCCATTTGACACCATACATAATTATTACAATATTGTTGATTATATTCCATATGCTGTACTTTACATCCCCATGACTATTTTTATAAATGGCATTTTATGCTTTTTAACAAAAGGAAGTCTTTATGTTGAAATCCCTTGAATGTTTGGACTAAGTAAAAGTGAGAACTTGGGAGGAAATCTTAACCAGAAATATTCTACTTAGTGAGTCAGACATTGTATTAGTCACCCACTTGGCAAACATTCATTGAGTCTTAGGGACTCTGTTAGGCACCAGAGATGTGGAAATTCCTTTCTCCAGCAACAATGAGGGTCTGTTCTAAAGCAGGCGCTATTTAGATAGGGTTCCATTATCACGAGAGTTATATTCTTGTGGGGGAAATAGCTAACAAAAAAGCAAAGCAGTAGATAAACAAGGTAATTTTTTATGGTAAGAAAGAGTGGTAAATGCTTTGAAAAGAAAATAAATCAGGACAACAGGATTGAGATCGAGTAGGGTGAAGAGTAGGCTCTATTTTGGATGGCAGGGGTAGCGAAGGCTCTCCAAAGACATGGCATCTGTGCTGAGTTGGGAGTGATGGCGGGAGGGAGGGAGTGTTCTCACAAAACACGGGCAACTAGAGGCCCATGGGCGGGAACGAGGGAGACGTGTGAGAAGAGTATAGTTTGTAGAATGACCCTCACTTTGGGTATGTCAATGTTTCCTAATCATGAGATTCAATTTTTTTGGCACTTGTGGTAATTGTATATGAGGTTCTTACTGTATATTATATCAGGAGGCTTATGTCAGTTTACATCATTATTAATGTGATGAAAGACAAAGAAAGGCTGAAAACCAGATTTAAGTTGATTACAGATTCCTGACCACCATATTCATGCATTCATAGTTGCTCTACAGAACATTCTTGAGATAATTGGTGAATAACATGGTATTGTTTAACAGTTGCATGCAAAAGAACATTCTTGTTCTTCAGGGATACACGATGAAGCGTTTAGGGCTTCAGGGCCACGATGTCTGCAGATTCCAAACGATTCAGCAATCGTAATTATACATATAGAGAAATTAATAAGTCGAATGTGGCAAAATGTTCTCACAGTTAATGACTGTAAGTGAAGCTTATATGTGAGTTTATTGGATTATTCTTGTAGCTTTTCCCTAAGGTTGAAATAAAACAACAACAAAAAATTATATGCCTGTCACAAATGGGGTTTCAAAATAGCAGGCACTGTCTTTAACTATTGAGCTTATGGTTAAATTAATAAAAATGGTCATGAAGAAAAGTTTTTTTAAAAATTTATATTTTGTGACAGAGACAGAAAGACAGAGAGAGGGACAGGTAGGGACAGACAGACAGGAAGGGAGAGAGATGAGAAGCATCAATTCTTCATTGCGACACTTTAGTTGTTTATTGATTGCTTTCTCATATGTGCCTTGACCAGGGCGCTATAGCAGACCGAGTAACCCCTTGCTCAAGCCAGTGACCTCGGGGTTTCGAACCTGGGTCCTTTGCGTCCCAGTCTGACAGTCTATCCACTGTGCTGCCACCTGGTTGGGCAAAAAATAGTCATAAAGAAAAGTTAAAAAAAAAAAGGAGAAGAGAAGCTTGGCAGGAGTGAAGGTATGGTTGCTCTCTTATCAGGATGTGGAGGGGAGGACAGGCAAACACGATGGCACAAGTTGCGCTAATGGACCAAGGGGAGTGGGGGGGAGGGGGCTTGGCCGAGCTTACTGGGTGCTGGTGGTGGAGGGGTGGTGCTGACTTTGAGCACCAGCGGGACATGCTGGTGATGTTAAGTGACGGTGGGAATTGAGACTCTCAAGTGAATGAGGCAGATTTGCAAGCCATCAGAGACTGGAAGCGGTGGAAATCTCAAAGGGGCATGAGGTAGGCCAGTGAGGGTGCCTCTAGTGATGAGGAGAGGGGGTTGGGGACCGAAGGGCAGAGAAGACCAAGCTGAGGAGCGGGTGAGGGAGGAGGAGCTGCAGGCGGCCCTGAGAAGGGAAGGCTGCACAACGGAGCACGAGGAGAGAGGCGCGGGTTCGCGGTGGTATGGGCGGTGAGTAAGGAGAGGCCGAGCGAGCGTGTTCCACGTGGCAAATGCCAAAGGGAAGTCGAGCCAGGCAAGGAGTAAGAGTGTTTGTTGGACTTGGTGGTTAGGGCAGTCTTCTCCCAGGAAGTGAGAGTTGAGCTGGGCTTTGGCAGGTGAGTAGGAGTTAGGCAGGGGACCGGGGCTGGCTGTGCTGGTATGGTTTCCCTTTGGCAGGTGAGGAGGAGTTAGTTAGGCAGGCAGGGGCCCGGGGCTGGCTGTGCTGGTATGGTTTCCCTTTGGCAGGTGAGGAGGAGTTAGTTAGGCAGGGGCCCGGGGCTGGCTGTGCTGGTATGGTTTCCCTTTGGCAGGTGAGGAGGAGTTAGGCAGGCAGGGGCCCGGGGCTGGCTGTGCTGGTATGGTTTCCCTTTGGCAGGTGAGTAGTTAGTTAGGCAGGCAGGGGCCCGGGGCTGGTTGTGCTGGTATGGTTTCCCTTTGGCAGGTGAGTAGTTAGTTAGGCAGGCAGGGGCCCGGGGCTGGCTGTGCTGGTATGGTTTCCCTTTGGCAGGTGAGTAGGAGGAGTTAGGCAGGGGCCCGGGGCTGGCTGTGCTGGTATGGTTTCCCTTTGGCAGGTGAGTAGTTAGTTAGGCAGGCAGGGGCCCGGGGCTGGCTGTGCTGGTATGGTTTCCCTTTGGCAGGTGAGTAGGAGTTAGGCAGGCAGGGGCCCGGGGCTGGCTGTGCTGGTATGGTTTCCCTTTGGCAGGTGAGTAGGAGGAGTTAGGCAGGCAGGGGCCCGGGGCTGGCTGTGTTGGTATGGTTTCCCTTTGGCAGGTGAGGAGGAGTTAGGCAGGGGACCGGGGCTGGCTGTGTTGGTATGGTTTCCCTTTGGCAGGTGAGGAGGAGTTAGGCAGGCAGGGGCCCGGGGCTGGCTGTGCTGGTATGGTTTCCCTTTGGCAGGTGAGGAGGAGTTAGGCAGGCAGGGGCCTGGGGCTGGCTGTGTTGGTATGGTTTCCCTTCCTTCTCTGAGGAGCAGGTGCTGGAGGTTGAGCTCCCCTCGGGCCTACTGAACACATCACTCACTCCTTGCCATTCGTCCTCCTCCCAGGAGCTGAGCCGCCCGTAGGACTTTTCTCTAAGAGGCGCCGTCTCCGTGGCTGCATCCTGGGAAGCGAGGGAACTAGCTGGAGTTTTTACCGTTCCCCCGCCTCCCACACTCGTCTCAGGTCTTAGGTCCCAAGAGGGTGGGCAGTGCTCGAAGCACTGTCGTGTCTCCCCTCCAGTTCTCCTTTCCCGAGCATTGGAGCCGCAGTTACCCTGGATTTAGAGAATTGGCAATTAGAATATTAGGGAACAGCCGCCAAAACCAGTGATTATGGATTTGGCCAGAGTGGCTGTTAAATATGTCTTTTTGATAGTAATAAACTAAGTATTTTAAGGCCATTTCTGGTCTATGATTTAAAAACTGTGCCATTTGGGTAAAGAAGAATGCTTACACTCCTGTTCATGAAAGTACATGAGCAGGCTGGCATTACACTTAAAAGCCAACTTAAAATCTTTAGTTTACTCAAGTTTACATCACTAGATTTTTTTTTTCAAGACACCAAATGATATAGTTTTTTGTTTCATGTCATTTTGATGTTGAGACTATTCCTTCCCTAGTCTGGCAGCAATGTTTGCTTGACGATTTTTGTTCCTGTGTGTATAACCTGGTAGCAACCGCAAGGTCATATATATACTCTTGAAATACAGGGTGTGATGGTGAGTTTTGTGTGTCACTTGGTTTGGCTTAATTGTTTGTTCACATACCAATCTAGATGTTACTGGGAAGGTGTTTTTAGGTGATACTGAGATTTAGATGGGCAGGTTTGAATAAAGCAGGTTATCCTCCATGGTGTGGGTGGGCTTCATGCGGTCAGTTGAAGGTCTTAGGAGAGAGGGGAGTAAGGCCCACGAGGAAGAGGAAATTCTGCCTCCTGACCACCCCTGGACTCCGGCTACGACCTCAGCTCTCCCCTGGGTCTTGAGCCAGCCAGCTGCCAGCTTACCCTGCAGATGCCAGACTTCTCTCCCCCCACGGTCATGTAAGCCAGTTCCTTAAAATAAATCTCTCTCTCTCTCTCTCTCTCTACACACACACACACACACACTCATACTCACACACTTATTGGTTCTGTTTCTCTGGAGAGCCCTGACTAGCACACAGAGTAATTCATTCTGAGTCCTCCCATGCCTGAGGAGCTTGTTAGAACAGATAGGTTTGTCATTCACCAGCAAGGACAGCGGTGGTGAGGCCTGCGGGCACTCCACACGCAAGCGCAAAGGCTGGTAACCCACAGAGAGAACTGGGGAGAGTCTGTCAGAAATCCTGCCTGCTTTTCCACCATACTTTAAGGGACCCAGGGGAGTGCTTTAATTTCTTATAACCACTGAGCTAACTGGCCAGGGCTTTAATTTCTTATAGAAGAGGGGAAAAAAAAAGAATTTTTAAGTTGAAGAAAATATTTAAATACATAGTATTTTGATATATTAATTTATACCAATGCAGCCAGAAAGTAAAATTTTAATATCTTTATGGAAGAAAGGGCGCATGAAGGCCAAAGTAGGTAGGGCCCACAGAAGTTATCATGCGGCTCGTAGAGAGTGAGGCTGTGTGGAAACACTGCATAGAAAGTGTGGAAAAATAACAGAAGAGTTCATGGTAAGAGCGAGGAAATAGAAGCTTTTTTTTTTTTTCAGTGTTATTGAGACATACATCACTGCATATGGTATACAGCATAATGACTCAACTTGTATTGTGAATTATCACAATAAGTTTACTCAACATTACTTATCTCACTGATACAAACAAAAAGAACAAAATGTGTTTTTCCTTGTGATGATGACTTTTATGATTTTGAAATATATAATATAGCAGTGTTAACTCTAGTCAGTATGTTGTACATTTCGTCCCCAATACTTATCCTATAACTGGAAGTTTTTACCTCTTGACTACCTTTATCCAGCCCCCTTCCCCACCTCTGGTAACCAGGCATCTAATCTCTTTTTTTTTTCATGAGTTTATTTATTTTTTAGATTACACATAAGTGTAACATCATTTAGTATTTTTCTGCCTCTGTTTGATTTCACCTAGCATAATTCCCTCAAGGTCCATCCGTGTTATTGCAAATAACAGGATTTTCTTCTTTTTTATGGCTAAATAGTATTCCACTATGTAGATCTCACAACTTATTTATTTACTCATCCTTTGATGGACTTAGGTTGTTTCCGTGTCTTGCGCTGTTGTATGTAATGCTTCAGAAATGCAACTCATGACAACAGCCAGACTTACAGACGGCAATATCAAAGATCCTAAAATAATTCAATTTAGGGAGAAATGATTGTTTTAATATTTAACCAGATATATCTGGGACAATAACATAGTGAATAAAAAACATGGGGGTCAGACAGGCTTTGGCTTATATTCTGGCTGTGTCATTTCATTCATTCATTCATTCATTCACTTGTTCATTCCATAGATATTTACCAATACCCAGTCACCGAGGAACAATACACAGTGGTGAAGAAAACAGGAATTTTCCTGCCTCTAGGGACATCATAGTCTAGTGGGGAGGGGGCATAGCTATTAAGTATGAATAATCATACAATGAAAAAATAGTAACAGGAACTATATGAAAGGTAGGTGTGGGTGATTGGAGACCAAATAACACGAGCACCTAACTTAGATAGAGGGTTTGGGAAGGCCAGTTTCAGGATTGAAAGCAGGCCACCTGGTGGCTGTGAGCCAGAGTAACAGAGGTTGGAGTTGAGGTAGGAGAGGAGGGAGGGACGGGTAGGAGAGGAGGGGAGGTGGGCGGGGGAGGTGACAGTGATGAGGGGGGGAAAGGGAGGGGGAGGTGATGGGGGGGGGGGGGAAGTGACGGGGAGGGGAGGGGACATTGGGGGGGAGGGGACGTGACAGGGGGAAGGGAGAGGAAGAGAGCCAAAAAACACAGCTGTGAGATTTGATCAAATTGCTTATCCTCTTTGAAATGGAATTTCCTTTTTATGCAACGTGGACAGTAGTAATAGCTTCAGTGGATGTTCTCAGGATTAAGTGACATTGTAGTTGAATCATGCTTAGTACAGACCAAACATATTAAGTATTTACCACCTACAGCTGCTATAAATAATAATTCCTTTATGGAGTTACATTCTGGTGAGGTGAGGTGATACATTCATCTCAAGAGAGGAAATAGGCAAAGAGAGGCTGATAGTTGTTTAAAGAGCCTCAAAGGAAAATCCCACGTTTATGCTAATTTTAGAGACAAATTATTTATTGCAGTCACAACTGAAGAGGCAAAACAAAACCTCTTAATGTTTTCTGATTAGCAAGCAAACTTAAGTGACATATATCAATGAGGTATAGAATAAAGATACTGAAGTTACAGAGAGTGAATCAATGTAATTTTTTATAACATACATCTAGCCTATAAAACAATGAAATTGAGATTAGCTATTAGACAAGGGATGACAAAGACAGGAAGCTTCTGAAGACAGAATGAGTTAAAGAAACAATTGCAAACTTATTAGCCAAGATATTTTTCTAACAAGATACAGAATAATTACAAATATAGAAGATGGATAGGAAGGGCCTTTACAAGGATGAAGGTTTATAATTTTGGTTCTTTTAAATATTTGATGTTTTAATTTCTTTTTTGAGATTTATTTATTGACCTGAGAAAGAAAGAGAAGGGGAGGGGAGCAGGAAGCATCAACTTGTAGTTGCTTCTCATATGTGCTTTGACAGGGCAAGCCCTGGGTTGTTTTTTTTTTTTCATTTTTCTGAAGCTAGAAACAGGGAGGCAGTCAGACAGACTCCCACATGCGCCCGACCGGGATCCACCTGGCATGCCCACCAGGGGGCAATGCTCTGCCCCTCTGGGGCGTCGCTCTGTTGCGTCCAGAGCCATTCTAGCGCCTGAGGCAGAGGCCACAGAGCCATCCCCAGCGCCCGGGCCATCTTTGCTCCAATGGAGCCTCGCTGCAGGAGGGGAAGAGAGAGACAGAGAGGAAGGAGGGGGGAGGGGTGGAGAAGCAAATGAGCGCCTCTCCTGTGTGCCCTGGCCGGGAATCGAACCCGGGACTCTTGCACGCCAGGCCGACGCTCTACTGCTGAGCCAACCGGCCAGGGCCAAGCCCCGGGTTTTGAACCAGCGACCTCAGCATTCCAGGTCACCGCCCTGTCCACTGCCACCACAAGTCAGGCTTGGTAGATATTTTAAACTTTCATTCTTATCTAACAAGATGTGGATGAATAATTTATGGCCTTATCTCCCCCATGTATCTCTCTCCTCCACCTTCTTCTAAAGCTCATATCTATGTTCTAGGTTGATTTCTAGCCAGGGCTCATTTAAAAAATATGTATTATTTTCTATTTTTATAAAAGGTGAGTGAAACTACACCTGTATTTGTTCCAACAGGCCTTCATTTAGCAATAGTTAGGTGTTTTTATCTTTGGTATGCTAACATTAAAGATGTGACCAGAGGGGAAGAAGCCTTTCCATTCTGTTCACTCATCTACCCATCCATCCATCCATCCATCCATCCATCCATCCACCCACCCATACATACATACATTTATTATTCCACAAACATTGGATGGCTATCCAGTCAGCAGACATTGATAGGGGTGTTCGTCCTGTGTAGGAAATGCACTTGGTGCTAGGGATACAAATATCATTGATTCTAGGTTGTGCCCTCACACCCACAACCTTGTAGCTGGATCGTTCATTAATGTTCAGCATGTATTTCATGAGTGCCTCCTGTGTACCAGTAAAAGCAGACACAGGGCCTGTCTGCATGGAGCTTACAGCATAAAATGTAGTGTGGAAGGTCAGGGCTGTGCTTTCTTGAGCAGGCTGGTGGCTACAGGGGGTATGCAAAATGATTAGTGAGAGGTTCAGAAGAAAATATTTGAATTTTCATTTATCTTAACCTCATCTTACTAAATTCATATTTTTGTGTATATTTGGTAATGTGCCTTAATGTGCAGTAGTACATGTATATCATTTATACACAAATAATATTTGTGGAACAACGAACTGATGCTTCTCTGTTTCTCTCTCCCTTCATTGCTTTCTCTCTCAAAAAACAAACAAGAACAAAAACACACTCACTACTTGTGGGTCCTTGGCCAAGCCTTTGCTCCTCATCCATTATAAAGATTGAGTGCAATAACGGTGGTAAACTGCTTATATTGTGTCTGTTTATATCAAGTCCTCAAAAAATGATGACTAACATTACTATTGTTACTATTTATGTGATAAATATTAAAATTAAAACATTTTCAAAGTCATATAGAAAATATTGGGGCCTGACTGGTATTGGTGCAGTGGATAGAGTGTCAACCTGGGACACTGAGGACCCAAGTTTGAAACTCCGAGGTCACCAGCTTGAGCACGGGCTCACCAGCTTGAGCACAGGGTCGCCAACTTGAGCGTGGGATCATCGACATGACCCCATGGTCACTGGCTTAAAGCCTGAGGTCTCTGGCTTGAGCAAGGTGTCCGCTGGAGCCCCACCCCCCACCCCAGTCAAGGCACATATAAGAATCAATTAGCAACTAAAAAACAATGTGCCGCAACTATGAGTTGATGCTTCTCATATCTCTCCCTTCCTGTTTGTCTGTCTGTCTGTTTCTCTCTCTCTCACTAAAAGAAAAAACAGAGAGAATGAAAATATTGGGGAGGGACTGATGAAGCAATGACTTTAATATCATAAAGCCATTACAATAAATTATTGGTGGAAATTTAAATTGGTGCTACTTTATGTGTAACATGTACCAAGGTCCTCAAACATCAATTCACTTGAACCCAGTTGTTAACCTTCCAGAAATTGATCCTAAAAGAACAATTGGGAGTTCCAGCAGATTTATAATAGTGACAAATAAGAAAAGGACAAAATATCCAAAAGTAGGAGAATAGTCAGATTAATTTAAAGCTTTATATGGAATATTGTGCGTCTCAACATTTTAAAGACTGCTGGGAACAGACTAATAGTGAAGAGGCTAGGATACAAAGTTATAGTGTGACCCCAATTGTGTTTTTTATAAAAGCATGCTATTTGCATCAGCCTACATTTATTTTTGGATGAAGTTTTGGCAGGGCCATTTTCAATGTTGAAATGCTTCCAAATTATTAAAGCAGCTTAGAATGCACGCCATTTGAGAGCTTGGTAAATTGGTTAGACATGTGCGGTTTCTACACTCACCTAACAGGGCATATTTCATGGTCTCAGCAGGAAGGTGGATCCCGATGATGAGGAGTGCAGGCTTCCTACCCGGACAAGAAGTCCCAGAAATCTGTTTCTGATATTAACTTAGTTAATGTTGTCAAGTGATATTCAGAAGATTGGCCAGTGAATATGCATGAATTTATTCTGTGCTCTACTTCAAAATTATCCTAGAAAAGCCAGAACTCCAGAGACATATCTACTTGGCTGCCATAGTTTTGACCTTGCCACAAAGGGTGTTTACTGACCAGTGGCTTAGCATTACCCATTGGCTTATTTCTCGGGTTTTGAAATATTGTCCTGGTTTGCTGTACTGAATAGGTGTGCTGATACTGAGACCCTTGTTAGCTTTACCTTGTGGATTGTGTATGTGACTCATGTTGATCTGCTTGGAAAGTCATAGACTGTGGCCCATTCTAGCAAGGGCGCAGCACCGACAGCATTATATGACACCCAATTCCTCTTATTCTTAGCTTTAAACACTTTTCTTTACTGCTGTGTGCTCACATCCTTTTTGTTTTTCTTGGTTTGACATTGGATTAGAAATCAACCTGAAATTTAGGATGGAAATTAAAGTCATTCTCTGAAGTCTAGATCTTTGGTAACCTGTAAAGATTAGGGGAACCCTAGCAGGGTGGGGACTTGCCTTTAGTGTATGATCCTGCCGTGGTACAGGAGAAGCTAATTGGTTATTGGAAAGTATGTCCCAGGACACCCGCAGAACCAACAGGAGGACAGCTTGCCTCCTGTCGGGACTGGTGGGTATGTGATACGTCCATGGGTCCTGGTTTGTCAGAGCTCAGGGCGGGGGGCAGGCTGGGAGGGACAGAGTGGGAGGCTCGGTGGGCTTCCTCAACCAACCCATCACCAGTGCGGGGGCCCAGTGGACACCGGCTGGCTCCAGGGACTGATGGCCCTTGATAGTGCAGATGAGAGCGGGATGGGAGTGTGGAGTGGATCAGACGGGAAGTCTGTTTGTTCACACAGCTCATTTATTCCTTGCCATGTGCTACGTGCTGTGAGGGAGAAGCGTAGTAGGTTGCTATGGGAGGAGGGCTGACGACAGCAGTGTGGTGAGGGGAGTTCTGATTGACCAGGTTCTAAAGGAAACGGGGCCAAGGGAAAACGGACTTGGAAGACCTATTAGAAAATATTTTCTATTTTTCAGTTACAATGGACATATTGCATTAGTTGCAGGTGTACACCATAGTGGTTAGACATGCATGTAACTCCATCCCCCAATTGGGAAGACTTTTAAATGTTAACAGGAGAAGAGTGAGGCGGTCCCCATTAAGGTGTATGCACTGTGCATTAGTAGATTTTCTTGTTGGCCTCTGATCCCTTCTCTGATCTCCCCCACCTGTGAGTTGTTTTTAATGATTATTTTATTGATTTGAGAGAGAGAGAGAGAGAGAGAGAGAGAGAGAGAGAGAAACATCAATCTGTTCCTGTATGTGCCCTGACCGGGGATCAGACTGGCAACCTCTGCGCTTTGGGACGATACTGTAACCAACTGAGCTATCCGGCCAGGGCTTCCTGCTGTGCTTTTTATGAGAATGTGATTGCAGGTCATGGGGAGATAGGGTGAGCTCTGGATGCAAAGGAGATATGGGTTCTGCCCACTTTTGTCTGTCCTATAGAGCAGTGTTTTTCAACTGCCAGAAATTTCGTGCTGGTCCATGAAAGAGTTAACCACCCTGATGTTGTATGAAGATTATAGACCCAATGATCTTAGTAGAATTCGCTTATGCTCTGGGTGATTTCTGTCTTAGCGAGCCCTGAAATAATTCTCCTATTGTCACCGGTCCCCAAGTGTGAAAAGGTTGAAAACCACTGCTATAGAGTGATCCGAGGTCTTTCTTATCACCCTCATGTAATGACAGTTGCTAAGCACTGCAGTTTAAAGTTTGAAATCTGCCTTTACTTCTATTCTGGACACAAAAGAGAAAAATTAATTTAAAAAATTGTGGATCTTGCTTGGTCTTCCTGCACATATTTTTATAAGAAGGTTACAGATTGTTTGGTTTCTTTGTAAGGTGAAACCTTTAGATTACATATTGCTAACATTTCCTACCGTCTTCTTATTTTTCCAAAATGGGCCTCTGTGGAGACTTTTAGCCGTGAGGAATGTGTGGGCTGAACATCACGCCTTCCTTCTAACTGAAGACGTGGTTCAAAGTGGTGGCGGGGTGTCGTTTTATTGAGTTTTCTTTGGGCAGAGCTAAGGGCCACCTTGGAAGGCAAAGCAGGGATTTCGTGCAACACAGAAGTTATTTAGGCATTTTCTTTCTCTGGCTTGTCTTTTGTTAACTGGAGATCTTTTTTTGTTTTTACAATTAATACAAACATGAAAGATCATTGAATTGTTTTAATTTTTGAAGATTCTTACTATTTTGGCTACTGTGTTATTTATATTCCATTTATTTTAATGGTGAACTTTCTGTCCCAAATGTAGTCAAAACGCTGTAGTTGCACAACAAACACATTCCAAGAATTGCTGGAATCTCAGTGAGTCGTTCCGTCTCTGCTTCTCTGTGAGGCTGAGGGTCAGGCCCAGCGTTTCCTGCTGCCTCCGCAGCCAGGAAGGAATTCACAAACAGGGGATTCAGTTTCTTAAGTCTGAAGATTGGGGTGTGGAAAATGAGAACCTAGGAAACTGGACTCTTTAAACATGCTTTCAACTGTCTTTTGCTTAATTAATTTTAATATTAAAATTAAATTAGTCTCTTCAGAGGTAATGAAGTTTGGTGGGTATCCTCAGACCATTAAAAATCCTTTCTATTTTTATACTTATGCCTATAGAAAGCATATTATTTTGTCTAATGTGCATATTAAAAACATAAATGGTATCATACTGTTAGTTTTGTTCTATAACTTACTTTATTTAAAAATAAAAAAAAGTATGTTAGTGAGCCTGACCAGTAGTGGTGCAGTGGATCGAGTGTTGGCCTGGAATACTGAGAACCCACCCCAGGTTTAAAACCCTGAGGTCGCCGCCTTGAGCACCGGCTCATCTGGCTTGAGCGCGGGGTCACTGGCTTGAGTGTGGGATCATAGACATGACCCCATCGTTGCTGGCTTGAGCCCAGAACTCATTGGTTTTGAAGCCCAAGGTTGCTGACTTGAGCCCAAGGTTGCTGGCTTGAACAAGGGGTCACTGGCTTGTTTGGAGCCTCCCGCTGAAGGCACATATGAGAAAGCAATCAATAAACAACTAAGGTGCTGCAATGAAGAATTGGTTCTCATCTCTCTCTCCCTTCCTGTCTGTCCGCCTCTCTCTTAGTTCAGTTCTTTTACCTGCTTTCTAGATTCCCCTCTTAGGAGTGGGACTTTATGGATATACTGTAATTGATCAACTGATAGAGACTAGCCACCATGAACACTCATGTAGACTTAAGAGCAGAAGTGTGGGTCATAGGGTATATGCCCAAGTGCCTCTGGCAGTGGCAGGGACATAGTACCTACCAATTCATTACACATATTTTAAACTTATTTTTTAAATTATACATCAAAGAAAAGCAATTGCTGCTTTCAGACCCACTACTGGTTGTTTGGTATTAGGTAATAGAATTTTCGAGCCTAAATTGCCTCATTTTCAAGTGAGAGCATAAGAACAGTCCCTGCTCAGAGGGACTTGCTGTGGAGAGTGAGTGGGAATCATGTCTGGTTCAATAAATTAGTGCTTGAAGCCCCCAACGGGGTGGCATCTAAGTTTTTCCAACTGCAGCCCATCCCCCCCCAATGAGAGGAAGACTACATTTCTTTTGGTAGAGCAACCGTATTAAGAATATTTTGGAATGCTATATATCTTTTCAATAGATATATTGAATCAGAAGGTTTTTTAAGTGAGTGAGAGTGATACCCAAGACAAAAGGGATGGGACAGTAATGTAAAAACAATATTCCAGCTTTCAACAAAACCTGATTTTATGCAGAAATGACTTCTTCTAAACCTTTCTCCACAGCTGCTAAGATGTAGACAGGTTTACTTCCTGGATCCCACAGCCAGCACATTCCCTGTGGGCACTAGGGAGCCCCGAAACCAAAGGCAGACACAAGAAAACAAAAGCAGGAGGCCAGGAAAGTCCTTCCAAGCAGGGAGAAGAGCTGGTGACTTGTAGAAATGGACCGGAACGAGGATTAGGTTGGAGAGATATATTTCCCAAGACTTGGTTTATGAACTGTGAATTAGAAAGAAACCTTGCTTGATGGGAAGAAGTTGGGGACTAGGGGAGAGGGTCTTAGAAGGGATTGCTTCGTGGGGCAGCACAGGAAGCCTGAAGAGGAAGGGCGAGACGGAGAGGGAGAGAGAGAGAAATGGAGGGAGAGGAGGAGGTGGAGGAGAATAGAGAGAGAGAAGGAGAGAGAGAGAGATTCCATAATGGATGAGTGTTGGTCATACAATTGTGCACTACAGTATGGATAAAGGCTGGGACAAAGGGAGAGTGCTTCTAGAATAGAAAGATAGGAATGGATTTAGGAGGTTTTGTGTGTCACAGGTAGGCAGTCATTTTCTTCTCATTTTTTTTTTTTTTTTTTTGTCCGTGGGATAATGAGACACCTAAAAACCGTAGTAGCAAGACTGGCCCCAAGACATTGTCCCTAGGTCAGATAATTGGGCACATTGTGTACTAAATTATGAATACACTTATCTCTTCTTTATGGCATTGGGCTTTGAAACCATCTTTTATTCTGAAAAGACTATGAGCCACCCTGTGAGGCAATTTCAATCATTATCATTATAATATCAGTAGCAGAATCAAATCATGTGTGTCTGGCTTCCTAAAATTAACATAAAATTGCTTCATGGGTTAGCTGAAAGATACCTAATAACTTAGATTATCCTCATGTGAGGACAGATGAATGAGTTTTTTAATCTTGCCACTTTGAATAGGGTAAAATTAGTTGTTTTTTTTTTTAAAAGTGAAGATTGTTTAATACAGAAAAAGTTGGAAAATTTTAAAAAGTTTTATGAAGTTCAGAAGGGCTTAATTAAGAGAGCAGTGTCCCAGGGACTCCAGGTGTGTCTGTTCTCACCTGCACTCATGTCTGCTGTGCCACCTGGGTGGTTCTTTGTCCTTATATTCTTCCCAGAGACACTGCATAGCCTAGTTTGTCACTTTTGTCTATCCTTGGGCTTGCTACTCTTTTTTTTTAATTTAAGGGGATAATGTTTATTCTCCTGATTATGTAAGTAATACATGGTCAGTGTAAAGGATTTGGGAAATAGAGAAATGCATAATAAGAAAATAAATCCAGCCGTACAACTGAAAGATAACACAGTTAATATTTTCTCCCTAGTATTTTTCTTATCTTTAAATAATATTTAATTATACACATAGTGCACAAATATATACTTGTTGATAAAGCTTATACCATTGTCCCTCACCTCCTGTCTCCCAGCTCCAATTCTGGGGTCAGCTCTAGACATCAGTACTATCATTGAGGCGATGTGTCTTCCTTCACCTTTTATTCTTTTTCTCCTCATAATATTGTATATTTGTATAAAAGACGCAGTCCTTTTCCTTTTGTGTGTTCCATGAAAAAGGGTACCAAACTACAAATCTACACTTTCTTATCTTGGAGAGATTACTATGTTCAAACATACAGATCTATCTCATACTACCTGTTGCGTAGTATTTCATAGTATGGAAATGACTTTCTTTAGTAGCTGCCCTGTCGATAGGAGTTTATATTGTCTCACCCCGCCCCTTTTGCTATCAGAAATAATATACTGAATACTGTCATACATGTCTTTATGCACATGTGTCAGTATTTTTCAAAGGGAGATAACTGGGGAGTAGAGCTGGGGGGGGTCAGACGGTATTTACACTAAATTTGTAATAGACACAGCTGCATCGACAGGGCATCCAAAGGGCTTAACTATACTGCTGACAGCTACACCTGCAAATAATAACTTCTTCTTTATATTCTGGTGACATCTGATATTATCAAACCCTTTATTTTTTCCAAACAGATGTATAAAAAATGGCATGTCTTTGTTTTAATTCTTATTTCCCTGATTATTAAGGAGTTTGAGCATCTTCTCATATGTTCTTGGTCATTTGTATATTGTTTTAAATGGGAATTCCATTTGTCTATCGGTCTGTCTGTCTGTCTATTCATTTTTATTGGGCTCTTTCAGCTTCTCATTCAGTTATCTATATAATTTCTTTTATAGGCCTGGGATGAAACCATAGGTACAATTTCGTAGTTTGCTTTTCTGCACTAAAAATTATATTGTATTTTCCCATGTCATTAAAGAGTCCCTGGAACATGATTTTAAATGACTGACTATACTTGAATTGTTGGCTGTCTCATTTTATTTTTCCTCCTTTTTTCTTCAAGTTAACACATGTCTGTTGTTGAGTTCTAATTGTTTCTAAGTTTTGGTTATTGCAGATTTTGGGGAAATTTTGCTAAATAATGCCTTTCTGAATATCTTTGTATTTAATCTTTGGGTATATTTCCATTTGTTTAGATAAGATTATAAGAAGGACAAATAGTGTTAACTTTTAAAGTCTGTTGTGGATTCATACTGCCAAATTCCTCTCTGGAAATTTTTATCATTTTCTTTTTCTATGAGCTGTGTGTTAGCATGTCTTTCTTATAAAACTCTTTCTTAATATGGTATACTTGATTATTAAGTATATTTCAAATGATGCTAAGTTTAAGAATCAGAAATAATATTTTGCTGATATTATAATTTGTATTTCATTTATGACCAGTGAGGTGGGACACTTTTCACTTTATTAACCGTTTGGAGTATGTCTGATAATTGTTAGTTTTTCTATGTTTTTTAGGGCATTGGTTTCTTATTGGTTTGAGTGGACTCTTTGTATATTAAGTTTTTGACTATTTTACTTTTTCAAATATTTTGCCAGTTTGCTCTTTCACTTTAAATTTTGTTTACACATTTTTAATATATAGAAGTTTTAAAATTTTGTTGTCATCCGTGATTTTTATAAATGTTCTTCTGTTGCTTCTATGCTTAGAAAATACTTTCAAGACAAGATACATATGAATTTATAGTGCTTTTTATCATTGCATTTTTTATATTCAGTATTTTAAGTCTATCTTTATTTGGGGTTATAATGGGTAATGCAGCTTTAATCTTTCTTCCTTTTTTCTTTAGTAATTAGCTTCACTATTTATTGACTAATTACTTCTTTCTCCACTCTTTCTGATGCATTTTTTTTAATTTGCTCAATTCTTCTGAGGACTAGAGACTAGGGATTGTCCCTGGGGATCTCATATCTGTTAATTTCCTGCTGTACATGACATTTTAATTAGATATTTTGAAAAATGAGAATTATTTTAAAGGGCACTTAAAAAAATGTCTGTAAGCCACCAAAGGGCCATTTAGTTAAAAAAAAAATCTACGTGTCCAGGCACTTGGAGTTTAAAAATGGTAACAGAGTTACCACCTCTCCCTTCCGTTCCTGGAAACTGCCCACGGCAACAAAGGGAATGAGAAACAAACTCGATTTTGTGATGTGATCAAGAGATGGCTGAAATACTAAATCACCAAATAAGTGCCGGTCTTCCCGAAGCAGGGGAGGCTGAGGTGTGCGGAGGGATCCACAGCTACAGGGTAGGAGCTAGGGAGGCTCATTTTCCAAAAACAGTGGCGGACCGGAGACGTCAACCAGTAAGTGCGTTTTGTGGGAGAAGATGGAGGTGTGTGGACTGGCAGCGTGAGCTGCTCTGCTCGTCCCTGGGTTCCAGAAAGCAGCAGGCAGGGGGGCTAAATAAAAACCCCACTGCAAACCAGGTTTGTAGGAAGCTCTGGAGCAGAGGGCTCGCGGAAGGTCTGCATTGTGATAAAGCCTTCCGTGCCTGCTCTCCGTGGCGGGGATGACATAGAGGTCAGATCAAGTTATACACAAAGCCCGATGTCTTAGGGAAACTTCGGCTTGACTGGAACACGAACGGCCTTACGTTCTCAGCCCTGTGTGCACACGCACCTCTTCCCCAGCCGGGGCAGCTAAAGCTCACCTCCTGCTCAGCAATCTAAAAGGAAACAGCACAGGAATCATCTGAGGCAATGGCAGCAGCAGCAGCAGCAGCAACGTCAACAAGGAAGGGGTGGGGCGGGGTCAAGAATAGGAAAACTAGGACAGGTGGAGAATATCTACCACAGGCTGTTACTACGAACAAGAAAAAGTTGTGACCAGACATTTCATTGTGAATAAAAGCAGTGAAGCCCTGGCCGGTTGGCTCAGCGGTAGAGCATCGGCCTAGCGTGTGGAGGACCCGGGTTCGATTCCCGGCCAGGGCACACAGGAGAAGCGCCCATTTGCTTCTCCACTCCTCCGCCGTGCTTTCCTCTCTGTCTCTCTCTTCCCCTCCCGCAGCCAAGGCTCCATTGGAGCAAAGATGGCCCGGGCGCTGGGGATGGCTCTGTGGCCTCTGCCTCAGGCGCTAGAGTGGCTCTGGTGGCAACATGGCGACGCCCAGGATGGGCAGAGCATCACCCCCTGGTGGGCAGAGCGTCGCCCCTGGTGGGCGTGCCGGGTGGATCCCGGTCGGGCGCATGCGGGAGTCTGTCTGACTGTCTCTCCCTGTTTCCAGCTTCAGAAAAATGAAAAAAAAAAAAAAAAAAAAAAAAAGCAGTGAAAAGGCCAGTACATATCTGAAGCCTGTCCAGGAAGCAGAGATCTAGGACCATGGGAAAGTCATGGCAAGGCAGGAAGAGGAGACGAAATGTGACCTGGTAGAGCTCAGAAAAGACAAGACACACACACACACACACACACACACACACACACACACACACACACGTGAGACTATCACAGAAATAACGGCAAGACTGTAAGGTACACAGGGAATAGGCCAGCACAGAGAGGACACGAGAGGAGGAGAAATGACATGGCAATACAGACAATGGAAGAAGCTGAAAATGAATGAAATGGAATGCATGCAAATGAGATTAAGCGTATGTCTATTATGACATGGCAATACAGACAATGGAAGAAGCTGAAAATGAATGAAATGGAATGCATGCAAATGAGATTAAGCGTATGTCTATTTAGAGTCCCCTGAAACCTGGTACGAGAGAGGAAGGGAGGTGAGGGGTAGCATAAGCATTTTGATTTCTCTCTCATCTAAAAACTTGCAGCTGCAAGAGAAATACTTAGAATGATAATACAGAGATAAAAACTAGAAGTTGGAGGGAGGGACGGAAGGGGTAGGCAAGAGGAGATACGCCTTTGTGGTGAGTTAGTAGGTATTATCTAAATAAATAGAGGGATGAAAGGTATACAAAAAGCATCATTTAAAGTTATGGTTAAAACGTGAAACTAGAACAAAAATACAAACCTTCTTAGCTATCAGATAAAACACACAGAACATAGCAAACAGACACCATAGTGAAAGATTTTTAACTTTTTATTTAATTTTTAAAATTGATTTGAAAGAGAAGCAGGGAGAGAGGGAGAGACAGAAACATCGATCTGTTTCTGTATATGCCCTGACCGGGGATTGAACCAGCAACCTTTGTATCAGGACGATGCTCCAACCAGCTGGGCTATCCAGCCAGGGGCGCCATAGTGAAAGATTTTGAAAGAGCAATGAAGAAGCCTAACGAAACAATGTAGCAGAATTAAGACCAGGGCTGTCATATTAACACATGAACAGATATAATAGTAGTAAAGTCACACATAAGGGAAAAAGGATTTTAGAATGGATCACCAAGTCAAACCCAACTTTATTTACAAGTGAGACTTCTGAAACAAAGAGATAGGAAAGGTTGAAAATAAAAGGAAGGAACAAAGGTATAGGTAGTCAGATGCAAACAAAAAGCAATCAGGGATCATGATCTCAACACCAGAAAAGGTTGAACTCCGAGCGGAAAGGACTGAGACAAAAAAAAAAAGGCCCATTCTGACGTATGACGTGATTCACAATGAAGATATGAAAGTTCCGGATCCGCATCAAGTCCAACAGCACCTGGGATCAGAGGGCAGGAATACAAGGGCTATAAGGTAATAGGGAATCATTGCAGTAACAGACTGTAACTCACTGCTCAGCCCACGACAGAGTAAAAATGAAAGAAATTAGGCAAGGCTAGAGGTGCCTAATTAAAATTATGGAAAAGGTAGAACTAATTGGTACATATCGAACTCCAAGCCCTGAAGACAGAGAATACACCTTCCCTTTAAGTGCCCATGGGGCATTCGTAAAATTGAGTGTTCACAGAATACGCACTAAATTCCCGGAAGTTGAAATCACAGCAAGGATGATGGTGACAGTAATAATGGCTGATACAGGAAGGGCACTTCCCAGTTCTGCATGGACAGTGGTCAGCCACCCTGGTGTACACCAGGGAGTATCATCCCTGACTGCAGATCATGTCCTCTGAGCACAGCGCTATAATGTAGAAATCTCCAACAGACCCAGAAAACAAAGGGCCACCATCACAACAAAGCTCTTAACTCAGGTCGAAGAAGTCCAGACCAAAATGAAGGCTACCTGGAAGATAGCCATGAAGAACACCCTTAAGGATCTATGCGATGGAAAAGAAGGGGGAAAGGAAAAGCTGAGCCCTGAGTAAATGCACTCATGTATTCTTTCAGCTTTCTGTAGAAAGAGATTTATGACAAGGACTTGGCTCATGCGGTTCCGGAGGCCGGGAAGTCCCAAATCTGCAGTTGGTAAGCTGGAGCCCCAGAGGAGCTGCTGGTGTAAGTCCCACCCTGATTCTGAGTCTAAAGTCACCATGAGGCCAATGTCCCCGCTTCAGACAGAGAGAGCAGATTCTCTTGCTCAGCTGTTTTTGTTCATCCAGATCGCCAATGGGTTGGATGAGGCCGCATTGGGAAGAGCAATATGTTACTTAGGCAACTGACCCAAATGTTAATCATCCAAAAACACCCTCACAGACACACCCAGAATAATGTTTAACCAAATATCTGAATACCCTGTGACTCAGGGAAGTCTACACATAAAAATAACCATCAGAGCTAAGGGACATATAATTCCTGAACAAATGGGGAAAAAATGATTTTAGTTGGAAGACTAAACATTTAAAAGATGCCAGTTCTCTTTAAATTGATTTATAAAATTAACACGATCCCAATAAAAATCCCAGCAGGACTTTTGGGAATTTTGTAAGCTGATTCTGAATTTCACATGGTAAAATGTACCAATAAGAGTAGCCAGAATATTTTGAAAAAGAAACCCTACCATGTTCTAAAATATATGAATGAGCTCTGAGCTGTCTTTACCGCCCTGCCCCCCACCGTATTTCATCTGTTTTGTCCTTCGACCTTACTGCCTGCTCTCAGATCCTTGATGACACAGGGTATACTCCTGCCACAGGACCCTTGCTTGGACTTTTTGCTATTTGAATGATATGTGTTGCTCCTGCTTCAGTACCTTGTGCCTTCTTCATTCCTATCTAATCATTACTTCTGCAGGGAAACCTTTCCTTCCTACTTCCCTAATCTTAGGTAGTGACCTGAGATTTCTTTCCTTTCTTGCATTTATTTCTGTTTGTAATTATGCAGTCAATAATGTGGTTGTTTGATGAATGAGGTTTTTCTTACTAGACTGTAAGCTTAGTGCCTGACCCAGAGTAGGCTTTCAGTAAATACTTACCGGTAAATAATCTCCAGTCTGCCAGACACTGACCTAGCAATGGTCTTGTAAACTCAGTAACCAAGTTTTCCTGATGTAGGCTGTAGTGTCCGAGGTATGATATCCTAATGTGTGGCTGTAGTGTCCGAGGTATGATATCCTGATGTAGGCTGTAGTGTCCGAGGTATGATATCCTAATGTGTGGCTGTAGTGTCCGAGGTATGATATCCTAATGTGTGGCTGTAGTGTCCGAGGTATGATATCCTAATGTGTGGCTGTAGTGTCCGAGGTATGATATCCTAATGTGTGGCTGTAGTGTCCGAGGTATGATATCCTAATGTGTGGCTGTAGTGTCCGAGGTATGATATCCTAATGTGTGGCTTCTTTCATCAGTGGACATTGGAAGGTGCTCATGCTTCTGGTAGTGTTCTGCATTAGATTGTAACTCCCTAAAATGAGGGACTGTGTCTGAAATGTCTTCAGTGCCTCTTTAATATTATGTCCAGTGGGCACAATATAGTTTCATAAGATGAAGATGTAAAATTATGGTAGGACTACATCATTGCCTGAAAAACGATGTTAGTCATTGGAAGAAATAATCGTAGCTATTGAAGGATCTATTTCCTTAATGAATTATATACGTTGTGTGCCAAACATACTACAGTTTCAACCTCTCATGACCTAGGTCCTCACACATGGCAGATTTCAGAAAATATTACTCTGGTGGTTAGGGTGGAGAAGTTCCTTCTCAATGCCGAGTGAGGCTGAACAGGATGTGGCTCTCTCATTAGATGCAGTTAAACGTTTTCTGCTTTCTCCCTGGGAGTACATACCTACCATCTTCTTGGATATGTTGTGATTGGCACACATTGGCTATTACTAAGTGCGCTGAAGGTTTTGTTTGGCATTTTGTGGACTGAATACACTAGCCATGACAACCCTTGTTGGAAAGTGAAGGCTCTAGAATGACTTTTGCATGCACAAGTATTTCCAAACGGTAGTCTTTGGCGGTTGAGTGGCTGGGCGATCATAAACAGGTTTTACTGGGGTGTCCCTTGAGGCCACTTGGATAATTCCAGGAATCCCTTCTTTATGTGACCCCTTTCATAGTCCTTCAAAAGTGAGTGACTTTCTTATGTGTCTTTCACTTAAACCGCAGGCCCTGAAAACTCCACAGAGGTGGGTGTGAGTACTCTTCAAGGAAGCAGGCATCACGGCGTGAATAAGATAGAAACAGAACGGAGGTTGCAGGCTGCGACCCACAGGCCAAACCCCTCCAATCTACTCTGCAGATGTGTTTATTTGGGTCATTCAGTGTTTCTTTTTTAAACATTGCAATTAGTTGCCAAGCTGCAAAAAACTGGGAGTTTTTACATGAAAAAATCTAGGTACAGGAGTTATCTTGAAAAATTGGAGTAGTTTGGCCACGCCGGGACCCATACCTCTGCACTGGTAGCCAATCGTGATGCTGAGTGCTGTTCTCTTCTCGATGGAGCAAGGACTCAGGCGACACCACACTTTCTCTGGTCTCAGGCATTCACTTGAGTCGCTTTCATGACCCGGAGAGAGGCTTTGAGACCGAGAATAAATGGTATAGTGAGTAATCATGAAGGGAGCTGCCTCCTAGTTCCATGCAATGACCCATTATGTCTCTCCTGACTGTTCTTTGTTGGCTCTGGGTTCTGATCAGAGGTCAGCTAGCATTTGAGATGGGGGGGTCTCTAAGCTGATAAAGGCCAGTTCTTAAATGCCACCCTGGGGGAGCGCATCATTCATTCCTGGGCTGTGTCCTGCCTCCCCTAGAATTTTGAAAATGAGAATGAAATGATCTGAACAAAAAACACTTCTCTGGGCAGCATTTGGACACATTTGGGCTGCAAAGAGCGCGTCTGTGTTTAATCTTGCTCCACACAGCTGCACAGGAAAGATTGTTTTCACTCTTCTTTATATTTTGTCTTTTGGGGACCCTATCAGGAAATTTACGATCATCTTTTGGAAGCCCCAGTCACTCGGGAGCAGTTAAACCACTATCGGAATGTGGCTGAAAACGCCCGAAGTGAACTTGCAGCAACTTTGGTCAAGTTTGAATATGCTCAGTCCGAGGTAAGACTGTGAATCTTCAAAACTCAGAAATGGGACCTTTTCACTTCTTGTTGAGTAAAGCAGAGCTTAGGGCACTTATAAGCAGGACAGTGGGATGCATTTTAAACCTTTTGGCAAAGTTTATGCTTATTCTCTTACTGTGTGCCTACCTCCAAGTTATTAAGAGTTCCTGAAAGTTTATGCATTTGTCATGCTGCAAAGCAAGGTGACACGGGCTGGATTCTAGTCTTCAGGGAAGCACCGCAGCCTTGAGAGACCTGGGAGCACTGGAGGACTTTGGGTTGAAGCCGCCTGGGCTCTGGAGGACCTTCAGCATCTCTCAGAAAATGTCCTTGTCGTGTGACCTGCTTGCAGTCTGGAGCTCGTAGGATGGAATTCTAAATCCCTTTCTTGGGATAGTTCTGATTGGCTGGGGGGAAATTCTAGGAAGATGACTGGACTCCATCTTCACTCTGGGCTGGATCAGGTCTACTGTGGAATTACTGAGTCTCTTTAGACCCATTCTGCTCACAGCCCCTGGTGGCCCTGAGGAGTCCAGGCTTGTCTGTGATGTAGTTGTTGGTTTCATGGGCTGCCAGGATCTCACAGATAGAGAGTTGATAATGTGTGTAGGAGATAATGTGTGCATTCATAAAGGTTTCCTGTAGAGTGGACCTAATAATTCAATAGGGCAAATACAGGACTCAGCATTTTGATGCCACAGAATTCATAAAAGTTAAGATGTTTCCTTTGAATATATCCTATAATGATTTTCCTTTCCCCCACGTTTTTCCCAGAAATTTGAATATTATTTTTTGTTATTACCAACAATAAGGGTCTAGAAGGTCAGTGGGAGAAATACAGTGATATATCGAATAGCTTGAATTTACTTGGGAGATGGTGTGGCCATGAAATTACAAATAGCATAGCTTGTAGGTTCCTTGTTTCTTTCAACGGCCATAGCAGCAATATGGATTTAGAAAATGGGTTACCACTGCAAAATATTTTATTGCCTTTTGCAAAACACACCACAAATGTCTCTTGAGTGAGACTAAATTACCACAAGACATTGCTCAATTGGTTTTGAAAAAAACCCAGAACATGAAGTCCATTATTTGGGCATAATTTCCCATCTGGTAATACAGATACAAATACGAAAAAGAAAAAAAAAGGGGGAAGGTGGATTAAGTCATGAATAAAAGAGTGAACGTTTAAATTATGGTGTTGGGTTTCTTCAAGGTACTCAGACTTACGCTGTTGAAATCCTTTTTGTCTTTTTATCTCTTTTCCATGTTAGCTTCGAGACCTCCGATCCAAAATGCTTTCTAAAGAAGTTTTCTGTCAAGAATTGAAAGCCGAAATGGAGAGCTACAGAGAGAACAATGCCAGGAAGTCATCCCTCCTCAACTCCTTGAGAGACAGAGTTCAGGAGCTGGAGGAAGAGTCGGCATCACTTTCCAGCCGTAAAGTTAAGACAGAAATCACAGCGCACACTGCAATCAAGGAGAACCAGGAGCTAAGGGAGAGAGTCGTAGAACTGGAGGAGAAATTACAGTAAGGGTATTTCAATCTATTTCTTAGTTGAGTTAGTGTTAAAATACCAGCTTTTGATAGCAGGATACGCCTTTGAACATTCTGGCAATTTGCATGATTTTGCCTTGAAACTCAGTTTGGAAAAAAAATATTGTCTTAAGAATGTTTGTGTCTTATTGATTAGAGCTGCAAATGTTAATATAGACAAATTGGAAGATTTTATCTAAGTAGAGGTTTTTTTTGTTTTGTTTTGTTTTTGTATTTTTCTGAAGCTGGAAATGGGGAGAGACAGTCAGACAGACTCCCGCATGCGCCCAACCGGGATCCACCCAGCACGCCCACCAGGGGCAACGCTCTGCCCACCAGGGGGTGATGCTCTGTCCCTCCGGGGCTGCCGTGACCAGAGCCACTCTAGCGCCTGGGGCAGAGGCCAAGGAGCCATCCCCAGCGCCCGGGCCATCTTTGCTCCAATGGAGCCTTGGCTGCGGGAGGGGAAGAGAGAGACAGAGAGGAAGGAGAGGGGGAGGGGTGGAGAAGCAGATGGGCACTTCTCCTGTGTGCCCTGGCTGGAATCGAACCCGGGACCTCTGCACGCCAGGCTGACGCTCTACCACTGAGCCAACCGGCCAGGGCCTATTATTAATATTTTAAAAAGTCATTCATTACATCATTTTTAATGGCCCATGGTATACCATTGCCTGAAATAACATAATTTATTTTACCAGTTTTCTTTGCTATTTCCTGTTGGTATTTAGGTTAGTTTTACTCAAAAAAATTTTATTCAAAACCAAGATGCAATGAATATCCATGTGCATTCACATTTTCACACTTTTGTGATTATGTCCCTAGCATAGCCTCCTGGAAGTTTGCTCGAAGCGAAATGCAAAAGGAAGTGGAAGTAGTTTAGAAACCCTTGGAATAGGGGAGTAAGATTGAAGTCTCAGGGTTAATCCACGGAATCTGCTATAGAAGTCGATTAGAGCCATAGCATTAATTGTGCCTTTCATGAGTCAGAGAGACTGACTGAATATTACCTTTCATATGCTGAAAATAAGAACCTACAGATGTATTGAGGTCGGTATTTTATTGTTATACATTTTTCTAAATAAAAATATGATCTACTTTCAAGGCTGTGCCACTACAGGCCTCGTTAATCTTTGAATAAAGTGAGACTTGCAGCAAACACTCCACATGGTAAAAAGGGAAAGCAATAATCATGTTTATTATACTGGAAAAAAGATGCCAAATTACTGACATGATTCTAATTTGCCTTTAAAATATGTCTGCTTTATGATCTGTTAATCTCTAACAGTTAAAGTAGGAGAAACTGACTGTATGATCTCAGCAAACCCACCTGAGATTCGGGATCAAGTGTTTGCAGCAGAGCATAAATCAACCGACTTTCCTTGACTGGGCCCTTCCCATATGCTTTAAAAACTCTGGGTGTGTAAGAACTAATAATGATCATTGCTACCGATAAAGTGCCTCTCTTTTTTCCAGAGGTGGGAGCACCCCTTGCTGCTGATGTATTTTTTTAAGTGAGAGAGGCAGGGGGACAGACAGGGAAAGACAAGTAGGGAGAGAGAGGAGAAGTATCCATTCTTCCTTGTGGCTCCTTAATGCCTTGACCAGGGGGCTCCATCCAAGCCAGTGGTCAAGCCAATGACCTTGGGCTTCAAGCCAGCGACCATGGGGTCATGTCTGTGAGCCCACACTCAAGCCAGTGACCCTGCGCTCAAGCTGGTGACCCCACGCTCAAGCCAGCGACCCCATGTTCAAGCTGGCAACCCCACGCTCAAGCTGGTGAGCCTGTGCTCAAGCTGGCAACCTCAGGGTTTCTAACCTGGATCCTCAGTGTCCCAGGCTGTCGCTCTAACCACTGTGCAGGTCAGGTGCTACTGATGTATTATTTATCACGGTTATGTTTGGCCATGAACTAGGGAATGCCCTAGCTAACCCTTAAAGATCATTGTATGGCATTTGACAATAAAATAAGCGTGGTTCCCTAGAACCAGCATGGAGCACTCCCCTGCTTCCCCGCAAGGCCCCGACAGAGACCATGGCGTACGGATCCCTGTGTGAGCTAGAGGCCTCTCTGCCACTTGTGCAGATCCGAGAAGGCTGGGGACAGCAGGCAGAGAATCTGTCTCCCTTGCTGTTACTAGATCTGAGATGCCGTGAAGATTCCCCTGCGTTCCTGCCACGTGTGGACGCCCGGACGGGCCGCCACTGCCCCTTCCCGTCCAGGGCTTCCGGGGCAGCGGCCTCTCTGTGTCTGCGAAGCCGCGTTGTGTTGAAAGTGATGATTTCTCACCGAGACCTTAAGTTCTGGACTTTGGTGACTGTTAGGTTGCTACAACTTGACGTATTTGTTATCTGCCTGATAGAACGTGTTTGAAGGAAAACGAGGAAACGAAGCATCGAGTCTCAGAGAATTGCCGGGAACATGAGGAATTTCTCGCCCAGCTCCGTGACTGCTTAGATCCAGACCAGAAGAACGAGAAGGCGTCAGAAGAAGACTTAATTCTAAAGGTGTTTGTATGCATATTAAACAGACTAGGAACCTCGGGTCCCATGTGCTGTGAGAAGCAGCTCTGGCTGAGGCTGGGCGTGGTGACAGCACGGGACATGGCCCAGATGTGACACTGAGCGTGTGACCTGGGACAGACCTTCTCCCTTCTCTGAGCCTCGGGTCTAAGGTCCTGTTTAGCATTAGTTGGGATTAATTATTCTCCAGAAAGGATCGTTTTTGTCTAAAATACATTTAGGTTGTCAAGTACAATGAATTATTCATTTTAATGGTGTGTTTTAGGACACCCTTTGTTTAAAGACAGAAACATGCACACACACAATCAAAAACAAAAACAGTTGTGTGTCATTTTGGGGATACTTGTTGAGTATACGGTTAAGATTAGTTCTAAAGTGCTTTTTAATATTAAAGCCCCAGGATAAAAATCCTGCTTTAATTGTAGGTGGCCATAAAGATGGAAATGAATGATATCAACTGAATAATTCACTTGGCCTGTAGCGATTTATTAGGATGCCTGGAGGTATTTGAGCTCCCACCGTATCTTTGCTCCTTTTTTCTTTTTGTCTAAACCTTTCACATCCTTGCTTCCTGACAGATTCTCATGCAGCCATTCTTACAGGCCAGCTCGTAGTGGTTTGTTAGCTTGTTTCCCACGTGTCTCTGGACGCTGGAAGTTTTCCGATGGGTCCACTGATGGGTTGCTCAGACCCAGAGTCAGCCTGGCCCCCGGGGTGCCGGATGCGTCTCCTCCCCCTCCCTGTTGCTAGCCTGTGTCCAGGGGTCTGGCTGGAGAGTCCACCTGGAGGTGCGGTTGGGGCTAATGTTTAAAGCCAAGCGGTGGGGAAGAGAAAAGGGAACCAGGAAGCTCCTTTCACAACACCTTTCCCACACCAGAGACAGCCTCCAGGGGCCGCCTTGGGTGTGGACACCGTGTCAGTGATGCCTTTTTATTTTCTGGGTTTCTAATGCTTTGACATCTGGGGCCTTTCTGACCCGGAGACTGCCACTCCCAGGCCTAGCCATTTCCCAGGCGGGGACTCACCTGGGAGCACTGCTCTCGTTACCAACCAGCCACTCCGGAGCCCACACCCCAGCCACTCCCAGCTCTGGGCTGCTGTCCCCTGCCCTAATCACACCTCAGGACCGGGTACCAGACGACTAGGGACAGCCCCTACACCCCAGAGGGCTGCTGTCCCCTGCCCTAATCACACCCCAGGGCCGGGTACCAGACGACTAGGGACAGCCCCTACACTCCAGAGGGCTGCTGACCCCTGCCCTAATCACACCCCAGGGCCGGGTACCAGACGACTAGGGACAGCCCCTACACCCCAGAGGGCTGCTGTCCCCTGCGCTAATCATACCCCAGGGCCGGGTACTGGATGACTAGGGACAGCCCCTACACCCCAGAGCCTGCTGTCCCCTGCCCCAATCACACCCCAGGGCCGGGTACCGGATGACTAGGGACAGCCCCTACACCCCAGAGGGCTGCTGTCCCCTGCCCTAATCACACCCCAGGGCCGGGTACCGGATGACTAGGGATAGCCCCTACACCCCAGAGGGCTGTGTCCCCTGCCCTAATCACACCCCAGGGCCGGGTACCAGACGACTAGGGACAGCCCCTACACTCCAGAGGGCTGCTGACCCCTGCCCCAATCACACCCCAGGGCCGGGTACCAGACGACTAGGGACAGCCCCTACACCCCAGAGGGCTGCTGTCCCCTGCCCTAATCACACCCCAGGGCCGGGTACCGGATGACTAGGGACAGCCCCTACACCCCAGAGGGCTGTGTCCCCTGCCCTAATCACACCCCAGGGCCGGGTACCGGATGACTAGGGACAGCCCCTACACCCCAGAGGGCTGCTGACCCCTGCCCTAATCACACCCCAGGGCCGGGTACCAGACAACTAGGGACAGCCCCTACACCCCAGAGGGCTGTGTCCCCTGCCCTAATCACACCCCAGGGCCGGGTACCGGATGACTAGGGACAGCCCCTACACCCCAGCTCTGGGCTGCTGTCCCCTGCCCTAATCACACCCCAGGCCCGGGTACCAGACGACTAGGGACAGCCCCTACACCCCAGAGGGCTGTGTCCCCTGCCCTAATCACACCCCAGGGCCGGGTACCGGATGACTAGGGACAGCCCCTACACCCCAGAGGGCTGTGTCCCCTGCGCTAATCACATCCCAGGGCCGGGTACCGGATGACTAGGGACAGCCCCTACACCCCAGAGGGCTGTGTCCCCTGCCCTAATCACACCCCAGGGCCGGGTACCAGACGACTAGGGACAGCCCCTACACCCCAGAGGGCTGCTGTCCCCTGCCCTAATCACACCCCAGGGCCGGGTACCGGATGACTAGGGACAGCCCCTACACCCCAGAGGGCTGCTGTCCCCTGCCCCAATCACACCCCAGGGCCGGGTACCAGACGACTAGGGACAGCCCCTACACCCCAGAGGGCTGCTGTCCCCTGCCCTAATCACACCCCAGGGCCGGGTACCGGATGACTAGGGACAGCCCCTACACCCCAGCTCTGGGCTGCTGTCCCCTGCCCTAATCACACCCCAGGGCCGGGTACCGGATGACTAGGGACAGCCCCTACACCCCAGAGGGCTGCTGTCCCCTGCCCTAATCACACCCCAGGGCCGGGTACCGGATGACTAGGGACAGCCCCTACACTCCAGAGCCCGCTGGAATGATTGAAACTGGCCCTTCCTAAGGGATGTCCTGCCTCATCCCTCCCTTCCTGCGGGGAACCTGTTTCCCCTCTCATCCCTGTCTCCTGACGGCCCCTGGTGCTTCCCCGTGGGGCCCTGTGTGGCATGGCATGGCGTGCCCTTCCTCTTGGGAACTGAGCTGTTGGCCTCTCCCCACCTGAATAATAATATACCTATAGTTTAAAACAGGCACTAGGACCCTAGAGCTTTACTGTCCCAATCACCCGAGCAGGTGCCGATCTTAAAAATAATAAGAAAAAAAATCACTGTCCAAGAGCAAGCAGGCTTTTCTCTTCATCACTGCTCCTTAGATGGCTTCCTGTGGAGCAAAACCACTCCTTCAATTCCAAGGCCATTCCCTCAGTTGTTTAGCCTTCACACCCGCATGTGCACACAGTCCCAGGCTCCATGGTGGAAGAGGAGGCGTTCCTACGAACTCAGTTGACATCATTCATCCATTTCCCAAACGTTATCTGAGCCGCTGCTAGAGACAAGACTCTGTTCTGGGTGCTGGGGGGACAGCAGGGAGTGTGACAAGACTCAGTCTGGGCCCTCCTGGAGCTTTCATTGTTGTGGGGTCATTGATGATGAGGAAATGAATGTCCAGTGTTGCCCCCACACAGAAAAAGGTGCAGTGAAGGGACACAGCTAGGATGGGGACAGAGAGTGAAGCAGGTGAGGGGCGTGGCGTGCTGGTTTCAGTCAACTGGCCCAGGAGTGCCCCTCTGGGGGGGTACTTCTGAAGGATGTTGGGGAGTGAGCATGCAAATATGAGGAAAAGTATTCAAGAGAGACGGCAACCCTGAGTCAGGAGCGGGGCACCCAGTGGGTCAATGGCTGAGGCTGCAAGATCTGTCCCTTCCCTAGAGAGTCCTGACCCCCCACCCTGTCACGTGGCGTTCAGGGCTTCCTGTGGGTGTCCATCCACGTGGCCTGACAGAGTGAGCTGTCTGCACCGCAGTCCCCTGGGGCCGAGGAGCCTGTCTGGTCTTGTGTTCCCTCTTTGTAAATCGTACAAATCTTACTAATGCTCCTGGTTAACTCAAACACACAAACGCAGACAAGGGACAGCCCTGCTAATCCCAGTGACAAGCGCTGGCTGAGCATGCCGCTCAGGACTTCTCTATGCTTAGATCAGTTAGAAGGATCTTCTTTTCTTTTTCAAAGGAGACCCTTGCTTTCTTGTCTGTATTGCCCTCCTGTGCCCGGTAGCTCCCAGTGCAGATGGTGTCCAGGGACACGGGCTGCTTCCCCTGAGTATTTAGCAACCAGGGTGCTTGTGTCCTGAAGCTTTTGGCTGAACTCTCTTCATTGTTACCACGGGGCTACCTTTTGATTAGTTTCCATTTGACCACTGGGTCTGCCTGTGGCAACCGAGTGCAGAGGCAGCCTTTGAAAACGTGGGTGGAGGGGTCGTGCTCCCCCAGGTCTCATAGGCTCAGGAGCCGTTGGGGATCAGGGCCCCAGGTGCTGGGGAAAGCGGCGTGAAGGCGCTCACTCTACCAGGACTGCTGTCCTTGCTTTCTCTCCAGCTCAGGTTGCTGCGCGAGGAAAACGCAGCCGTAAAAGGACACCTTGCGACTCTGGAAGAGACCGTGAACTTCCATGAGGTGGAGGCAAAAGCCAGCCGGGAAACCATCCTGAGGCTGGTTTCGGAAGTTCGGAGAGAGCAGGGCACAGCGGCCTCCTGCGCGGGAGAGAGGGACAGGCTGAAGCAGGTACAGCGCGCGGGCACATACGCGCACACCCACCCTCCGGGTGGGGGAGCAGAAATGGACAACTGGGCGCAGGGGAGCGCAGCTGCCTGGTGCGCCTGCCCCGCGCGCCTGCCCCGCGCCCCTGCCCCGCGCCCCTGCCTCACACACCACAGTCTTGAAAGGCCACTCTTGGCAGGAGGGCCGGGGCAGCATGGCAGTCAGCGGCCTGAGTTGGCCATTCGATGCGTAGTTAGAAAATCAGAAGAAGAAGAAAAAAAGAAATACGAAACGTGTGAAAGTAAAGAGTTTGTGGGGAATATGTCTTACATTAAACTGTAAGGATTTTTAAGACTTAAAGATTTATTTAAAAAAAATGAGATACAGTACTCTGAGTGGACACAATAATATGTGGTGAGAAGTCTTCCCCGCTCCCACTTCCTCCACTCACCCAGTTGTTTCCTCAGAGACAACCTCTGTAAATTTCATATGTATCTTAATAGAAATAGTCCATATACATATATGCATATGCTTACTCTTTTTATTTATTTTTAACAAAGGCAACATACGCTGCACACTATATTTTTCTCTAAATTTGAAAAGGCAGTATACTACATCCTATCACACACAAGGGTGCTCTCAATAATCTTAGATCTTATGTGTGAAAATAAATCAATAAGAGAAAATCCTAGAAGCGGAGTTCCTGGGTCAAAGAATATGGGTATGAAAATTTTGAGACATATTGCTAAAGGAAACTGACTCTTAATTCTAAACTTTTATTTTTACGTAGAGTTGTTTGATCTTTTCAAATTAGCTAGAGTCTGTTTAAGCATGAGAGTCAACATTGTGTGTATATATATATATATATATATATATATATTTAACTACATAATTCTTTAATTGTATTTAAAATTTTTTGTGAAAAAGAAACCAATTCTGGGATTAATAGTAATGATCAATTTCCAACAGCAAAAGTGAGCTGGTGCAGTTAGTTACTAAGTACAGAGGAGACAACTAAACAGTAAAAGAGAGGGAATTTTAAATTAGGTAATGACCAATGCTGAGAAAGAGAGGCTCCGTGAGGGGTCACAGTGCAGTGGTGTCCCACAGGCTGAAGGGCTTCTGGACTTGGTGGATGCAGTCCGAGGGTCGTCTCTGAGGCCCTCCTGTGGGTCTTCCATGTCCGCAGTGGTCACTGCCACGCTGGGTGAGATGGGAGGCTGGAGTGTGAAGTGATCTGCAGTCATGAGGATAATTTCAGCCTCCCCCCCCCACCCCCAATGTCCCTGGGTGAAAAATCCCTTCTTAACAATGAATTTCTTCTCCTGACGCATTAGCTTTCTAAACAGAGCAACAGTTTTTTAATTTATTTTTATCATTGTTACCAAATAACTTCAATCATTTGAAAACCCTTGTGTTAGTCAGCTTGGGTTGTTGTATCGAATACCATAGAATGTGTGGCTTAAACAGTGCACATTTGTTTTTCACAGTTCTGGAAGCAGGAAGGGCAAGATCAAGGTTTGGTGAGAGTTGTCTTCTTGGCTTGCCTTCTTTTTTTGTGTGTGACAGAGACAGAGAGAGGGACAGATAGAGACAGACAGACAGAAAGGGAGAAAGATTAGAAGCATCAATTTTTTGTTGCGGCTCCTTAGTCTTTTTAGTTGTTCATTGATTGCTTTCTCATGTGCCTTGACCGGGGGGCTACAGCAGAGCGAGTGACCCCTTACTCAAGCCAGTGACCTTGGGCTTCAAGCCAGCATCCATGGGGTCATGTCTAGGATCCCATGCTCAAGTCAGTGATTCCACGCTCAAGTCAGTGAGCTCATGCTCAAGCCGGATGAGCCTGTGCCCAAGCTGGCAACCTTGGGGTTTTGAACATAGGTCCTCTGCGTCCCAGTCCAATGCTCTATCTGCTGTGCCACTACCTCATCAGGCCTGCCTTGCCTTCTTGCTGTGTCCTCCATGGCAGAGAGTGAGAAAGCTCTCTGGTGTCTCTTCTTACAAGGGCAGAAATGCCAACATGGAGACACCACCCTAATGACATAATTTAACCTAATTACTTTTCAAGGGCCCACTCTCCAAACATCATCGCACTGAACATTAAGGCTTCAATGTGAATTTTAGGGGACACTGTTCAGTACAGAGCAATCCTCAATTACTTTGCTGCAATATTTCTTGTGAAAAAATTTAAATATATAGAAGGAATGAAGGAACACAATGAATACTCATCCACTAAGATTTAACAGTTGTTAGCATTTTGATATGTTTTATTACTTTACACACAGATGCAAGCACACACACATGTATTTGGACAACCACTTACAACAGGTTATGAACGTTACATGTATTGTATATAGCTATTTCAGCATATGTATCCTAAGAGTAAGGATGTTACCCTATATAATGACAATACCATTATCGTGGCAAATTTAACAATAATGCCATGATATCAGCTGTGGCGGTTTTCAAGTGCACAAGTCTTTTGTCCTCCTCCCCCGAGAGGAATTTACGTCCCCTTCCCTCATGTGTGAGCTGGACTAAGTGACCTACTTTCAGTGAAAAAAATATGTCACTGCAATGGGATGTCACTTTTGAGATTGGGTTATACAAAGACTGCAGCTTCTGTGTTAGATGCATTCATTTGATCTCTCTTGAGTCACTGCTTTTGACAGAAGCCAACTGCCATGTGGTGAGACCATTCAAGCGGCCTGTTGTAAGGCCCATGTGGCTAACTGAGCCCGTCAGCTGCCATGTGAATGGGCTTGGAGGTGGGTTCCCTTTCATTTGAGTCTTGGGATGACTGTAGCCCTGGTCAACAGCTTGACCGTCACCTTGTGAGAAATCTTGAGTCAGAAACAACCAGCTGAGTCATGCCCACATTTCTGACCCATAGAACTGTGAGATGATAGACATTTGTTGTGGTAAGCCACCAGGTTTGGGGTAGTTTGTTATACAGCAATAAATAACCAATAATCATTGAATATTCCACATTCAGATTTTATCACTTGCTTAAGAATGTATTTTATAGCTGTTTTCTTTCTAAAATTGAGGTCTAGTCTAGTCTCATTTATTGTATTTTTTGATTATTTTTAGCCTTTTATGTTTTTTTAAATAGCATTAATTGCTTGTAGAGAAGTGGTCTGATTGTATCTTCATGATGCTATTTACCTTATTTCTTTATATCCTATACACTTAAAGTTGCAGCTAGAGGCTAGAGGCTGGATTGGATGCAGGCTTTTTTTTAAAAAGATTTTTATTCATTTTAGAGAAGAGAGGGAGAGGGAGAGAGAGAGAGTGGAGGGGGAGGAGCAGGAAGCATCAACTCCCATATGTGCCTTGACCGGACAAACCCCAGGTTTTGAACTGGTGACCTCAGCATTCCAGGTCGATGCTTTATCCACTGTGCCACCACAGGTCAGGATTGGATGCAGATTAAACCTTTTTAGCAAGAATATTTCAATGGTGAAGTTGTATACTTCATAATGGTGGCTGATAATGTTAGAAATGTTCCATTGTTGCGGACACTAAGATTAATTGCCTGTCTCTTTAGTGTAAAGGTATATATTTTTTCTTCTGCTTTTATGTAGGTATCTGTGTGGTAATAATTTGCAGGTTATTTCTGTTTCCATTGATTTTATTTACCTAGTGATGTTAGCATCCACTGAGTCTTGCCTGGATTCATTTACATCAAGGGTGATGGCAAAGTGGTAATATTCTAATACCACCATTTCTACTTATTAGCTGGCATTCTTCTGTAATGAAAAGCTTTTAATTTTTCTTTTTAATTCTATGGACACATGGATTTTTATTTACTTTGTTAAAATCATTTTTTTTAATGTTCAAAATCCATCAAATTTTGCCATCAGGAGCCCGACCAAGATGGTCTCTGTGACCTTGTAACCTGTCTCCGTTAGTCTTTCATTGCTTCCTGGCTTTCTGACAGAAGATGCTATCTTAGGCTCACTTAGAATTTTCAGACTACAGAACTAAGATTAGCCTATTTGCTAAGGAGCTTTGGTTCCTTTTACTGTTAATGGTACTTAGAAACAAGATTTAGGTATGCTCATTGCAGTTGGGTTTTTTTTTATTGCTTTCGGTAGAAAGAGCTAGAATACATTTTTAGTAATAAATTTATGGTGGTATTTTACTTTACTTTTTAAAATAAATTCTCCTGACCTATGGTGGTGCAGTGGATAAAGTGTCAACCTAGAATGTTGAGGTCACGGCTTAAAACCCCGGGCTTGCCTAGTCAAGGCACATATGGGAGTTGATGCTTCCTGTTCCTCCCCCCCCTTTCTCTCTCTCCTCTCTAAAATGAATAAATAAAATAAAAATAAATTAATTGGGGTGACACTGGTTAATAAAATTACATAGGTTTCAAATATGCATTTCTCTGATACACTATCTGTATATTGCATTGTGTGCCCACCACCCAGAGTCACATATTTTTCTGTCACCATACACTTGACCCCCTTTGCCCTTTATCACCCCCTCCCCTGCCCTCTGGTCACCATCACACTGTTGACTGTGTCTATCATGCAGAGTGAAATAAGTCGGACAGCAAAAGTCAAGAACCATATGATCTCCCTCATATGTGGGATATAAAACTGAAAGCAACACACGAACAAGCAAGAAAAACAAAATCTCATGGTATTTTTAATAGAAAGTACTATTCTAGAGTTTTCTTAATATCTTTTTATTTTGTACCTTTTGAATCCCAACAATATTTTCTCATTTGCTTTGTCTTACAATATACATAAAATTATTTCAGAATTATACTTTTTCATATTTTACTTACCAGTAAACCTTCTGAGAGAAGCATAAGGCTCTGAGGCTTTTACATGAATACTGTTAACAATCATTAGTCCGGTCACCAGTTATCAAGCACAGTCATTGTGCTAAGCACTCAAATAGGTTATGTACTTTGCTCAGGTTTACATAGCAGTTAAGTAGCAGAGCTGGGATTTGAACTCTGGTCATTGAATTGTTATGCTTTCATCAATAATTCCCTTTACTTGTTTATTCACAGAAACATTCTACCCACAAGATTATGCCAAACATTATTTGTTAGTGGAACAACAACAATGAATAGTTATGCCAATTTCCTCAGTGAATGAGAAACTTCGATCAGTTATAAATGGTAGTTATTGAATTATCAGGCTTACAAATTAGGAATTTAATATTTACCTATAAAAATGCATTTCTGAAGATTAGAAATAGGTAATAAAAATGTGTTATAAGAGCACATTAAAAAAATAACTTATTCCTTTTCTTACATAAGTGTCTTTACTTGTAAATGACTGATGCAATGTTGTTCAGACTTTGGAAACACATTCATTTTGGAATGAAGTTCCTGCCAACATAATAAAAATTGTGGAAAAAAAAATGTGGGCAGTAAAAAAGTTGCGGCTTTTCAATAAAGTACTCATTCATAGGATTATGACTGCAAAGATTTATTACTGAAAAATACTGTCAAGTGGTTTGCCCGAGACATTAATGGTCTCAGGAAGAGTCTTCTTCTTTTTCCTTTATTTGTTTTCTTTTATTTTGTGACAGAGACAGAGAGAGAGATACAGAGAGAGGGGCAGATAGGGATGGAGAGAGATGAGAAGCATTAGTTCTTCGTTGTGGCTCTTTGTTGCAGCTTCTTAGTTGTTCATTGATTGCTTTCTCATATGTGCCTTGACCAGGGGGCTACAGCAGAGGGAGTGACCCCTTGCTCAATCCAGTGACTTTTGGGGCTCATACCAGTGACCTTGGGCTTCAAGCCAGTGATTTTTGGGCTCAAGCCAGTGATGATGGGGCCATGTCTATGATCTCATGCTCAAGCCAGCGACCCGTGCTCAAGCTGGCGAGCTCGCGCTGACGCCTGATGAGCCTGTGCTCAAGTCGGCGACCCTGGGGTTTTGAACCTGGGGCCTCTGCGTCCCAGTCTGACGCTCTATCCACTGTGCCACTGCTTGGTCAGGCAGGAGGAGTCTTCTTAATGTTTTCTAAAGCTCTGTTTTTGAGGTAGGAGACTGACTTTATTGGTGAAGTTCAGGACTGTGGAGGTAGAAGGACCTGTAGAGCCGAGTGCAGTTCCTGCCAAAGTCGGCTGTTCTGATTTTCTTAACGATGCTATTCCAGTTACCGGTACTTCATGAAAATTTCCCAAACACAAACCCAGGTGGTTTATTTTATATATATATATATATATGGAATTATATATAAATTAAAATCTTCAGTAGTTAATATTGAAGTATGCTTTAAAGATTGGCATCTCTTCTCCTGGTCACTGTGAAGTCATCCAACGTTGAGAGAAGGAGTCACTGTACCCACCACACAAGCCACACATGCCTTTCCTACAGACTTCACAAGTTCAAATCAGTGGATCAGAAATTAAACTTCCATACTGGATTTCGAACGGCTTCTTTGCCTCCACACTGTTCATGTTTTCTTTAATTCTCACAGGGAGAACTGAAGCTAGGCAAGAACATGGTTTTGGAGTCAGGCAGGCTCCAGAGGGGTGTCACCTAGCAGTGGTATTATGTAAGAGGGAGAACGCAGGGAAGTCACACAGAGCGGAGTGGTGAGCAGGCTGGGCTCTCGGGTTTTGTCTGGGCTCCGGAATCATTTGGCTCTGAGATCTCAGACGTATGACTTGGCTTTTCTGAACTTCAGTTTCTTGTCTGTCAAACAGGGAGATAATTTAAGGATCTATCTCTTACAGTTATTCTTAGGGTTGGATGATGTACATAAAGTCCTGAGGACATGCCCGGGACATGATTGATGCTCAGTTTTTCATTTTCCTCTTCATTTACTTTTATGCAGGGATTAAGAGTACAGGCACATGGAACTAGTTCCCAGAAGTGAACAATTATTAGGCAGGATAAATTCATAAGAAACTAAAAGATCTCTTTATAGTTCTAGAATCCTAACGTTGGAAGTGACCTTAAGGTCTTTTACAATCCAGGTCATCTAACTGTATGTGAAATAAGAATCATCTTTAAAATTTTATTGTCTGGCTAGTGTCCAGCCTTTCCCTGAACTCTGCCAGAAGCAGGAAACTCACTGCTGGATGAGAAGGCTCACCTCCTCGGTGCAATTCTAATTATTTGACAGTTCTTCCCAGCAGCAAATTGGGATCAGGATCCCTATCATTCATGTCTATATCCTTGTTTGTTCTTTTGTTTTTTTGTATTTTTCCAAAGTTAGAAGCGGGGAGGCAGAGAGACAGACTTCTGCATGTGCCTGACCAGGATCCACCCAGCATGCCCACCAGGGGGCGATGCTCTGCCCATCTGGGGCGCCGCTCTACTGAGGCTGGAGCCATTCTAGCATCTGAGGCAGAGGCCGTGGAGCCATCCTCAGCGCCCAGGCCAACTTTGCTCCAATGGAGCCTTGACTGCGGGAGGGAAAGAGAGAGAGAGAGAGGAAGGAGAGGGGGAAGGGTAGAGAAGCAGATGGGCACTTCTCTTGTGTGCCCTGGTGGGGAATTGAACCCAGGATTCAATTCCACATGCCGAGCTGATGCTCTACAGCTGAGCCAACTGGCCAGGGACCCTCATTTGTTCTTAATGAAACATCATAGACTAAATGGAAATCTCTTCTCTTATGGCCATCCTTCAAGTGTTTGAATTCATTTATCAAGGATTTCTAAGTCTCTTCTTCTGGCTAAACAGCTTAGATCTTTCAAACTTTCCTTGTTTGAACATTCTTTCTTATCATCTGTGAGGTTGGGAGAATTCTAGCCTCTGGACAAGGAATTAAAATGAAAATAAACTCCAAAATAATATCTTCCCATTTTGTAAAGACTAAAGCTATTGATAAGATTCCAAAGTAAAATTTTATATCCTCTCTCCTTGGACTTTTAACCTCGCTCTTACACTCTTGTTTTAACTTCTGATAATTACAATTAAGACTTTAGAGGACAGGCAGTCCCCAGGTTATGAACAAGATAGGTTGTGTAGGTTTGAAAATGTCTAAGTATTTATATGCACAGAAATGTAAAAATAAATGCTATGGTAAGACAAGGGTCTAAATTGCATTTAATGAATAAATATACCTGTTCCAACTTACATACAAATTCAGCTTAAGAACACAACTACAGAACCTATCTCGTTTTAACCCAGCGATGGCCTGTAAGACATTTCTGTTCCTGATTCGGCTATCTGAGGAGTACCTTTAGACTTTCTGCTATAAAATATGAGGAACTTAATGCCGTCCCCCCTTTCCTCCCCTCTTTCTACTTCCCTTTTCTTATATCATAGTATTTACATGGTCATGGTTTGCCTTTAGGTTCTGTCCATACATTTAAACAAAATTAAAACAACATGATTGCATACATATTTTTATTATGGCTTTGCTCTTAGCACCTGATGCCGACACCATTACATTTCCATGGTGTCCCTCTTAAAAATGTGCAGCTGGGAACTGTCCATGGTCCTCCGGGTGCAGCCTGACCAGTTCAGGGTAGAGCACTGACCGTAGTGAAGCCCCGGACCACACTGGCCTCACGGGCAGCTACGTGCGTTGTCAGCTTGCATTGACTTTGTCAATAATGAGAATTTCAAGCTTAAGCTGATTTTTTACTGTTTCCTGGGGTCGGTGTTTCCACTGGGACAGCTCAGGTTTGGGAAGGTCTTGTAAAATGTCACTCTGCAGCTTCCGCTCCACTGGATCGTGAGCCCACACGGAACAGACTTTCTCCCTCCACATGATTATCTTTCAATGGCCTGAAGACATCGACAGGATAAATGCCCCAGTTCTCTTGTTGTTTTCTCTGAGAACATGGTTTCAAGACTTGCACTGTTCTCCGACCTAAACTCTGAATGTACTCTAGTACGGCTTTTCTCAAACCATCTGTGGGAAGGATGGGTTTTTCTTTATTTTCAATTCTTTGCTGACCAATACTTTTGTAAAAATCAATAAAATGACTTCACAGGAGAATTATTTTAAAAGACACAAAAAGCATAAGTCTACATGTTAAGTATCAGAAGCCACAGACATCTTTTGTCATCTTGGTTGGGTTGACGGCAGTGCTACTTGCGGGGGCTAATGTAAATTAAACTGTTCCTATGTTTTGCTTTTAAAGCACTTACATAGAAAACGAGTCTCACAAAGGATTGTTGACACCAGAAAAGTTTTTAAAGCCATTTCAGCAAGTTCAAGATATTTATTTGTAACTTGTATCCAAAATAAAGCAAGTGTTTTCAAAATCCATCTTCAATTGTTCATTTGTAGACAGTTTAAATTTTTATTTATTTATTGAGTTTTAGAGATAAGAGGAAGGGAGAGAGGGGGAGAGGAGAGAAAGAGAGAGAGTCAGGAGAGAGAAACATCAATGTGTCGTTCCACTTACCCATGCTGTCTTTGGTTGATCCTTGTTTGTACCCTGACCAGGGATCGAGCCCGTAACCTTGGCTATCTGGCCAGAGTCTGTAGAGAGTTTTATCCGTCTATTGTGTAAAGGTATAATTAGATTTACATTATCTTTTGATGGAAATTTAAATTGTTTTGACAAAATAAATGGATTGGGTTTGCTATACTTTTTACTTTGGGGTAGCAGTTGGCAAAACAACCTTAAACTCTCACATGCAGTGTGTTTCTATTGCACAACAAATAGGCAACTCAAGTACGTTGCTAGTTACATGCCAGTTTTACAAAGCCCGAGGGGTCTGTACCGTCTTCAAAGATTGATGTCAGTGCTCTCATCCACAGAAAGTGTCATGATAATTTCTGCAAGTCCATACTGCGCCTCCTGCCCTTCACCTGAGCAATGAATAAGCATTGTGCTGTCGTATACGGTTATTAAACAAGTTGTTACAATAAACAAAAAAATCAATGTCACATTGCTATAGAAATGACTAAACTCTTAACCTTAATTTCTGAAATTATCTTGTTGGGACTGGGAACAGAGAGTTGCAGGGGGCACAGCAGTGTGTTATTCATATTTTGAATCGCACTGTTCTAGGAGGGTTTTTCTCTAAATTAAAATTTGTATCCCAGAACCAAATGCAAACTTCAGGTTTAGTTTAGTTCAAGGGAGATGGAAACAGGGAAAAAGAAAGAGCAGGACATCATCTCCCTTATTCTGGATACTTTACTTCTACTAATGCAGCCTAAGTGTAGCGTGTATGTGTGTACATTCCTGTCACTATTGGCAGAACTATAAACAGACCAAAATTCCCCGGATGTTTCCAGAGTTGCCACCGTTCCCTCACATCTTCCTCCCACTTCTGCCCACCTGCTCGGTTCCCTGCTCCAGGGATGGCCAGAGTTGGCAGTTGCCTGCGCACATTTGTGGAGAGATTCTCTTTCTGATGTAGGTACAAATGGTTAGGCACCTGACTAATATAAAAGGAGAGCCTTTATATCAGTGTGTAGAAAGCTTCCTCAGTTCCTTTTAAGACTACATGATGTTCTATGGAATGGATGCTTCCTATTTGTTTAACCCGTCATGTATCGATGAATATCCATGTAGTGCCTAATCTTTTGCTGTATTATAATTGAAAAACTTTGCACATACCTTATTTTCCATGTTTAGTAATCTACAGGTATATTTTCAGGCCCGGAATTGCAAGACCACAGGATATGTGCATACTCAATTTGCTCCATATTTTGGTGCAAATATGTACCTCTCACACTTCAGACTTCTACCCCCGTGTAGAGAGTGCCTGTTTGGGGCGACTTCTGAGTTTGTTTGTTCACCAGCTGGGTTTTCATTTCACAAAATCTATCCAGGGTTGGAAGATGAAGCTGGAGCCTGAGGTTCCCCCCCCCCCACCACGATTAGTCATTGAGTTTTTGAGAGGCAATTTGATCTCATGCATATCCAGATCCATGCAACAGTTAGCAACATTATAATAGGAATCAACTGTATTTTAAAAACACAAACCTTTGAATGGTTTCATTTCTTTCTTTTTTAAATTTTAATTTATTGTGTTTACATAGATTCTAGTGTCCCCCCCCAATGCATCCCCCCTCCCCTGTATTCCCCACAACATCCCCCTTTAGTTTCATTTCTTCATGCATTTAATTGGGAATTAATGCAGACATGCATTGAATCACTCACTTCATTGGGAATTAACGCAGACATGTATTTAATTAAGAAGCTAAATTGAATGCGAAAATCATAGCAGTTCCAGTCGTTTTTGTTAAAAGTACTTGCAAAGGGATCATGGTTCATTTGTTGTATCGGTAGGACTGAATTTAAAGATTTTGTTAGTTAAAAACAAATTTTAGTCACGTGATCCTAGTCTCTCCAGGGAGTCTATAGGGCTTGACCTCATTTGCAAATGCGATTTCCTCTGTGGAGGTCAGCCCTGCATTCTCTCAGAGGGAGCTCCTCGTTTCTCGTCCTGCGTGTCAGTGTGGTCTGACAGCAGGCTCGAGGTCCTGGCCGACGACACTGATGTCACATTACTTCAGTGGATCCTTGAGGTAGCCATGCGACCAGCCTGCACTCTGGCCGCTTCCTCCTGATAGCTCTATAGGTAATTGCATTTGCGGTCTGAGGCCATCTGTGTCCAGGAGATCAGCCCAGTGCCCCTGGGTTCTGAAGTGCTTAATCAGAGCTCCGGGAGAGTGGCTGTCCCCAAGGCCTTGTCACCGGCTCGCCAGTTCTGCCTTTCATACAAGAAGCAGTGACTAGTTCACTGGGCCGAAATGTGTCCAGGGAAGAAATCGGACCTGCTGCTGTGTGCCACTGTGTTCGAGGATCACAGCTGAATTTTCGGATTTTTGCTGGACATGTGTTGGTGCTCTGCATCTGTTTGTGTTGGCTCTTGTCTCTAAGGCAGTGACACATGGTCTGGTATTAGGGTGGAAAACAGTCCTCAGAGCCAGTTGGGTTGTGTATTTCAGACTGATAGTAAGTCTATAGTACTCAAGTGTCTGATTGATTTTTTGTGTATTTTGAGGACCTTTGTAAATATTTGATTAAAAATACCACTGTGGCCTGACCAGGCGGTGGTGCAGTGGATAGAGCGTTGAACTGGGATGCCGAGGACCCAGGTTCGAGACCTTCAGGTCGCCAGTTTGAGCGCGGGCTCATCTGGTTTGAGCAAAAAGCTCACCAGCTTGGACCCGAGGTCTCTGGTTCAAGCAAGGGGTTACTCGGTCTGCTGAAGGCCCACGGTCAAGGCACATATGAGAAAGCAATCAATGAACAATTAAGGTATCACAACGAAAAACTGATGATTGATGCTTCTCATCTCTCTCCGTTCTTGTCTGTCTGTCCCTATCTATCCCTCTCTCTGACTCTCTCTCTCTGTCTCTGTAAAAACAAAACAAAACAAAAAAACAAACAAACAAAAAAAACAACCACTGTGTGGAATCTAGTGAACACAATAACCTGAGGACCAAAATAGAAACAGAGGTAGGGCCTCAGGGAACAGATGGACAGCTGTCAGAGGGGAGGGGAAGTGGGGATGGGATCAGAGAAGGTGAAGGGATTAGTCAAATTATATATATGTAACATGTAGATGCAGAAAACAGGGTAGCAAGTCCTAGAGGGAGAGGGGGGATGGAGGGGGGCAGAGGGGGTGAAATGGGGTGGAAAGAGGCTGCATGGGACATGGGGGGCACAGTGTAGAGGGGTGAGGGTGTTATATTGAGTGGCACACTCGAAACCATCTCAACACAATAAATTAAAAATTAAAACATCATCTTATTGGCTATGGAAACACCTCTATTTTGCATTAGAGGTTTTCTTTTAATATAAAAATAAATATTGAATATTCCATAGGGTTTTAGATCTGAGGGGATTAGAATTGACTTCTATCCCTGCATCATCCAATTTGGAACCTCGGTTTTCTAACCACACGTCAGGATTGTCATTTCCAAGTAAAATACAGGCCTCACTTGTTACCGCCAGCGCTGATGCTGGTCACTGTGATTGGGCAGCTAGGGCATTACTATCTGAAAAGAAATCTGTAAAGTGTTAAAATATTGTATTTGTGAGAAAGGGTCCTGGACTCTTTGCTGTAAGGGCCGAGATTTCATCAGCAGCAGTAGCGGAGCCTCTTTGCAGAGAGGACGAGGTTAGACAGGGGCTGGGGACACAAAGCTGTTGCTTTAAAAGCAAAGCATTTCACAAAATAGGTTCCCTAATACTCGGTGACTTTTATTTCAAATTGATGCCTGAGACTTCCTTGATTTAAAAAAAAAAAATCACTAGAAGGAAAAAAAAAAAGTAAGGCATTCTCTCTCTCTCTCTCTCTCTCTCTCTAAATTAAAAGTAGGAAGTTGCATTTCAAGCAGTATATGCATTTTTTTGTCTCCATGCTGTTGGTGGAGATAAATTTCTTTTAAAGTTCAGTTTTTATGCAAAAGGGATTACTGCATTTTAACTAGCAGCCTGCGATGTTACTAGCTAGTTTAGATGCAGAATCTGTTATTCAAAGCAATTGTTTGATTATTGCTGTTTTGATTCTGACATACTATTTAAAAAAAAAACCAAAAAAATTTTGTCAGGTAAGTAGGCTGCAATACTATAGCAATGCTGGTTAGCCAACTGCTTAATCTTACTTACTGTGAGCTCGTGTATTTTGGAACTTAATGTTGACAAGTATTTTTTTTTTAAGATGGATTTTAAAGGGGCCCTTTTTACATCTCTTTGGACCATTCTAGGTTCTGGTAAATAGAAGTAGGTGCGCAGGTAACCTTCCCTTTGCTCCTCATTGTTTTTATGAACCTAATAATACAAATTCCATTCTTTAAAATTATTATTCTCAGAATGGTGGTTTATCTCCCTCTACCCTTCATTCTCCAACCCAGC